>NC_064812.1:42514333-42612112 GCF_023721935.1 Panthera uncia | reverse complement strand
TCTGCTACCAAAAAAAAATCAACCAGAGTCCATATAATTCCCAAGGGGAGGAGGTACAGTCTCCACCTAGACAATGTCAAAAACACACAACAGCCCTTCTCCTCATACCCACTCGACCATGCCCCCAATACCATCTCCACAGCTGGTAGGCAACAACTTTTCCCATCCTTCTAAGGTTTCTCTCTCTCTCCCACCCTCTCTCCTCCTCTCTCTCCCTTCCTCCTTCTCTCCTTCTTTCCCTCTTTGTCTCTCCCTCCTTCTCCTCCCTTTCTCTCCCCGTCTCTCCCTCCCTCCCTCTCTCCCTTCCTCTTTGTCTCTCCCTCCTTCTCTCTCTCTCTCTCCTCTCTCTCCCTCTCTCACACACATACACACACACACACACACACACACACACACACTCACAATTAGTCACTGCCATAAAAGGATTGGAGATATTGGTCATACGCATCTTGCCAGAAAACCTACCCTTTCCAGTTCTCCACAGATGCTGGGCGATTCCAACTACCAACTCTCCATCTTCCCATCTCGGATATAGGTCACAGCCTAATGGGGACAAACAGACACAAAGGCGGGGGTGCGGCCATTGCTTTGAAAGCTGCCACTGCCTGAAGGGAGTTAGCAATTAGGAAACGAGAAAATACTAGAACTTCTTTAGAAAACATTAGAACATCTTTTTCTATTCAGTTCCGATCAAAAAATAAGAAATTGTTATGCCAATATTTAGCATACAGGTTGAGCCTGGTGCATAAATCAGTCTGTTTGCCTGCACTCACATACAGCCTGTGAGCATCCTGGGGCGGAGGGGGGGGGGAGAGGCTCTCACACTTCAGCACTTCACAGTGGAACCTTCCCTTGTTCTTTTACTTCGGTGTATCACAGCACGTTGCGGTTTACCTGGTAGGCAGTTTACCTAGGTTGATACAGGTGCTGTTTTAACAAAAATTAAAAGTAAGTGCTTTAGGAAAAAAAAAAAAGAATGCTTAAGGGAGCATTTTGAAACTGGTTATTTGAACATGTTTGCATAGTTATATGGTTTCTATTGCCAAAGACATAATTTAAGTGTATCCACAAATCACCTTTCTGGTGCCCCTTCACCTCGCCCTGCCCGGCCTCTCTCCTGTCCAGCCCCTCGTTGGAGCACGGGCTCTGACCTCCTTCAAGCAGACACAAGCTGACAGTGCCCAGCCTCATATTTGCTTGGGATGCTGCTTTCTTGCCTTCCGCCCCAGGTTTTCCTGTTGACTTGGAGGAGTAGAAAGGCTACAGGACCCTGCCGAGTACCCAACACAAGTGCAATCCCAGAGTGAACTTCTGAACTCTGGAAGATAGGAACTACAGAATACATTTTCTTATTCCTTTCCCCAGAGGGACTGTCCTGGGAAGCAGTCATTTGCACAGCTTTTAGGAAGACCATATCTTAGTATTGAGCATCAGTCATGCTCCATACAAGACAGTGGCCAACTCAATAATAAATCCTTGACAGGATTTCCCTCCCCTTGTCCCTCCTTCTTGCTCTCTGGGATTGTACACTTCTAAATAAAGCCCAGGTTCTGCTTTCTAGGAAAACGAGACGACGGCAGGATGGGCCCTCTAAAATCCCCCTTATCTATTTCAAAATAAAAAAGTGGAAACAATATTTTAACCAGTTTCAACATCCTCAAAATAATATATTAGTTGGTCTTTATCTCATTTGTCGAAATGTAAACAGGCACCCTCTTCCAAGGAATTTGCAAGAGCAGCTAATCAAATCAGAAATGATAAGAGTTTTTCTGTACAATCTAAACAATCACAATTTTAAAAGCCTTTGTGTAAAGGATGGATGAGTGACAAACATATCATAATTAAGGGCAGCTAATGATGTATACCTTCCATAAGGACCCAAGAATTATCTGTGAGGCATCTTTTTCAGCTAAAAATTCAGAAACAAATCTTTCAATAGTATAATCACAAAGTGTAGTCCATAATTTGAAACAAAAAACAAAGCATAGTGAATCACATTTATGAAAGCAAAAAAGTTTTGAACTGTTAATAAAACCTTAAAAATGCATATTTAAATACTTCACCTTTAGCTTTTCACTTTTACTTTCTATTTTATGGATGTTTTATAATTTACATACCCTATTATTATATTAATTTGTATGTATAATTTTAAATCAATAAACATACATACCTTGAGATTAATGCTCCAAATTATTTTATTATTGGGATGTGTGTTCAAAAAATGTTTGGCGACCATGGCATAGTCTGCCTGGTCTTGATTCCTAATTCTGCTATGTACTACATGTGTGACCTTGGGCAAGTTCATCTTTCTGAATTTGCCATTTGCAAAATGGGAACGACAATAATATTCACCTTGTAAAACTGCCATGAGGACTATAGGTAAGAGGTTGAGAAATGCACCTGGCACCTAGCTAGTAACACACAAATGTTTGTTATTATTGCCAAAAAGATGCCAATGCATGTATAACATGTTCTTTACCTGCCTGACAGAAAGACCATTCACCGACACAGGCAAAGTATCGCATACAAGGTGCTTTCAAAAGCTCAGACAAATGTCCCAGGAGATAAAGCAGTCAAGGTTTCTCCACCAGCACCTTTCCCAATTGCAAAGTCATGAGGAAAAGGACATTAGTGCCCCCTCACAACAGTTTAGGGACAACAGCTCTGAAGAATTCCAGTGAATATTCGAATATGGTGCCAACTCCAGCCAACTGCAACCCTAGTAGCCCATCTGTGAGTAGAATCAGAACAGATTTTCTTCCAAAAGCATTATGTAAAGTAGGCTATGGTAAATTTGCAACCCCAACACTCCCTAACCCCCTTTCTGCCTTATTTTTCTTCCATAGCCATTATCAATAACTAATATGTTCTGTAAGTACTCACTTATCTTTACTGACTGTCTAGTCTATTACAGCGCAAGCTCCGTGAGGGCAGGGATTTTTGTCTGTTTTGTTCACTGCTATATCCCCAGCATGAATACTTTTTGAGTGAATGGATATGATCTTTTGAGTCACTAATGACACTTTGTTAACCTCTGACTTCTATGAATATACAGAGATACTGATTTTCTAAATTAAATTTTATGTAAGCCCACTAGACACCCAATCACACTGAATCAGTTCTTCTACAAATAAATATCTGATTTCAATGACTCGATTAAAATGTACTTTCACAGAACAACAAGTGAGCTAACACCTACTAATCCCACCAACGCCAGCTAATGCATCATTTCCTAAAGAAAACCATCTCTAACCCCCAAGATGAGGCACTTTCCATATTAATGACTTCCACTGCACACTGTAATTTTTCTCTTGTTCCACTTATCGCAACTGTAATTAAATCACTATCCGTGTCATTTATTTGTTCAATGACTGTCTTCCTTACTAAACTGTAAGTTGCTTGAGGATAGGGAGCATATTGTTCATCCTTGTATTTCCAGAACCTAGCAGTACCTGACTAAAGTAGGTGCTCAAGAAGCACATGACAAATGAATAAATAAGCAGAAACCTAATAAGTATTCTGGCTTGCACAGACTCTGCAAAAAAGGATTTAACAGCACGTGATATAAGCTGTAAATTTGGTCCTTGAAGTCATTTAAGCAAACTCTAGAGAGCTGAGTAATTATTCCTTCAAATGAAGCCAGTTCCCAGCTTTTTCATCTAAAGCTGATGATATACAGTTACTTCCAGGAAGATATTTTAAGTTATTTCTTTTATATTCCTCAAATCTTAACATTGCAGCCTTAATAAAAAAAAAAAAAAAAAAAAGATCTCCCAGTAATTGTGCCTTTGACCCCAAGTGAATTGTACTGTCCAGGCTCCTGGTTTCCTTCCAAAATCTATATCTGGTTTTAAGATAAATTTTCCCAAATAAGCTATAAACATGATTTTGATGGCTGGAGAATATTTTCATTTTAGATGAATAAACCAGAGGTAATTCAGACATTTAAAATTCATGACTTATGTACCTATGCATACTTGCTTTCATTTCCAAGTTTCCATCACTGTTAGCTCTCAGAGTGAAAATAATACCCTTGTTCCTCTTGAGTATTTTTCCTGGATCCTGGAAGAATAAAATAGGAGCAAACTAAACCTAGCTTCTTTTATGTTAAAGAGATCTATAGGAGCAACTATCACCCCCTACCCACATCCATACACACGATTCTCTGCCAAGATAATATTGTGTTCATCTTGCAAATATCCTTAGAGTTTAAGAATTCACAGAAGATTTAACATCATGGCAGTGAGTACCTGCAGCTAGACAGTCTGGAAAGAAAGAATGATCTGTTTAGTCCCGGCAATTCACAAACTTACCTGAGAGTTTCAGACATACAGAGACACTGTAGAATAATGTACTTGCTATGAGTGAATTTAAAAAATTCATGTTTCAATTCAATTTAACAACTATGTGTTTACCTCATACCATATGCTAGGTTCGAAAGACCTAAGAATTTCATGCCAGACCAGAAAGGACTTTCCGCTGGGGTAGCAGTGGTTTGAACATGAGCCACATACTTTACATTTTAAGCGCAACTACTTTATTTTTTGACTGACAGCCCTGTTGGGGGAGAAATGAGAAACGGAAAAAGTAGAAAAGAAAAAGAAGATCTGGAGAGGACAGTCTTCTTATTGGCACTATGTGTCTAATCTAGTCCTTTCAATCTCAAAATCAGAGAGGCATGAAAGCTCAGTACTTCCCAACTTTCTGAAAGTAAAGAGCTTGGAAGGTGACTTAAGAAATTGACTAGAGCGATGGCTTTCCACTTTGCTACACAATGAAACTACTCCAAAAGTGCAGATGCTTGAGACCCATCCCCAGAGATTCTGATGTCATTAATCTGGGTGCGGCCCCAGGGCATCTGGGTTTTTCAGAGCTCCTGAAGGACAACTAAGATCAAAAACCTCTGTGCTAGGGGAGCCTGAATGACTCAGTTAAGCATCCTACTTCAGCTCAGGTCATGATCTCACAGTTCGTGAATTCGAACCCCGCGACGGGCTCTGTGCTGACAGCTGGGAACCTGGAGACTGCTTTGGATTTGTATCTCCCTCTCTCCCTGTTCCTCCCCCGCTCGCAATCTGCCTCTCTCTCTTTCAAAAATTAACAAAGATTAAAAAAAATTAAAAAAAAAAAAACCTCTGTGCTAAAGGATGATGGGGATACAAGAATTCAGAAAGTCCAAAGGACTCATTAACACCCAAGTCAGAGAAAACAAGGAAGATACGAAAGATCAAAGTAAGTCTGTTTCCGTCATTGGAACCTGACTGGTAAAGAGAGCTATGCTTGGTGCACCTGAAAGATGGAATGACCAGGAATTTCTGTTAAGGTGCTAGGACCCCTCCCTCTAAGAAGCCTGACCTCTTCGTGGGTCCCTGGCTAACCTACAAAAGACAAGGCTCAAGCTTATTGGTAGTAAGTAAAGCAACTATGTCAAGCCTTCTATGTCAAGGCAATGAGGCCTCTCCAGCTTGTTTTAATGGAGTATCCCCTGGCCCAAACTTAGAGATCTCTCTGATATCAGAGGGAGAAGTAGAAGTTACTGGTTTTTTAATAACCACCTTTTTGGCAGTTATGCTTTCTCAGTGATATTATCCAGATCTTTCCACCTATTTCAGATTTTCCAGAGCAGTGAGTAATATCTTTCTTTTGAAGACCCCAAGTTGTCTAACTCCTACACAGAAGGAACACCTTTTTGGGGAGAAGGGTACCTATTTGGGGAGTAATAAAATGCTAAAGGAAATAAGACAAGAGCAATTAGCAGAGAAGTCCTAAAACAAAAAGCTGGAAACCTAGAAAGAACAGGAAGAAAGGGTAGACTGACATGCTTTAAAATAACTTTCAGATTCCTAACAGTGGGATGCTAAATTATTTCTGTGCACCTATATAGTGTAGTGCATTCCAGTGTAACATCATACCTTTATCGTCTTCTTAAATGTTAACAATTTCAATGGTCCTACATCCGAATGTCAAAATGTGGTCTCTGAGAGGTTGAGAACCTCCTGAGGAAATCAGACGTACTGAGGACTATCCCTATGCTCAGGTGATCAAAGAGATAGTAGTAAATTTTCAGGGTGCCCCAAATTTGTCCAACACCAAGAAACCAAGCCCAGCACAGGTCAATGAAGTTTGACAAGAAAAGAGAAACATGAAAAACAGAGATAACAGCAATGGCAGAATGTTTTACACATTAGAAATTGAGTTTTGTTTAAAAACAAAACAAAAACAAAAACAAAAACAGAGGAGCCTTAAGTAACTTCGTAACCAACACAGTTCTAAGGACCTGACAACCACTCAAAGATATCCTGGCAGCCACAAGGGGCAGCACCTTTGGAGAGACAATACCCCCAAAAAATAGTACCAGAACTGAGGCTTAACTTTTAGTTTCCTGATGTGCAAAGACTAAACAGTTAAGCAAGGAAGATGTGGGTTATATGTGTTGTCATTTGTTGTATGTAGGATAACTATACTTAAATCAATTGCATGAGCAAACCATTGGATTTTACCCGGTAGTCTTTAGCAATTAATCCCCTTGTTTCCAAATTCAAAAAAAATAGATTCACCAAGTCAGCAGTTTTCAGCCTTTAGCAAGCATTAGGTTCTAATTCAGCAGATCAGCTGATCTGATGGACACTAACATTTGGGAACAGTTGGAGGTTTTTTTCTTCAACTGGAAATACCTGTAACTAGGTGACCCCAATCAACAAGCTGGATAAATTTTGACACATCAGTGGAAGGGAGGCAGGATGGTGAAGTTTTTGATTCTGCTAGGCTTCAAGTTACATAGATATACTTCACGTTACTCAAACACGAACAGTACAGGATTGGGCAGGTGCAGCCAGGTGCATATTATCTATCACCACAGTAATAATGTGTAACAAACCAAAAAACCTCAGTGGCATTTAACAATAAATGTTTATTGCTCACATGTCTGGAGTGGTTGGCTAGATGGCTAGATGCCTCTGCTTATCTTGGCTGGGCTCACTCATGTGTCAGTGTTGGCTGGCTGTGAGCTGATCTAGGATTGCCTCAGCTGGTACACCCGGAGCAATTCAGCTGTGATCATATTCTGATCCCATCCCTGTGTCTCAAGCAGCTGGTCGAGCGTGTTCTCATAACCAAGACATAGGGGCAAGAGCAAACAAACCCAACCACGATAAAACGCACTTTTCAAGCTTTTGATCGGGCCATGTTTACTAACTTCCCCATTGCCCCAAACAAATCACATAGCCCAGGCCAGCATCAAAATAGGCATACACTCTAAAGTTACATGGCAAAAAAATGTAGACATGGAAAGGAGGGTGAAGATTTGGAGCAAATTGGTAATCTAACACACCAGATTACCTGTTATATTTTAGCACCGTGCTAGGCACTGTAGGAGGTTCAAATTTCATTTAGTGCCCTGTGTTTGAAATGTCTTAAAAAGAAATCTTTTTTTCAAAATGTGGACCATGACCCATTAGTGGGCTATTAAATCAGTTTAGTGGTCTGTGATTAGGATTTTTTTTTAATGGGATGGAATGGAATGGAATAGCAGAAAAGCATGGCAGAGAATGGAATAGAATGGAATGGAATCTAATTAAATTGAATCGAATAGAAAGTATCAGAGTCTATCGTCCATAAGGTAAGTATTATTTCATAAAATCTTTGACTGGAGTGTGTGCATGTATACACAAAAGCTAGGTCTGATGAAAAATATATCTCTTGCTGGAGATTTCAGACAAACATCTGAAGCCACTTTTTTAAAGCATACTGATACAAAATAAAATTCTGATCTTGCATGTCATTCATTCTTTTTTTTAACCTTTTTAAATGTTTTTATTTATTTTTGAGAGTGAGAGAGACAGAGCATGAGCAGGGGAGGGGAAGAGAGAGAGGGAGACCCGGAATCTGAAACAGGCTCCAGGCTCTGAGCTGTCAGCACAGAGCCTGACGTGGGGCTCAAACTCACGGACCACAAGATCATGACCAGAGCCAAAGTCAGACGCTTAACCGACTGAGCCACCCAGGCACCCCTCGTTCATTCTTTACCCTTACGGTGATCAGGAGGAACCAACGAATGATGAACACTTCAGCAAAAGAGTGAAACCTTGATCTTCACTAAGCAGTGTCCAAAGAGCAAGGGGGCAACATGGGGTGTGGTGAAAGTGTGACTTGCCCATATAACACACAGTCTCACGAGCTCACAGATTGCCATAATAGCATAAACTAATACATAAGAAAGAATTCTAGAACATTACTAAGTTGAACATGTTATAATTAGGTGATAATTGAATGATAGAGTTTGCAAACAGCTTTAAGATAAAATAACTCCCAAATACATACTTAGAATCTGCCCCAGAACTAACTTTTTTTGAGCTTGTACTTCACACCGAGGACCTAGCCACAATTCTGCAAAGGGGCTATTATGGTTATCACTTACTAGCTTTGTGATTTGCAGCATATTATTTAATCTCCAAATCCCCACTTTCCTATATATAAAAATAGTAACCATAACACCCATTTCACAGAGGTCCTGTCAAGTGTTTGGCAAAAGTAGGAGCTCTAAGGTAAAGCCAGTTTCCTCTTTATTTATCTTTGTAACCCCCACAACACTGGGAAGGGTACCTAGCACATGGTAGGTATTCAGCTAGTCAGCTTATAAAAAATGGACTGTACTCTCCAGATCCAGGCATACTTCCTTTGGTCTACCTGGCCCTCTCTGTCAAGAAAGTCTCCTGTGAAGGCAGCAATTCTCAAGGAGAGTTTATCTCCCCAACTTAAGATAGAGAGCAGTTGACTATTCAGTCATCTTGGAACATTTCGTGTCTCCTTTACCACCGATATTACCTGAGATGATCTCCTTCATTCTTCCTGCCTCCTCAGAAAACGATGCTTTATGACTTTTCTTAAGCTAGGGCTCTGTGGTTCTATGTTAGCATCAGACACTAAATCTTAATCATTTTCTATATTCCGTAGGTGATTCTGAAGCAGTACTCAATGAATAAAAGTCTCACACCATGAACCCAATACTGTGTTCCCCAAGACAAATTCTGACTCTTCTTGTGCATGTTTTCTGTCTTTGTGTGGAAATATGTTTATAGTTATTTGGTTCACTGACTTCTTTTGCAAAATAATAGCATAATTTGGAAATGTTTCTTTACAAACTCACATGAAAATACTTAACACTGAAAAATAAAATACACCATAGTTGTTCAATAGAATCTACAGAGAAATAAACATATTTTTAACTATCCTTACTTATTTATTTTGACAGAGAGAGAGGGAGAGAGAATCCCAAGCAGGGATCAGCACAGAGCCTCGACGTGGGGCTAAAAACTCACCAACTGTGATATCATGACCTGAGCTGAAATCAAGAGTCAGACTCTTAACCAACTGAGCCACCCAGGTGCCCCAAACATATTTTGTTTAAGGTAAGAGGTAAAGTAGGCCTCTCTGCCTTTTTTAAGTACTAATTTAACCAGTTAATATATCATTTTCCTTATATAGTTTTTATATCTCTTTGTAGTATCACAGTCTTCCAGCTTCCTTTAAGAATATAGCCATTCTCTTTAAAAACTGATACTGATTCTATCTATTTCAAATAAATAACCACATGCGTAGAGAGAAGTGTTTGGAGGGGAGGGGTGTGATTAATAATAACTCACATGCAGCTGGGTTCAAAATAAGGCAATCATTTTGCAAGTAAGAATGTATTTCTAAGATTTTTAGAATCCAAACGAATACTGGAAATGCGACTTTTTATCACACAATGGTTCTGCTCCCTAATAAGACAGACCACGCATGCCTTAGATACATATATTACACCATCAAATTACATTTATATGTATGAAATCTACCTTGTCCCTCTTCCTATTATTTGCCTTGCACATATTTGTTTTAGCCTTTAAAGGAAATAATATTCAAGAGACCTGAATACCAGAATTGAAATGATTCTTCCAAATGGAATTCATGGAAGACCTGAACTAAAAGATCACTATAACTGTAGGGAAAGCTGTGCACTTGAAAAGGCCAGCATTTAGTCAAATTAATTTGCAATCACACTCATTTCAGTAGAGCCTTAATTGTGGCAAACAAAACATTTATGGTTTTGAGCACTTCTGAGTGGCCCTAAAATTTCAAAATATGTCATCATTTGTAACGTTGTGCATATGTTAATTTGAATTGCATGTACTGTAACACGGTCTTACCTAGAGCACTAACAACAGAGAAGGATGAGCAAACAGGTGGAACGAGAAGAGCTCTAATAGGGCATGAGGGCACTGAGCTTGGCTTTGCTGCTCTCGTATCATTGAATGTGAACAGATCATTTCATTTCGAGTTATACAGTATTACATTTTATAAGAGAAATCATATTCCATAGGAGTAGTAAGAATGTTATATCTTTGAGAATGTCAATAATCTAGTCTACTGTTAAATGGCAACCTGAGAATCCTCCTTATATTTCTAATTAAGAGGCCCCATACTTGCAGAGTATTGCCCCCAACATGGCACTTTAGCTTCACCTTCAACAGGCCAGTCCAATAGTCTATTAGATTGACAGATTCTGGATGGTACAGCATGTGATCCTGCCAGTGAATTTTATAATAATGGGCCCATTCCAGCATTTCCTTCACTCTATGAATGCTATGGATCGGGTAAGACTCCAGACAGCAGTGCTGGCTGAACTTTTGTGACCAGCAAAGGCAAACTCATTTGGAACAGATATTTGTTCTTATTAGAGCAAATCACCAGCACTTCCAGAATGACAAGGGTCCAATGTAGTCAACTTGTCAGCAACTAGCTACTTGTGAGGAAGAGTACCATGTTAGGAGCTCAGCCTTGAGATCTGTGGCGGCCAGGCTGAACACTCAGAGCTGGCTTAGCAATATTTGCCTTCATACATGGGAATCCATGTTGTTAGGTCCATGTGTGGCTTTCACCTCTGCCTCTGTGGCCTCTTCATTCATGTGCCCAGAGTGCAGTCCTGAAGTAGCTGATGACCAATCCCAGCTAATGTTACCCGTCTGAGTTGTATTGTCTACTCGATTGTTTTAGTGCTACTTCAATGATATGTGCTTTCTGGTAAGCATTAATTAATACATGATACAAAAATCTCACTTCATGCCAACCTCCATATGTTCATTCACATTACCTCTATCCCAGACTTATTCTCTGATCTTCTAGTTTTGCTTTTTGTTTTTGTTTTCCTTCCAGGTCATTAACCAAACTGGCCAGGCTATGCATCAAGGGCCAGATGAATGGACCATTTCTTCATGCTCATAAAGAGGATGACCAGATATACTGTTCAGAGCTCTACTATGGAAAGATTTTTCTCAACATTATCTTTCAAAGCTGCCCTACTTATGGTTGCATCGCTTCTGCCTGGACCCACATACCAAGCCAACCCATCCATAAACCAACCTTAGGTTTATCCTCCTCCTTCAACTGATTGTGTGCACCTCCTTCCCATCTCAACCTCGTGCTAGCTTTGGGCTGAAAGATAGGTGCTGGTGCAGACATTGTGGGTGATACGGGGGTCTAGGCTACTCATGCCCTCTGCTCCTCAGTCTTAAACATATCATTTTCACCTTATGATGAACTGCTGCTGGGTCCACTCAGCTTTGTAACTTAATGCTTCCAACAGAACCCAGCTCATAAGTTCTTGATGAATAGCCACTTAAGTTTGTGGAATTTTATAGCCTACATGACAGAGCTGCTTATATCACAACTTGAACCTCTTCAGAGCCCTTTCCTATTCCAGGCCCTTCTCAAAACTGACAGCCTTTGGGTCACATGATATATGGCTGGAATAGTATTCTTGGATGTAGAATGTGTTCCTCCAGTACCTGAACAGGTCTAGCAGGCATTGTGCTGCCTTCTTTGTGATAGTGGATGAAGGTTGAAGCATGTTCTCCTATATCCTGGAGGAGATGTCCCAGTATGCCTCTGGAACCACTGGACCCCTGAAAACATTACCAAAGTGGCAGGTCCTAAAGCCTTTGGAGAATTTATCTCCCGCCCTTTGGCCCAAGCACCAATGTCTCCAGCATGCTAATTTCTTTTGCACATCCTGCCTGGTCAGCATGATGCCAACAATGTAATCAATCAACTGATATTCTACAGAGTACACACCAACAGTCTAGATATGTTCAGACCATATTATGGCAGAGGGCAGGAGACTTAACATAGTCCTGAGCAAAACCGCAAATATATATGGTTTTCCCTCCTTGTGAAGGCAAGCTGTTTCCAACTTCTTACCTACAGAGAAAGAAAAGAACTCCATTATCAAATTAATGGCTGCATATTGTGTAACAAAGGTATTTTAACCTGCGCTAACAAACTAGATCCACTCTGCCAGTCTCCTGTTGATCAAGGCTACTATTTGAGCTTCTTTCTGGTAGCCTACAGTCATTCTCCAGATCTATCCAGTTTCTGCCGGAGCCAGATTGGTAAATTAAATAGAGATATGTTGGGGGCCACCCCTCCCCCACATCCTTGAGATCCTTAAAAGTGGCACTAATCATCACCATCTCTCCTACAATGTCACATTGTTTTTTGTTTACTATATTGGTTAGGGATGTGGGTAGGCAGTTTCAAAGACTTCTTTTTTTAAAACTCTTACATTCACCTCACAGTTTAAGAACCGTAGAACTTTCTCTAGCTCAAATCCAGTTCCCCTAACTCATTAAACTTCACTCAAAATTCGTCACCAGCTAGACCCCAAGACCTAACCTTTATTGCCCACCTGATTATACTCACCAACCCTTGATCCCCACATTTTTCCGTAAGTTCTTCTTTCCAGTTTAGCTCTCAATTCAGGTAAATGGAAATTGAAACCACCCCTCAAGCAATAGCGACTGCCCTGACAAGACCTCCCACCAGCCCAGCCCACCCAGACCAGTTTGAGTGTAAACCCTGAATTGCACCCGGGCAGATGGACCTTGGAGTGACCTCTAGAATGACTGAAAAATACCTTTAGCCCATTTTAATACTAAAATCTCTCCACAAACGCGAGCACAAGCTTCATTTACATAACATACAATGTCTGTACCAGAGTGTTTCCTGAAGGCAGCTTGAGCGATTCACATCCCCCTCTACATACAATGACAAGGCTTCCCTATCTAAATATCCATTCTAACCCTAAATAAAAGGAACCCACTCACCCTAGTTCAGAGAGTCACAGCTTTGGAAGTTATTTCCTGGGATCTCCTTATTTGCTGCAGATAAGGTTTCCTTTGTACAACAACTCCACCTGGTGTATCTGTGATTCACCAAGGAGCAAGCTCACATTGGTTGGAAGGTGAAAGGACTGTTTTGAACTGTGTAGCAGGGACAGTTCTGCCACCCCAAATCCTATTCTACATTGCAGGTGTTAATCCATGCAACGTTATTGACATAATCACCAACAGTATAATTCTATAAAATAGACCAAGAGAATAATCTGCTATTAGTAAAATAAATGTGTGCGTGTGTGTGGGGGGGGGGGGGGGGGAGAGGTAGTCTTCTATCGTTGCTTACCACCCAGCAATCTTCAGAATATCCTTTTTAAAAATCTTTGCTCTCCCACACTGCCTATTTGGGTGTCTCAATATAATATCCTACAGGAAGAGCACAAATGCTTTAGAAATAGTTTTTCTATTATGGACTATTCCTACTATACTCTATTTCTTCTATTAAGGAAAATGGTTAAAAACGATTTGAGGCTTGTGGTGTTTATTACTCTATTGTCAGCCTTTGATTTTATAGACAGAAACCATTTACAGGCCAAGTTGCATAATCTCGAGATCGATCCCTGGCTTTTTTTTTTTTTTATGTTTTTATTTATTTTTGAGACAGAGAGAGACAGAGCATGAGCAGGGAAGGGGCAGAGAGAGAGGGAGACACAGAATCGGAAACAGGCTCCAGGCTCCGAGCCATCAGCCCAGAGCCCGACGCGGGGCTCGAACTCACGGACCGCGAGATCGTGACCTGGCTGAAGTCGGACGCTTAACCGACTGCGCCACCCAGGCGCCCCCGATCCCTGGCTTTTAATAGTCCTTCAGAGCCTTTACTGTAATATCAAAAAGGGATCAAAATGGACAGGAAATGGGCTCTTCACAGAGCAGATTACGGCCTCAAATGGTACAAATGTCCTAGCCCACCTACTCTTTAATTTTCACCCAAACCATTTGATACATCTTTTGATAACCTGGATACATGACCTCCTGTCACAGCATCCTCCTTTATGCTGATGACATAGTCCTATTATCATTCTCAGAGTGGCCTCAAGGAGCCACTAAGCTTAGTGGGCAATTACAACTATGAGGAATAGCTCAATATCAATTAGACCAATACTAGGCTTGCTGCTTTTGGCAAACACTTTTTGCATTTTGATAGCAAATATAGAGGAACTCCATAAAAAGATTAACTCATTTCATTATTTAATGGAGCATTTTGCAACTAACTCATCCAAACAGGCTCATTGGAATGCGGTCCAACACAAAATTAGTATAAAAACCCCACTCTTCTGCCTCAGGAAGAAAAATTTCTGAGGTATAAATTACATCCCAGAGTTCTTCTGAGGATCAAACAACATGATCTATATTAATCAGGGTTCTCCAAAGAATCAGAGTCAATAGGATGGATGGAGAGATGGATGGATGGATGATGGATGGATAGATGTAGATAGATAGATAGATAGATAGATAGACAGACAGGAATTTATTATGAGGAATTGGGTCACAGAATTATTGAAGCTGAGAAGTCCCACAGTCTGCTGTCTGCAAGCTGAAGACCCAGGAACTGGAGGAGCTGGTGGTATAAATCCCAGTCTCAGGGCAGAGAGAATGAGATGTGTTCAAGCTCAGCAGTGAGACAGGAAAAGAAAGACAAGTTCCTCTCCTCCCGCACTTTGTTTCATTCAGGCTCCTAGTGGAGTCAGTATGCCCAAGTTCCATGACCTTGGGGAAGGCAACCTACTTTACCAAGTCCACTGATTCAGATGCTAGTCTCATCTGGAAATACCCTTTCAGACACACCCAGAAATAATATTTACACTGCACACCCCTACCCCCCATCCTGCCCTGCGGCTAGTCACATTGCCATACAAAATTAACCATCACATTATCGCCAAAGAACTCTCCCTGAGATCTTAGCCTTGCTTGGCTTCCTCTCCCTTTCTTCCAGGGATACCTCCTTAATAAAGTACTTACACACAAACCTTTATCTTAGGATCTGCTTGAGGAAAGACTGACTTAAGACAAACTGCTAAGATTTTTCCACACAGGGTTAGTTTAGCCCTAAGAAGTGGGAGGCTGAGCTCACAAGTAAGGGTCACATAGTACCAGCTGTGGGGAGAAGGAGGGAGGGAGACGCTGGGAACCCAACTGAGCCTGATGTCTCTATCCAAAACCAAAAGGAGTGAGTTGGTATTGGAGAGGGAAATTAACATCACTTTCCGGGTAGAAAGAATTCACACACTTCAATCTTATTTTAAAAGGCCCTGATCTCAAAATAAGCCCTGTAAAAAGCATGTAAAAAGCATTCCAAATGGCTGAGTGGACAGATGTATTCACAGCTCTTCTGTCACATCTCTTCTCTCTAGGAAGCAGACTCTGAGACGGAGATTAGTATGAATAACGTTTATTAGAGGGTATTCTTGGGGTCAACTCAGATGGAAAGGAAGGGAAGAAAACAGAAATAGAGAGAGAAGCTGGGATGGACAGATTCTTAATAAAAGCTTCTGCCACCTTCAGGAAGTTCTGAACCTGGGTGGTCCTTCAGAGTTCTACCAAGTTGAGTGAGAAGGTTGAGCCTTGAGTAGATGAGTCACTGAATGAAGGCTCCGCCTAGAAAGGAGACCAATCTTGGGCAGCTGGACAAATAAGCTCTTCAGTCCTAATTGTGATCTCAATAGCACACAGAGCATCTTCTATGTCCCCTCTCACAAAATCTTATTGCAACCATGAGCAAAATATAAAAACAAAAATGAATTTGTAATGAATTCAGAAGATCAGGAGAGGGATCTCTAGCAAAGGTGAATAAGGAAGACCTTCTGGAATAAATTGATGGGAAAAGATTGACAAAATTGCCCTTAGAGCTAAGGAACCTGAAGTGATATTGAGGTGTCAGAAAAATATCTCAAAAAAGTCCCAAAATATCCCAGGCAGAACCCAGAATAATCCCAACATCAGAAGTAGCAGAGGCTGATTCAGGATGCATATCCCAGGCATTGAGCTGGATAATTAATTGCAGACTGAAACAATTAAACCAGTCCCCACACTGTCAGAGAACCCAATGCCAGCTTTTGTTGTAAGAAAAGAAAATCAGGAGGGTTCAGTATCTGAGAAATCAAGTCAAGAAAGTATCTCAGAAAGTGAGTGGGGGCCAGCAGCAGGGGAGCAGTGAATGATAACCTGAGCCAAATGCTGCCAGAGATGAAATAAGAACTAAAAATTCACCACCCATTGTGAAGATAAGGACAGTGAAACAAAAAGGGATTCAAGAACTTGGCCAAGGTCACCCAGCTTCTTTTATTTTTTTAACAACTTCATTGAAGTATATTTTACATATCATAAAATGCAGCCATTTCATGAATTAAATGATTTTTACTAACTTTACCAAACGGTTGCAATCATTACCATAATTAGTTTAAGAACATTTTTATACCAATAAAATTCCTCATACATACAATGGAATCCATCTCACCTCCAGACTCAAGCAACCACTAATCTACTTTCTTTCTCTAGAAACTGACCTTTTCTGGACATTTCATGTAAATGGAATCATAGATATGTGGTCTTCTGTGCTTGGCTTCTTTCCCATAGCATAAAGTTTTTGAGGCTCGTCCATACTAAGGTTGCATAAATAAGGTTTCTTTTTATTGCTGAATAGTATTCAGTGGAATTTCTATCAGTTTTGTCTGTCCATTCACCAGTGGATGGAGAGTTAGGTTGTTTCCAGTTTCGTCTATTATGAATAATGCTGCTATGAACACCCCCAAGTCATACAGCTTCTAACTGGCATTACCAGAATACAAACTTGGTCTGAAGAAAGTACACATTCCATCTTCATACAACTTGTAGTGAAACAGCTTTCTCTGATTTATTTCCACAAAGCTGTCCTCCTGGGTCTCAGTCACCAGCAATGGGGATCATGCCATGCTCAAATTCACCCATGACAGAGCCATACCATCAGGCTTCCAACCATGACAGGATATGAATGAACTCCAGCGGGTTACAGCTTGGATTTTCTGGCTAGAATCACTGAAGGCAAGATGAATAGAATTGATGTAGCTAAAGCCCATAGAACGATACCTGGACATGTGTCATGCTCAGTAAGTGGTTGTTGTTATGGTTAGTATCCATTTAACAATGGCTGACCTAATTCTGTTTTATTTTTTGAGATTGTAACGAACGTATTTAATTTCCCCCAGGCAAGAAAAATAGTTCTTATTTATGAAATTATAAAACTGAATAATTAACTATAAATTATAGTAAGTTTGAAATCTATGCATTACCATTTTAACCTAATATAGAAAAACTTACTGTGTTGGAACTAGAGACTGGTAAGAAATAAAGCAGCTCAGTACCCTTCTTCAGAACATTTTCCTCCTCCTGGGTCCTCTGGAGTTTCTATCCATCCAACCACCAACCCAGTCTGAGAGGCATCCTACCCTCCTGCATCTCTCATTCCCTCTGTCCACCCAGCAGGCCATCAAGTCTTCCCTCCCTTCTCTCCTTCCATCATGCCATGGCCCCTGCTATGACCAGCCCCCATCACATTTCTCCCAGACCACTGCACAGGTTCCAAGCTCATTTGACATCAGCTACACTGTAGATTCTAAATAATCCACCATGAACTGACCCCACCCACCTCTCCAGGCTCATATCCCACAAGTCCTTGCCCTACACTTGATCTTTCAGAAACACCAAAGCACTTGCAATTCCTCACACAGTCCTTTTCACAAGTGATTCTTCTGTCTCGAATCACTAATATACCTCAATCTGCCTTCAGGTCCATAGTTTAACATTACATTCAAGAACAACCATCTCCAACCCTACGACCCAGCAATTGCACTTCTAGGCTTTTATCCAAGGGATACAGGTGTGCTGTTTTGAAGGGACACATGCACCCCCATGTTTATAGCAGCACTATCAACAACAATAACCAAAGTATGGAAAGAGCCCAAATGTCCATCGATGGATGAATGGACAAAGAAGATGTGGTACATACGTGCAATGGAGTATTATTCGGCAATCAAAAAGAAGAAATCTTGCCATTTGCAACTACGCGGATGGAACTGGAGGGTATTATGCTAAGCAAAATTAGTCAGAGAAAGACAAATATCGTATGACTTTACTCATATGAGGACTTTAAGACACAGAACAGATGAACATAAGGGAAGGGAAACAAAAATAATATAAAAACAGGGAGGGGGACAAAACATAAGAGACTCTTAAATATGGAGAACAAACAGAGGGTTACTGGAGGGGTTGTGAGAGGAGGGATGACCTAAATGGGCAGGGGGCAATAGGGAATCTACTCCTGAAATCATTGTTGTACTATATGCTAACTAATTTAGATGTAAACTAAAAAAATAAAATTTAAAAAAAGGAACAACTATCTCCAAAGTGCTTTAACTGAACCCACAAAGGTGGATTGAATTCCTCTGTCCTGTTTCCTCATCCCCAGGCATGCCTCCCTTATTGCATTTATCACTTTCTAGTCCAATGACCTCTTCGTGGGAAGTTTCCAAGTAAAACAGTCCCAACTTCAAACCTGGCTCTGTCACTTACTAGCTATGTGGTCTTGAACAAGCTGCTTAGAGTCTCAGAGTCTCAGTTTCTAGTCTGAAAATTGGGGTCATACATAAGAAGATTAGATGAAATGATGCATATAAAGTACTTAACACAATGCCTGACAAATTGTAAACCTCAAAATCAAAGTTCATATTATTTTAAATGTCTTCCCTTGGTAGACTTACTCCAGTTTACACACAGGCATCTGCGTCTGACACAAAGAAGTTCCCCAAGTGCTTATTGACTCAATGGATCCATGAAGAGATGGACGAGGAGACAGATAAATGAGAGCACCAGCCACCCATTCCGTGATTACAATGGAGATCCTGGGTGGTGCCCATAGGGTTTCAGGATTATTTGTTTCTTGGGTACATCACACTCATCTTTCTGTATCTACCTGAGCCATCTTCCTACCTCCCCAGTGGCCAGGTGGCAGGCACCCTCAGCCGCCTTTCTAGATGCTGGGCAGGACTGGGGTAGACTGAACTGCTTCACACAGCACTCAGCTACATCTGTGCAGTCTTCTGAATGTAAGAAACTTCTTGGGGCAATAAACTTGGAGTTTTGTTTTTCTTTTCTTTTTGGAACAGAATAAGAGATATAGATACCAAAGTGAGAGGGAGAAACTATTCTAAGAGTTGAAAGGGACAGGTGCCTATAAATGAGAACACTGGACCCCCAGCTGAGAAATAAAAATAGAGAGAGAGCCATAGGCCCAAAGTTGTCACTTGTGTCCCTCTCCTCTCTACCTCTGCAAGGGAGGGAGCTCAGAGGGAGCTGAATGGCTCTCCTGTCTTCGAGGAAGGGCCCTTCTGCTGCCATCCTGGCCCATTTGTCCTTAGTTACCATCGTCTTCTCCTGACACGGCTCTGCAGTGGTGCCCAAGCTGCATTAACTTCACATATTTATTCACTCTTTCCAATTGTAAAACAAAGAGTACAATTCCCAGATTTTTCCTTCTGATCTACTTTCTTAGCAAACATGTTCTTATGAGATAAAGGAAATGCTGCTAGGTAACGAACTTGTGTTTTCCTTTACCAGTCAGCCACCTGGCCCATTTCACACAAGCCATCAGACTTCCTCTCCTCACGGCTCCTCGGCTTTCATGGTGAGGCTTAAGTGTAATATAAAATATTGTCACTAAAAATTATATATATACCGTACTACACAAATGGACAGATGTTTCTTAAGTGAGTAAGAAGTTCTGTTTTTCTCCAATTTTCCTACATCTGCACATACACTAGACCCTTTTCAATAAAAGAATGTAACTGGCAGTCAAAAAGTTTTAGAAGTCAAAAAACAAATTTTTTCCCTCTTTTCATTGTCTCTCTATTTACACAACATCAAAATTTTGCCTCCAAGTCACTTAATACCAAAGTAAAATTTCAAACTACTGTAGAATACATATCTACACATGTATATACATATACATCTGTGTGTATATATATATGTATATGTGTATGCATGCATAGACACACACGTAATTTTCCAGCAAAAATCAGTTCAGTTCAGTTCAGTTCATCTTTGTACAAGAGAGGTAAATTGAAGGAAAAGGGGAAAGCTGGGGCATTTTGATCCTGTTTACATTCTTACTCCATGCTTGAAATGGGGCTTCAGAGAACCATAGAATATTGGAGCCAGAGGTACCTTCAGAATCAAAGGGCAAACCCCTTTCACCACTGGGGAAACCAGGGCCTAGAAAACTAAAGTGACTTCCAAAAACCACATAGCCAGATGGCAGAAGAGCTGTCAAATACATTCACATATTCTGATAAGACAACTCCAGGGAGCTAAGGGCTTATGAACTATCGGGTAATAGTTAGGAGAGATACCAGTTAAACTCTCACCTGGAGGAAATTTCCTTAAAACCATCAAGACAGAAAGTTCCAAACTCAATAATCTTTGGACCTGACCATGACATTGTAAATAATACCAGCTGGCAGTGGTCAATAAGCAGGGGAGGTGGGGGGGAGACTGCTGTGCAAATGTAGGAATGGGTATTCTGCCTCGTGAATGTGGTCATGAAGGGCACGCATTGCCACAGCTTTCTCCTATTCTCTTCTAACACTCTTCCTCTTGCTTCCATTTTTCTTCTTTCTTTTCCTATTATCCCACCATGTACCCATACCACTTCTCTACATTCCCTGTCTGCACATGGTCAGTCACAGTCTAGTGACTTCTGTGACTCCAACCTCTAAGTCATATCAACGGTTCAGGGATATAATTCATGACACAGTGCCCTAATGTTTAAAGACAGCCTCTCCAGTCTCAAAAGAGGTGGGGAGGGCAGAATAATTACATCATACGATATGATATCGTTCAGTTGGTCAGCAATAATTTTTGAGAATCCACTGTAATTGGGCATCCTCATCAATTGTAGGAAACGGCAAGTGGCAAGAGGCCACAGCAGACACTTGGCTCACGTTTGCTCCTAGGGCCTCACTCTGGAGCTCACTGAGAGCTCTGATGGGAGTAAAGAGGAAGAGGAGAGGGAGAAGAGAGGGGAAGAGAGTATTCACTACAGAGCTACCTCACACAGGTGACAGAATGGGTGCTTTATATGTGCAATCCCAATGTCAATCTAAAGAAAGACCAGGAGTAAAACAGCACAAGAAACCCCCTCCATCTTACAAAAGCATTGCTTATTATACACATGCAATTAACAAAATCATCTAAGTGTATTTAATGTTTGAAGAATTCCAGGCACATCTGAGTGGCTCAGTCGGTTGAGCATCAGAATTCAGTTCAGGCCATGATCTCGTGGCTCGTGAGTTCTAGCCCCACATCGGGCTCTGTGCTGATAGCTTGGAGCCTGAAGCCTGCTTCGGATTCTCTGTCTCCCTCTCTCTCTCTCTCTCTGCCCCTCCCCTGCTCACTCTCTCAAAAATAAATAAACATTTAAAAAATTTTGTTAAAGAATTCCAGTGGCAAAATTTCAATTCTTTCTATTCTATCACAAGAACTCTAAAAGTGGATTAAGCAGGTTGCAATTAAAAGAAAGGCTGGATTCTATTGTTAGCCTACAAAAGTTTTCAGATGCCTCTCAAAGATGCCTCTCAAAGCCAATCACATCCATGAGTATGTATTTGTCAAATCTGTACGTTGTGAATTATACTCCTACATCAACATTCTGCATGGAATACGTGTTTCATTTTGGTCCAACAATTGTCATGAGATCATTAAATCTTACTCATGTCTTCTAAACTGATAGATGATAGATAGATGGACAGACAGACAGATACAGATCAATTGATCTTTGGTGTGAAGGGGAAGCAAAAGAGCAGATTTTTATTAAAAGAAAGGTGAACTAAATTTTTTGTGAAAAAAAATAGATGTTAGCCATAAAGTAAAACCCTTACACTCCTGATCTAAATTACACTTAAATTCAGTATCTTTGTTATAGGAATTTGATAAGCAAAGATATTGAAGTCATCGCTCTCTTAAAGTTCTATAATCCTAAGAAATAATTCCAAACAACTAGACTTTAAATCATGAGTATTTCATTTTTCTACTTTAGAATGTTAATGTGGAATGAAAAGAAGGCTAACATTCATTGAAAGCTACCTGGTACCTGGGGTTAGAGGTTTTACAACCATTACTTATTTTCTTTTAAAGACATTCCTATTGGAACCAAAATCACGATCATTTTGCAACATCTGCAAATCACTGTTCCAATTCTTGCAAGTATTGTAATTAGAAACCAATTTTAGTGACTGTAAAGATTTTTAAAAACAAAACTATATTTTGTTCACCAGTCTAGTACCCCTGATGTTGTTTTTATCTCTGGAAAACACCGGAATGTTTGAAGCATTGGATCCACATTATATCAAATTACAGGCAATACACTGCAAAATTAATTAACTACACTAAAAACAAGGACTGAATTCTCTTGCTGGTGAGGAGGAAGAAACTGACTTCTTTTTTTTTCTCTTTTCATTAAATAAAAAAAAGTAGGGGCGCCTGGGTGGCTCAGTCGGTTGAGCGTCCGACTTCAGCTCAGGTCACGATCTCACGGTCCGTGAGTTCAAGCCCCGCGTCAGGCTCTGGGCTGACAGCTCAGAGCCTGGAGCCTGCTTCCGATTCTGTGTCTCCCTCTCTCTCTGCCCCTCCCCCGTTCATGCTCTGTCTCTCTCTGTCTCAAAAATAAATAAACATTAAAAAAAAAAATTAAAAAAAAATAAATAAAAAAAAGTAATAAAAGCCTATTAATATAAAGTGACACATTTCAATGCAAAAAAAAAAAATGCAGGCTGTGCAAAGCTTGAGGTTCTCACTGTACTAACAACAGACCCACATTTCACAGATGGAGTTCTCTTCCTTATTCGCCTCATAAATGTTAAGAGTAGCACACACAGCTTTTTCACTGTAGATGAACACTTGGTAAACACTATAATTGAGACCTTTAACTTGTGTGTTTCCCTAGGCTTGGTGTGACTGTTTGTAGCCTCGATGTGACAAGAGTAAAGCTTTTTCATTGAATACATACATCCCCATAATTGTGGCACATTCTCAGTGGTTGTTCTCAGCACATGGTTAGTTGTTAGTTTTTGTTTCTTCTTTTTTTTTTCTTTTTTGTTTTAATTTCAAGAAAAACTAATGAGTTTCCAGAAGCAGTGTGAGTGCTTTGGGGCTGAATGTGATTTAAAACCAGCAGTAAAAGAAAAAGAAGACAGGGAAGGTAGCTGGTTAATTGACCTTTATTGTGCCTTCTGGTTCATTTAGAAATGGAAATTAAATTAACATGATAATTCAGTCCTACTGTGTTAAGGCTGCTATAAACCCATTAAATTTTATGGCCATTGATTTAGCATTTTTTTCTATTAACTGGGTTTAATTTTCAAAATTGTCATGCAGGTTCTGAAAAGTGGTTCATCCACTCTGATTCTTCTAAGTTACTAATGTGTAGCCTTTTCTTTAATAGTATGCACTTAATTATTCAAGCGCGGAGGGCACAACTGCCCTCAAATGCCTGGATTAATTTTGAAACTAACCCTACTGAAAGTCTTTATAAGAAGCAAGGAGAGTTCAGGGATGGGGAAAGTCAGCGAAATTGCCCAGTGCATATATCAAATTTCCTAAAGATTGCACCCTAAAAGTAAACCTGACAAAAGGAAATATTTGGGGTTTCTTTTTGTGAGATCAAGAGAGCTATAAAAAGGTTTCGCACACTTGTTTCTCTTTTGACAGCTTCTCGGTAACGTGAAACCTTTTAAAATGCAACCGTTACTTGCATGTCAGATTCCCAAACACCTTTTTACCTGCTGATTTGGAATCATGACCAGTCAAAATTTCTATTTTTGAACTTTGAAAAGGTATCAATTTTATCTGAAGCGAAACTATGTTCTTGACTCTGGCTTTAGCAGATGTAGGTCTAAGTGTAAAGTTTTCAGGGTAATGTGAGCACAGTTTTAGTTACTAACTCAAATATTAAAGTTTTATTTCGTAGCTTATTGACACTTGTGGTCTCCGAGTTTCAAAAAGATTCTCTAACTTAACCTCATAATATTCCTAAACAGTAGAAACGTGATGATTTTACCTTTTTGATTGTTTACTACTAAAGAAATATTAGGTAATTGATGGGCTCACAAACCCAGACCCAGAATTACTAGGCTTGTCAACAGTCCTGGACTTTCAACTCCAGTTTATAAATTCAAAGAAGTGATGAGTGACCACTCTTTTCTGACTAAATTGCCAACATTTTTTCATTATTTTTTAATGGTATGTTCAATTAAAGTAGCTCAATTTTTTTTAATGTTACATCATGGCTGCTCTGTACATATTAGAGTCTAAATAGCTGTTTTTATGTATGCTATATGCTTTCAATAGTTTTAGCAATTGGCAATCATAATTAAAGACCCTCAGAGGGGGGTGCCCGGGTAGGTCACTCAGTTAAGCGGCCAACTTTGGCTCAGGTCATGATCTCCCACTTGGTGGGTTCCAGCCCTGTGTCAGGCTTGTGCTGACAGCTCAGAGCCTGAAGCCTGCTTTGGGATTCTGTGTTTCCCTCTCCCTCCACTCCTCTGCACGCTCGCTCTCTCTCTCTCTCTCTCAAAAAATAAATAAACACTTTAAAAAATAATAATAATAATAATAAAAGACAGAGCATCTAAAGATATTGCTGTTGGAAAATCGCATAGAAATAATTCACTCCCTTCTCAGCAAAGTAAACCAAGTTCTTCATTATCCAGACACTGTTACCTTAGATGATGTTTCCACTCCAAGTGGAATAGAAAATGCTAATAGAATATGCTGGTCTACTTAAGAGGAGGTAAATGGAAAAAGGATGGATTATTTCCTTAAAGATATAGCACAAAATGGAATTATAAAAAAATATTCAGTTGAAGAGGAGTTAGAAGTACTTGCTGATAAAGATTGTGGAAGGGACCCTACCTGGAAGATCTTTTATACTTCCTAGTATTTAGCACAGAATCTTGCACATACAAGATGTTCAGTATCTAAATCTGACAATTGCCAACACTTAACTATATAGCACTGATAGTGTGCCCAGCACTGTTCTAAAGATCTTATACATATTAACTCATATAATCCTCATATAACGTGGGTACAACAATCACCCTCCCCACCTTCAGGTAAGGAAATGGAAGTATGAAGGGTAGTTAAGTAAGTCATGCAGGATTTGAACCCACACCATCGGCTATTGACATCTGTGTTGAATGACTGCTATACTCTTGTGTCTGTCGATTTCATTAATTCCCACACACCAGGCCTGGAAATAGGATCCATTTTGAACTTACCTGTCATCAATGGGGTCTGTCTTGCACACATCCTCCCTACCTCATCCCTCAATCCCCAGACCATCTTGAATCCAAGAATCTTGATCACTTTTCCTTCTCTGATCATGGAATCTAAAGACACTTCCTTGGGGCGCCTGGGTGGCGCAGTCGGTTAAGCGTCCGACTTCAGCCAGGTCACGATCTCGCGGTCCGTGAGTTCGAGCCCCGCGTCAGGCTCTGGGCTGATGGCTCAGAGCCTGGAGCCTGTTTCCGATTCTGTGTCTCCCTCTCTCTCTGCCCCTTCCCCGTTCATGCTCTGTCTCTCTCTGTCCCAAAAATAAATAAAAAACGTTGAAAAAAAAAAATTTAAAGACACTTCCTTGAGAGGAGATCCCATTAGAAGGATTTCTAAATTGCTTAATTGTGTTAGTACTTCAAAACTTGAAGTCCCTGATCTCTGCTGTAAGAGACAGAATGAGAGGGGAAGAGAGAGAAGGGAAGAACAGGCAGGAAGGGGAGAGAGCACTTCAGCATCACTTCCTCATGTTTGTATGGGTTTGGGTTTATAGGATCTTTTAGAGGAGCATTTGGTTTCCTTCTCAAGCACTGTGCCTGCAAGGTGGGGAGCCGCCAAGATAGAACAGATTCATCTTTCCCCTTTTCTTCTACTGTACCCCCCAGTCACCTCTAACATGATACCTAAATACTGTATTCTTCACACAGTGGTCTTTTTTTAGATTCCCAAACTCTGGAGTCGAAGGGCGGTGATAAAGACGGTAACTGACTCAAAACTCTATCCTCAAAGCCTCCAATAATGTCTGATTCATTAGTGTTCAATAAATGATTGATGACTGAGTGAGTTAATGAATGCCTGAAATAAACCAGTCTTCCCCCCAGAAGCATAAATGAGAATAGAGATTATGTACTAGTTGTATTTTTCTCTGGAAAAAAATGTTTGAGGTAAATGTAATATCAGTTTAAAAAAACATTGTTTACTCATTTTGCACTTGTTTTAAGACATAATATAAGGTAAATATGTAATAAAATTTAAGAGAATAATTTGCTTGCTAAAATTCACATTATTCAGAAATGACTAGATGATCTAATTTGGTTTTATCTTCCAGACCTATGTAGCAAATATAACCTGACTTTTTTCTTCAAGCCAGAGTCCTATTGTGACAGGTGTTCTGCTGATGTCTATCCCTGGGGACCTAAGGCTGTATGCAGTCTTAAGATATCTGCTTGCATTTTATAAAAGTGTAGGCATTCATTTCTCTCCTTCATTCTTCAGGGGCTCACCTTCTATGCAGTTTCTCTGGGAACGAACCTCACTTTCTTCCTCACACATTGTTTCCCCTGAAGACTTTCACAAGTCCTTTTCCTTACTCATAACAGAAGAAGAAGAAGAAGAAGAAGAAGAAGAAGAAGAAGAAGAAGAAAGAACAAACGAAAGAAAGAAAGAAAGAAAGAAAGAAAGAAAGAGGAAGAAAAGACAAATATATGTCTTAAACTTACACAATGTTATATGTCAAATATATTCAATTTTTAAAAGGAAATAAAAAGTACTATCAGAAAATTTCTTTTAGCTACTTCTAACTCTGAGGTGGTTTTCTTCATATGTCTCTTCAAATAACTCATCTTTTTTCCCCAATAACACCATAATTTCCAAATAATGTTCTGTCTTTGCAGAAGCAAAATTCTAGAAATGTTTACAGCCTGACCCAGATTTCTGGAACAAAATATTTACTTGGAAATATCACTTGCTGCATATTGAAAATGGATATTGAGGCAGAATATATATGTTTTTCAAACAGAGTGATATAATCCTATTATGAGCATCTCAAACGAGAGGCCAAAAATAAAAGCTCATTTATATGTCCTACAGCATCTGGGTGTCACCAATAAGTCCTGGACAGAACATGTGGCCTGCAAGGACACAGCAGAGGAGCTGCTATTTCAAGTGCTGGATCAAGCTGAACACATTACTTCTTACATCATGATCACTGAATCAAGGAGAAAATGTAATAAAAGCATAGCCAAGAAATAGAGCAAAATTTGGAAGCCAGGAGAAAATTATACATCAAACTGAAAGGCAAGGTGAAGGCATGCATAGATTGGGGGTGGGGGGGGGGGGGGGGGGGGAAGGTCAGTAACAAAGAAAACTAAAAGCAAGTGTGAAATAAGTTAGTACAGATACATATATTTATTAGCTCTGTCCACCAAGAGGATTGAGAAGTAATGAAACTCCAGAATCCACCAGCACCAGCTCCCAGACCTTGGTTTCTAACACCATTCTCCAATAAAAGGAACCAGGGCCCCTCGGAGACATGGCTGATTCTAGGACTGGAACAGAATATACAAAATGAGAATGAGGTATCTTGTAAAGCCAGAGCATAAAGAAGTGCTCAAAAAAACAAAAGGATAGGAGTATGGCAAAGGGACAGAGGAGCCAACTGAAAGAACTCTCAATTGCTAAAGCTGGAACAGTTTGAGGAACAAAATAAATAATGTAGTGCTCGCTTATAACCCAAAGTAAAAAATGAACATTCATGGGTCCACAATGACATTAAAAAATAACTAAGTAGGGGCTCCTGGGGGGCTCAGTAGATTAAGCATCCGACTTCGGCTCAGGTCGTGATCTCATGGCTCAGGAGTCTGAGCTCCACCTCCGCTGTCTGCTATCAGCACAGACCCCACTTTGGATCCTCTGTCCCATCTCTTTCTGCCCTTCCCCCACTTATTCTCTCTCTCTCTCTCTCTCTCAAAATAAATAAGTATACTTTAAAAAATAAAATAATTGGGTAAATAGAGAAGAAGAGACAAAACTCCCACACAGGAGAATTCCAAATAATTCATGTAGGTACTCCTCCCCTCAAGGAGGTGAAGCTCAACCCCCACGTCTTGTGTAAGTGGTGCTTAGTGACCTGCTTCAAAAGAGTAGAGTGTGAGAAGAGGGAGGAAAAAATAACTGTACAGTGGAGAAACCCGGCAAACACTACTTCAGGCCAGTGATCAAAGTTAATGTCAACAGTGGTAAGTCATGTGGATAGTATGCCCCCTTGACATTATGTGATGAGAATGACACTCTACCTCTGAGGTCTTCCTCCCCAAATCCCATCACTCCAGTCTAACCAGGAGAAAATATCAGACAAACCCAAGTTGAGGGAGAGTTTACAAAATACCCTACCAGCACTCCTCAAAACTGTCAAGGTCATCAGAAACAAGGAAAAGCCCAAGAAACTATCAAACAGGAGGAGGCCAAGAAGGCGGTGACTAAATATAATGGGGTACCTTGAATGGGATCCTAGCAAGAAAAAGTAAAAAAGTTTTTCAGGAAAAACTCATGAAATCTAAATAACACTGTGGTGATCAGTTAATGGTAATGCACAGATGTTGTTTCCTTAGTTGTGACAAACGTACCATAGTAATGTAAGATGTTAACAACAGGGAAAACTGGGTGATGGGGTATATGAGAACCCTCTATACTGTGTGCCTTGTCTATAAAAAATATTCTAAAATTTTAAAAAGTTTATTTTTTAAGTTTATTTATTTATTTTGACAGAGACAGAGGATGTGCAAGTGGGATAGGGGCAGAGAAATGGGGAGAATCTCAAGCAGGCTCTGTGCTCTCAGCTCTGAGCCTGACTCAGGGTTCAAACCCACAAAATTCTGAGATCATGACCTGAGCCAAAATCAAGAACTGGGCGTTCAACTGACTGAGCCACGCAGATGCCCCTAAAAAAAAGGGTTTTTTTTAAGCCAATAAACAAAAATCTCCTTAATGAAAGGAGCAAGATACAGGCATAGAATTACACACCTAGGCTCAGCATCTAAGTACCTGAAAATTGAGTATCCTCCAGAGATTTCTTTTACACCAGTCTTGGTGCATCTCAGTGGACGCAGAAAAGATGTATAGAGTTAAATTGCCTGGACGCCTGGTAGACTTTTTAAAATGCATATTTGTTAATCATATTGCAAAATCAATGACAGCATATAGATATATATGCCTATTTTAATTATCACTTCCTGTTGCAAACTGCCCCCAGAAACCACTTCCCAAGAAGTATTCAATTAAGGAAACCTGCCATCCACAGGTGCTTGCATGTGATCTAAGGTGAAAAATCGGAATGCTTAACTGCCCTGGGCACAGTGATTGGTCCAAGGGTGAATGTGGAACCCAACCAGAGCCAAGCATAGGCATCTTGGGTGTGTTGATGTAGACATTCAGTATCATTCTGAAATTGTGATCTATATTGGATCATGTAAGCCTAGAGCTACAAGGACCATCTTTTCCAATCACATGGAGAGAACCTAATGAGAAAACACCCCAGAGGAGAAAAGAGACATGGAGAGAAAGAGATTTCTAATGGCATCATCGGAGACCTGGATCCAATAAGCCCATAGTTAACGCCACTCTTTAGACTCACAGTTATTTGAACTGGTAAATTCCTATTTTTCTTTAAGTTGTGTTTCTTCTACAACAAAAATTCCTGCTGGGGACACCTGGGTAGCTCAGTGGGTTAAGTGTTCCACTTTGTCTCAGGTCATGATCTCATGGTTCATGGGTTTGAGCCCCACGTCTGGCACTGTGCTACAGCTCAGAGCCTGGAGCCTGTTTTGGATTCTGTGTCTCCCTCTCTCTATGCACTCTCTCTCTCTCTCTCTCTCTCCCCCTCTCTTTCTCTCTCTCTTAAAAATAAATAATAAAAACATTTTAAAAAAAGGAAAAATCTTGATGAATAAAGGCAATTCAAGATTGAATAGATGAATACTCAACTGGTAAATCACATATTTATTCATTTTAGCTATTTATATATTGAAATACTCAACATTTATGGAATACCTACTATTTGCCAAATGCTGTGCTGGGTCCTGGGAATACAAAGAGATAGTAATCACTCTCTTCCTCTGTAGGGGAACCTGCAGACCAACAACTACAATACAATGTGATAGACAGTGATAAATGTATTACTATACGCAATGGGCCTCCCAAGATAGGCACTCAGTGCAGACGAGGGTGACATTCTAAGAGACATCTGAACTGGGTCGAGAAGAATGATTTAGAGGAGTAAACCAAGCTGAGTAAGGGGTGGGAGGAGTGTCAGATGGGAAGAAGCATGTAGCAAGCAGGAAGAGCAGTCCTGTGGCACAGGGGTATCAGGAATCCTAACTGCTTTGGGGGGCTGCTAACAGCTCAACATGACTAATCTGTGGGTACAAGGAAGGAAGTAGCAAGAGGTGAGGCCAGAGAGATCCACAAGGGCAGCACATGACTTAGAACTGTAGCCTAAAGACAATCAAGGACTACAGATAATGGCTATGTTCTGACTATTATCTCTATCAGTGTGGATGAATGATACACACTTTGCAATGTTCACACACACACACACACACACACACACACACACACACACACACATACACATCTAGCTGCAGCTTGCTCAGTATCTACCTGCATATTCTTCCAAGTCCTGTCCCACCTGGCTCTCAGCTCAAAATTCAAGCTCATTGCCCAGGGTGCAGCGAATTATCAAGCAAACACGATTCCAGTTTTAGCAGATAAACTATTAGTGGATAACTTAGAACTCAAGTAGTAGCTGAAATGGATACCTTAGAGCTGATATTCCTTCTTACACATTTGATCAGCACAGATCAATTCTTGGATCCGCACACAACTTCAAATTCTCAGTGACTATTTTTATAAAAGTTTTCCTTGGATTGAATAAGATAGGTATTCATCATTGTCTTTCCTCCCTTAAAAAATGTTCACTAGCCTGGCAAAGGCTCACTTACTACTTCAGGGTACAGAGGACATGTTACCACTGGCTCATGAAACTCAGTGGTATTTTCTAACAAGAATTGTGGTGTCTGAGGACCAATTTTTTTTTTAATGTAGATCTGGTTCAATCCAACAAATACCCATTAAGTTCCTACCCTGCAAAAGCCACTATTCTGGAGGCTCTGGGGTACACGCTGAATTCCCCGTACAAAAACAAATTTTCTCCATCATGCAATGAAGGGTTCTTTATATATCAAAGTTGGCAAGAGACAGAGGACTAAAATTGTTTCAAACTGTTGTTGGCAGTAAGCTTCTGTCTGTGTTAATTACACTCTATGTTTGATGCTCATCATTCAGTCAACAGTCAACGCATTGTAGCCTTTCTGCGATTGACTAAATACCAAATTACTATGTGCAGCTCTCTGGATTTCTGAGTATATCAAATTTATATCAGTCTCTGACTTGATTCTAATAGTTTGGGGATTTTTCCAGCGCTAACTCCTTTGATAAACAACTAATCAATGAAAATCTTGGGTACAAACACAGACACACTCATGAGGAAAGGCTTAGAGGTTTAGAACCCTTGAGACACCTGGGTAGCTCAGTGGGTTAAGTGTCCGACTTCAATTCAGGTCACGATCTCATGGTTCCTGAGTTTGAGCCCCCCACCCCTATTGGGCTCTGTGCCGACAGCGCAGAGCCTGGAGCCTGCTTCCGATTCTGTGTCTCCCTCTTCTCTCTCTCTCTCTCTCTCTCTCTCTCTCTCTCTCAAAAATAAATAAACATTTTTTTAAAAAGGTTTAGAACTCTTTAGAAATACAGATTTTTAAGGAAGCTCTCCTAACTTCAAATTTGAAAGGATAGACGATTTGTGAAGAAGAAAATTGGCACAGTATTTTAATATTGTCTACTTACACACAATTACATAAGGCACAGACATCATCAGCAAAATTCAACCAAATTGAGGTGTGTGCATATACGTGCTTGTGTATGCATGCATTTGGTATGAGGGTGACAGAGGGCTATTAAAAAGAATTCCAAGATCCTAATGAACAGAAATTAACTAGAAAACACAAGCTTTGTATTCCCTACTTTTAGGTTCAGTATTCAGTTCCCAAAATATATGCTAAAATAGGTATTTTAGCATGAAAGAGAGCAGTTTGTGCCCCACAAGCTGCTTACACTCGAAGGTGTGCTGGAACCAGCTTGTATCGCTTGCAAGGGCCAATTTTGTGCATCTTTTCTCAGCTCCACATTCGGCAATTTACCATGGGTAGCTTGAAATTGCCATGGTGGGAGCTGTTAGACCACAGAAACTGGAAAATGCTATAAATCAAAATGTTTCTTTTTATTCCAAGAGAAGTGATGGGTAAACAATTACTAAAGACAACTGTGTAGAGACATAGCTACATTAATATTAATATATGTATATACATATATAATGTTTACACCTATGTGTGTTAATGCATATATATATGTGCGCATGCACACACACATATACGCAAAGCATGTGTTCGGGAATAGAAGGCTGGACAGAAGTACATAATGTAGGGATTGTTTTATTTTTGTACCTACACATTGGACACTGGGCAGATTTTCTCCTTAGTAGTTATAGATACATAGCCAGATGGTAAGCAAATGATAGATAATAAGAGAGAGGGAGAGAGAGGATGACTAACTAAATAATAAAATTATTGCTATAAAGGAAAATAGGAATAAAATTGGAATTAAAGGCATAGTGGCTGATCAATGTAGAAAAATTGTAACGGTTTCACTAAAAAGAAAGAAAAACTCATAAGGGTTTCATACGATTTCAGAGCGAGGAAGACCGTTTAGGCTACGTCTAATCTCCCTACCCACGGCACCTATGAGAAGACTGAGGTGCACACATTTAGGCGGCTCAGCTGTAATGATAAAACGAGGCAAGTATCAAAGCTGGTACTAGACCCAAGTTTTCTCACTCAGGCTCCTGAGAGGTCTGCTAGACCTATTGTGTTCCCTTTCATGTCATCGTAACAGAATGACATTGCCAAAACAAGATCGATTTTTCCAGCAAATGTTTTTCATTATTAAAACAAAACACTAAGCCCTTTCAAGAGAGTGGAAATACATGACAGATGTTTCTCTAAAGCAGACTTCCCACAGATCCCTCCAGGTCTGGACTAGGGTCACTAGTACATTCTAGATGAAAAGACTGGAGCACAAAATCTGAGATGTTAGGATGATCTAAGTACTTTCTCTTATGAAATTTCTCTTGAATTGATCACGCTTGCAGTTTCTGCCATCATTTAATGCAACTATACAGGCATGGTTTTCCTCATCTTGGAGTATTAAGCTAATGTTAAACCCTAAAGAGATTAGAAGCTGCCCGGTACTATTGTAAGATATGAATTTGTTAAGCTACTAATAAAAATACCTGCCAGATTTATGACTAATCTATGATTTCCTGATGTTACCTAAAACACCCTGTTCAATGGAAATGCTTATACATTACCAGTCTACATTTCATAAGCTACTAGATTGCTAGAAAGTTCACTCCTAGGAACAGAAGGAAGCCAATTGCCATCTTCCTTCCACACGGAGATCCCTCTCATCAGGCATCTCTGATGGCACTCAGTCTATCTTCTCTGTTAGCTAAAACTTCCATTCAAGTACTAAAAATAAATTGAGACAACAGAGCAAAAAGAATATTTCAGAGCCAGACACTCAGGTTCAAATCCTAACTCAGCTACTTCTTAACTGTAACCATGGAAAAGTTATTTAACACTCTGAGCCTCAGTTTCCTTACCTGTCAATGCCTATAATGATAGTGACTAGACTTGATTTGGTTTGTTAAAATTAAAGACAGAACAGTTCTGACGTATCTGACAATATGTGGTGCATAGTAGATACTGGATAAGAATTAGATCTTTCTTTCCCATCTCACCCCTCCACTGACTAGATGTTGGAGATACAAAAATTAATAAATCATAATCCCTGCACTCTAAGTATTTGTAATATAGCAGGAGAAAAGCTTTTTAAATGATCAATTTCTACATAATATTACTTGGTGAATTAATTAGGATCTCATCAGGAAACAGATGGCACCTCAAATTGTATAATCTGAGGAGAGTCTAATAGAAGGACTATTTTCAAAGTTATGGGTATTGTGAAGAAAGCCACAGAAGATAGTGCAATTTCCCAGGACTAAAAACTATGGCACAGCCCTCCTCACAGACCCAAAGGGCTAAGGGAAGAACAGATACAATTATTTACAAGGGAAAATGGAACCATGAGGGGCTAGAGCTGACTTGTTCCACTTTGAGAAAACAGACAGTGTACATCCCTTCCCAACTCCACATTTAGTGACATCACATTGGTTTCTTGAAACTGGTCATGGTAGGAGTATTTACACTACAGAAATGGACAAAAACTACACATCAGGGATTCTCCAACACTCAAGCTGCTTGTTAACCATTTACCAGCACATCACTAGGTAGAATCTTTGTTGTGGGAGGCAGCTAGCTCAGAGTAGTCACACAGAAAGGATGCCAGGGGAATAAATAAGCCAAATTTATTCTCCTTATTCCCTCTCTTCTCCTGAAAATAGCCAACCCAATGCCAAGCCAATGGATGGAGACTGACCCATCTATTCAGTCTCAGAGAAGAGAGTCCATTGGTATCCATTCAGACTGACTTTCTAGGCAACCAGCAGTGTGGACAGGATGAAAGAAAGAGTAGATCTGAAGGGGAAAACAGGAGCGTACAATACATATAACAGAAGAGAGGAAAGCAATCTATTGAAGCATCAAGGAGAAAATAATGGTATTTCCCGAGCAAGTCAGGGAAAATAGGGAGGATATGGGTCTGAAGGATGAGTAACAGTTTGCCAAATGTGAAAGACAAGGGACATTACAGACTGGAAAAACTGTGGAAGGGGGATTTAAAAAGACTTTGATGCCTGACACGGCTGAAGAGCTGATATATTTAAAGACTAGCAGGATGGAACATAGTGTTTGGAGGTGGGGAACTGGGAATTAAGGAGGATGGGGGTAAAAAAATACTCTGAGGTCACATCCAAAAGCATCTTAACACATGTCCACTTTTCCCAATTCGAGGCCACCAGCATCTCACTTAGATGACCACCATGGCCCCTTCTAATGCTTTACACTACAGACAAAGCCACATTCCCAAAAGGCAAATCTCATCTTGTACCTCTCCTGCCTAAGAACAATGAGCAGCTCCTTACTGCCCTCAAAATAGAGTCCAACTCCCCTGCATGATTTGATTGTACCCTCCACCTTCTCCTCCCTCATTCTGATGCTCTCCTCCCCACTTTTCCATCCCCCCAGTCTCCCAAAGCAGAGTGGTGTTCCAATCCCTGAAACGAGGCAGGCTTTCTCTCTCCTTTCCTTCCCTTCCCTTGGCCACCTCTATCTTTTTTTTTTTATTCTTTTTGAGAGAGAGAGAGAGAGAGCATGAGCAGGTGAGGGGTAAAAGGAAAGAGAGAATCTCAAGCAGGCTCCATGCCCAGCACAGAGCCCGACATGGGGCTGGATCTCACGACCATGAGATCATGACCTGAGCCAAAATAAGAGTTGGATGCCCAACTGACTGAGCCACACAAGCGCCCCTGGCCAACTCCATCTTAATCTTCAGATCTCAGTCCTCACATTACTGCTTCCTCAGACATCTCTGGCTTCCCCTGCCTCCCCTGAGATCTATTTTCTCCCAAGACGCCCTCGGCATAGTCTTCCTGTGGCGCTGCTCATCCTGAGTTGCAGTTGCCAGCTCCTTTGTCTGTCTCCCCCTTTAAACTCTGGAATCCTTGAAAACATCGTCTTTCTTGATTACATAAGTCTCTAATGGTAAAATATCAGGCACAGAGACAGGCATCCTGATATTTGGTGAGATATTTTTGCTGAAGCATTCTCACCACTAACTATGAAGGGGATGCCCCCCATTCTGTCACTGTTAATCCAACTTGGACTGACTAAATCCATAGACTGTGTTGGCCACTGACCCTACTTCTTATTGTAAGGAGCACAAAGAGTGTAAGACACCACACGCGACACACAGTGTAAGTCTAAAGTGGGATTTATTGAAGAAGTAGAGTGGCAAAGGAGTGCCCATAATTCCTCAAGCTCATGCAGAGAACGTGGCTGGCCAGAGTAAGGAAGGCACCATGGAAAGTGCTCCAGAAGAGGTATCTGCTCCCCAATGCTGCTGGAAATTTTTATCAAGAAGTTGGGAGGGGAGCAGAGAGCACCCATGAGCTACCTGACAGGGAGCTTCTAGGATGAGGGTCAGGGTGAGTATATCCTTCTGTTGAGCTAGCTCCCTGCCAAGCCACCTAATGAAGGCAGGAGACATCTGGCAGGATCACCAACTGATAAAAATGTGTGTTTCATCACCTGTGATGCACCAAGATGCTGAAAGTTCAGTAAGAAACAGAGTTCAAGTACACACAACTGTCTCAGCCACTCATCTTTTAGACAAAGTAGTCTGGGAAGATAGGGAACCCTCTTTCCCAGAATAAACTGGGGATCAAAACACTGTGCGTGTCCTCCTCAAGCCTACAGCTACTCTCGAGTGATATAAATTGCGGGACACAGTCCCAGTTTTATGTTGCTGTGTAACATATCATCCCAAACTTAATGGCTTAGAACAGCAACAATCATTTTATTATCTCTGCGTCATTATTTGGGAAAGCCATAGCTGGTTGCTTCTGCTCAAGGTGTCTCATGCAGTTACAGTCAGACAATGATGGCACTGGAGCAGCTGGTGGCTGGGACGGCATCTCTGTTCAGGAGTCTCAGAGCTTCTCTGGGTGGTCTCTGTACCACAGCTAGACTGGGCTTCCTCATAACACAGCGGCCTTGGGGCATTTTGGTAGCTTCTACAGAGATCCGGAGTGATTCTTTCCATGATCTATGCAGAAGCCACACCACCTTTTATGATCCAGCCTTGGAAGTCTCAGAGGGTCAGAATGACCACAGTTATAAGCCCATCCAGATTCAAGAGAAAGGAGCACTTCTCACAGTGTCGCTCTCTAAGAAGACTGTGTGGGAGGGAAGATATTGTTGTAGGCATCTTTAGAGCATACAGTCTACAAAGGCACCAAGAAGGTGCTGGTCCAAACAGCTCTCCTCTTCCACCAGGTCCTTGTGTGGTACCCAACTTCCACCAGTAATCTTCCATCAGTTACTACTCTTACATGGGTAAGGCCCCATGGAAAAGGGGTACCAAGTACCAAATGTGGACCCCAAATGGTAGCAAGATGCCAAAAAGAAAAAAAAAGATTTTAACATCATAAGCAATATAGGAAGATTTTTACTTTAAAACTATCAGACTAGCTGTGCTGCGGAAAGTGAATTGGAGAAAACAAAACTAAGGTAGAAAAATCAAATAGGATACTGTTTCTTATCTTTGCCTCTAATCTAGGTGTGCCTTAGTTTTCTTGTTTTTAAAATGAGAACAAACAATAGTACTTACCTCAAGGAGTAATTGTGAGAATTAAATATAGATAAGTACATGTCAGGTGTGGTGTAATGCTTAGTAAGTGCTACACACACACACACACACACACACACACACACACACATTTGCTATTATCATATTCTTAATATCCAGGTGAGATGATGATGGCCTAAACTAAGGAAATGGATAGATTTTAAATATTTATCATGTGGAAGGTGAGAAAGAGGGAGGAACCGAGAATGACTACTACGTTTTGACTTTGAGCAAATAGCTGGGTGATGATGGATAAGGAACCCGGAGGGAGACAGCTCTCCTAGCCTCAGATGCAAGGCTAAACATTCCCCATGGCTTGCTTTCAAAACTTTCTCCTTGGTTGTTAAAGCTCTGAGAAGCTGACAAATGTCTCAACTGCTCTAAGCTTTATTTCTTCATCTGTGAGGAGGAGATAACAATAAAGTATAAATGTGCACTTAATTAATGTGAATTTAACTCTATGATCTCAGCAAAGGAGGGAGAATAAGAGTAAGTATGACCATAGGAAAAAAAAATGATGTGCATTATGCAACCATAATTTAAACTATTCTACTCAATGAGCATAGCTCTGAAATGAATTTGATAAGGACGAGAAGAATCTGCTATTGCCTCAGTTGACTGTGTTCCCACACTTCTACATTAAGTTTGACTATAAAGGTTAAATAAACATCATGTTTCAGATGATATGGCCCTAAATGAAATCCAGTACAACTTAGTTAGTTGATCAAAACATCATTAAAGCAAGTAATTATAAAAATATATATGTATATATACTTAAATCATTTGTTTTACCTTAAAGTACACAATTACAGATTTAATAATCATATATTTTGCAATAGAAACAAGATTTTAAACACTTTTTTAAATTAAATTGTTTTTTCTTAATATGGGTCCACTGATTGGAGTTCCACATTACATTCCTAGAGTAAAATTTAGTACTTTCCAGTTTAGGGCTGCTTGGGTGGTTCAGTGAGCTACACGTCCAACTCTCGGTTTCAGCTCAGGTCATGAGCTCATGCTTTGTGAGTTCGAGCCTCATGTCAGGCTCTGCGTTGACAGCACAGAACCTGCTTGGGATTCTCTCTCCCTCTCTGTCCTTGCCCTCCCCTCTCCCCCACCCCATCAAAAATAAATAAACATTTAAAAAAACTATTCTTAAACAAAATACCTTCCAGTTTCCAGTAACAGTACAACTTTGAGAGTCAACACTATTAAGGTTGTGAGCAAAGAAATGAATAAGGTGGCATCATAGCTCAGATCTGTGTGAGTTTAAAGGCCATTGCCTTTATTCAGTTACAGCCTATGACCTGTGTCTTCAGGATGATATCGCGCACTCTGACAGTGTGTCTTGTGCCTGTACACCCTTCACGTGAGTCCCAGTCCTGGCTGGCAGATCCTTGCCCTCAGTTCAAACACCCTAGATGACATGAGCTGCTGGATAGATAACATGTTACCATATATCTCTCCCTCTACTCTATCCCTCTTGGATTTTAATAACTTGACATCCAAGTGGGCAGGTAAACCTCCTCACGTGCCTCCCAAAGAAAGTACAAGATTAACGTGACCTCATTTCAAATGATCAAACTAAACAAATACTACATGGTTAAGCCATGTACAATAAAGATGAAATCTTCCTTGCTCATCACCTGGTCCTGCCCACCAGACCTCCACCCCAGCATCCCCACACATGCTCATCCCAGCTCCAGCACCACTTCAGCCCAGTACGAGAAAAAGATTGCTGTCTTGCTTCCAGATTCTTGAAAACAGCAAAATATAATCAAATATTTATATACAATTAATCATTATATTTCTGCTTTGATAGAGCCCTGCATATTTTCTCCTAGGAACAAAAATGTTATGTTGATCCTTCCTGACACATGATTCTTGAGATGACATCACAGTTATTATTCCTAAACAGTCGTCTGTATGGCATCATTAATATTACAGAAAAATTTTTTTTTACTTAAGAAATTTGTTCTCCGTGGGACTACTTTGGTTATGATAGTTGCCAAAATACACACACAAGCATACACACACACACACTCACACACATATATAGGAGGAAAAAATATAAAGTATTCATGTCACACCAAAAATGTGAGACATCAAGCAGCAAGTAGTATTCATAACCCCTGCCATCTCTGCATCCGGACCTGGAGACACTGACTTGCCATTTGCCATGGGGAAGTAGTTGCTCCCATCATCAGCTCAACATCAACCCAAGGGAGGAAATGAAACGTTGCTTTTTTATTCTAAATCTTAAAGATAAACATAGCAGACATATTACACGTGTAGGAAGCAGTGAAACGATATGCCCAAGCCTTGACTTTGAGACAAATGACCTCAGGGGCAAGGAAGAAGATGCCGATACTTATATCCAAAGCCAGGGAGCTACCCCTCACCCTATCTCCCCAGGGCCAACACCACTACGAGAAGAGGAGAGATGAAGGAGTCCAACGAAGATTAAAAGATGGAAAAAATGAACAGTGGGAAATTTTTTTAATCTTTCCCACCTCTGGCCAAACTAGGGGCTTGAAACCCGGGTACCAGGGCATTCTCCTGTGATGTTTAGAATATCTGGGGGCGGGGGGAGGCCTGCTAAATACATTTTCCAGGTACAGTTGGAGAGTGGCAGTCTTTGCAAGTCTATCCAGCCCCGTGAAACTTGCAAGAAACAAGAGTGTGGTGGCACGTGCACCTAGACTTGAGTGGTGGTCCAACGCCATCATCAACCACAAACCAAACCTGAGGAACGACAAGGATCTCATGGTCCTGGAGTGAAGATCGGCCAATGAGTGGCTCTAAGAGCCTGTCCGGGAAGGGACCCCCAATGGGAGGAGGAAGGGGAGGAGAATGCAGCCACCAGCAGGGTAAGAAGAGGGACAGTTGCTCCTCTGTGTGATTCCTCCAGGTGTTAGCCACAGCAGGATAACAGACTCCAGGAACATCAGCAGAACAGAAAATGGATGTGACTTCTCTCAGCCTTCAACATCATGAGAGCAACCTCTGCTCCCCTCAGTGTAACTTAGAAGTTGGATCAGGAGAAAAAGAGAGGAAGAAACTTTGGATGGGGGGGAAACAGTCTTGATACAATGGAACGTTGAACTAGACAATGTCCATTTTACAGATCCTGACCAATCACTGAGTGCACCAGACAGCTTTACTTTGAAAAAAGTCTGAAGACTCAGGCAGAAATTAAAGATGTTAACTTTGAGTTCCCAGAGTTTCAGTTGTAAACAAAAATGATTAAGACATTCGCAGTGTAAATAAATAAATAAATTAATATTTAAAAATAAAGAGGGTCAAGAAATAAAGCTACTCTTTGGAACAAAAATGTGGATTGAGCATCCGACGCTGGCTTAAGTTCTGATCTCATGGTTGGTGAGTTTGAGCCCCGCATCAGGCAGGCTTCCTGCTGTCAGCACAGAGCTCGCTTCAGATCCTCTGCACCCCTCTCTCTCTCTGCCCTTCCCTGCTTACTCTCTCTCTCTCTCTCTCTCAAAAATAAATAAACATTTTTAAAATAAAATTAAATAAATAAATGAATAAAATGTATGACATTATAGTTAATATCAATTACACATATCACACGCTACAGGATAACAGTAATTGCCTAGACAGAGAAGTTTTGACCTCACTATTTTGGAGGTGAATGAATGAGACGTTAGCATGATAAAAGGAAGGTTCAAAAGGCCCATTTGATAGAGAATATAAGCCCTATCTAATGATGAAGTTTGGTTCGCCAAGAAGTGCCTGGAGGCATGAGACGGAGCCAGGTAATTCAAGATTTGAAGTGTCAGTCTGTTAAAAAGCAAGCCCTCCTCTATGCAACGGCCACCCAAAAGTGGAGGGGATTAAAAGTTTTTTATTCTCAATCTGAGAACAAATGGTTGATTCGCTGCTGTAAGACATCTTCCTCTCAACTGAATCCTGGTCCCTCCAAAGATCCACTTTAATTGTTAGCAAAAGTGCCACTTGAGAGAATTACAGTAATCTAATCTGGCTGCAGCCAAAGCAGGCAACTTTGCTTCCAAATCCATTGGAACCAACCAGGATTTCTTTCGTTCTATATTTTGAAAATGATAATAGGTACATTAACTGTATTTAAACTATTCTTTTCAAAGCGAACAAAAGAAAGCTGTAATCCTCCCCCACCCCACCCCACCCCCCAGCCCCCGGCCATTCGAGCTCTTCATGAGAAAGAGAGGGAAAGAAATGAAAAGCAAAAGACTATTTTGCTAAAATCTGTGAAACCCAGGCTTCGGCTAGTTGTTTTTACTGCCAGAAATCAAATAACTGTCCCCTCCCACCTCTTTACCTCCTCCTGCTCTGGCTCCTGTCCACTGGAAACCATCCGGGATTCACACTTCAGCACTAACAGGGTGGGGAGGGCAAGGGGGAAGAATGCTGCCTGGTTGGCGTCAGAACCAGAACATTCATAAAGGCGCGCATCATCTGCAAGCCAAAGTGCTACTTCTCAGGAATGGCTCCTAAGGGCAGTGCAGAAACAGCAAACAATAAAGAAGCAGCTACCAGCCAGGCAGCAGGTGGAACAGGTGCAGAGAGATGGGCACCCAATGTCAAGGTAAAATCGGTCACTCGGATATTCTTTAAAGAAAGCTAACACACTGTCTGAAAAGGCCCGTGCAGCTCTCCAAGTGAGAAATAGTCCGGGATTGTTATTATTTATCTGGAGCCCCAGGTGCACACTGAGCTCTGTAATAGGTAGCATGTGCCAAAACAAAGAGCAGAGCCCTTGCCCTGAAGAGTTTGCCGTCTAAAGGCACATTTGGGTACAGTTATCCTCCACGAATCGGCAAGGCAGAAAATAAACATAGCACAGACAGACACCGAGGAATAGATCTCTGCTGAATGTGTCAAAGCTTTCCGAAACAGGAGGGCTTTTAAGAGAGTTGTGGTTTTCATTTCACGTTGTATTGGACTTTAAAAAAGAAGGAACAAAAAAGAAGAATCTGCTGTTAGTAAGGATTTAAAAAGATCTTGACAGGCTGGAGCAATCGGCTAAATATAAAAAGATGACTTTAAATAAGATCTACAATGTAACGATCTACATCGGGGCACAAAATAAAAGGACCTTTAAGGAGCGGACTGCTAGTTCATACCACGCACGCCGTGTTTGCTGAACTCCCCAAACAGTAAGTTGATCTCAGGGTGAATCGATAAAAGGACTCTCTCGCTCTAGAATGAGAAAGGTGATGCTTTGGCTCAGGACAGCCTCTGAGCGGGGCTGACTCAGACTTCACATCCCAGAGCAGACGCCTGAGAGCTGTGTGGCAGGGTGCATGAGAGACCAGGCTCTGGACTCACGTTAATAGATTAGAGATCAGCTCTCTACCTGCCTCGAACTTGAGCGAGTTAATTTGCTTCTCCCTGTTACAATTTCCTCATTTGTTAAGAAAAGGGAAGGGGTGGGGGGCGCCTGGGTGGCTCAGTCTGACCTTGGCTCAGGTCATGATCTCATGGTTCGTGGGTTCCGGCCCTGAGCCCTGAGCCCCGCATCAGGCTCTGTGCTGAGAGCTCAGAGCCTGGCACATGCTTCGGATTCTGCATCTCCCTCTCTCTCTCTGCCCCTCCCCTGGTCGTGCTCTAAAAATTGTTTGAAAAAAAGAAAAGGGAGGGGAGAGAGGGAGGGAAAAGCCAACAGAAAAGAAAAAATGCTAAGAACACTTCATTTTATGGGAAAACCATCAGAGTCTCAGCACAGTGTCTGGCAGAGTGAGCTTACTTCAGCGGACCCTCCAACACCCTCCCAGCCTCTCCTTTCCCTCCACAGGAAGCCTGCGTGTTTAACTCAGTCTCCCAGCCCTGTCCCTGAGCTGTGGTTCTAACCCACCTCCCCGCTTCAGAGTGGGAAGCAAGCCTGATGGAGGAGAGGCGTGACACTCCATGAAATGCCCCTGCCCAAGTCTTCCTGGTTCTTACATTCTAGCTTGGTAAAAATTCTCCCATATTTACATTTCTGCAGGAAAAAAAAAAAAAACAAAAAAACAGAAGCAGGACTTAATGTTTCGCAATTTACATCACTGATTTTCCACGTGCTATTGTGGTTCATGGTTAATTAGTTTCCAACAGTTTCAACATTTCTTTCTCTGTGACTTTGAGACACTGGGGGTGGGAAGTTTATGATGTGGAAGCCTCGTGGCCCACCATTCTGGCCGTTGCCTGGGATGGGTGTCCTGCCTTATTCTCACCAGAGCCTCTTCTCTTCCTTCTGGGACCCGAGCCACTGCCATTGATTGGCAGGATCTCCTTGAAAGTTGCCCTGTTCCTCTGCCCCATCCACCTAGTGACACATTTTCCTCCTTTGTTAGGACCCCTCTTGCCCTACCCTGTGCCGGGTCAGGGGTCTGAAATCTCTCCTCTCCCTCAGGCATCGTGCTTCCCAGCAAACAGTCTCCAGGCAGGCCAATCCTGCCAAGACCCCAGGCCAGCCCTGATCTGCCATTAGTGGTCTGCTCCACCAAATCCCAAATTGCCCAACCTCAGCCAGCCAGTGTCCCAAAGCCCCTGCCTCCCACAGTTGACACTTGTCTGATTGAAGGAGGGTCTTGCTCCAGCAAGACATTCCACTGTCCTCTCAGATCTTCAGTCCTGCCACTACCTCCAACATTCTATTGGCTACCACAGCGAGGGGAACACTGGATCAACAGAAAGGTCTCAACTCCAGGTGCTCATGGGGGCCACACGTGGATTCCGATGTTATGAGAGGTCACTCGTGTTGGCTGAGGACCGCTTGTAATAACATGTTCTGATTGGTATTTGTTATTCTGCCCGATGACTGTGCCATTCCAGCCCGCTCAGAGTCCTACCATCACTGCCTAGTCATGCATTTCACACACCATCTTCCTCCTATCTCATTATTGGGTGACTTTTCACTTGGCCTTTCCTGCAGATCAGCCCCTCAGAATATGCCATCTGGAAAAATGAAGAGTGAAAACACTGCTTTAAATTAAAAAGAAAAAAAAAAGTACAGGGAGAGAAGGAGACTCCTCATCAGCCTGAATTAGACCCAAGTTTCCCACTCCATCGGCACCCTCACAGGAGTTGGCAGTCTTCGGAAGCTGTCCCCATTTCTTCTAACTATGGGGGGGGGGGGGCAGAGAATGAGAGAGAGAGAGAGACATCCAATGCATTAGATAGATTTGGCTAGATTGATGTCATTGCTCATTAAGAAAACAGGCAATCTGCTTCTCGTTCTCATTGGAGAAAATAAATCTGCACAGAGCCCAGCCAAATAATGTGTAGCAAATGATCAATGTTATCTGAGGGAGAAGATGATTGATCCTTTATTTCTTACACCCTCTCATGCATAATGCATAAAATCCAGGATGTCCTCAGCTTGCCTCAGGACCTAGCAGTGATGTGCCGCATTACCATGCAGAACACTCATTCTGAATTTCTAGTGACAGTCTCCGTATCCCTGAGCAAGTGGGAGCCAGGAATGCTTCAGAATTCAAGAGTCCCTGATAGTGGCATGATGGATTTTTGAATCCCTTCCAGGCCTTTTCACCAACACATGCATGACTCAGGGAAAGGCTCAAAGAATCTCAGGACTCAATACCCCCTAAGGCAAAACAGAATTGGTAATATTGGGTTCTTTCAGAATAATGGGATCAAAGGTTAGAAAAATAGAAATTTTTTGAAGAACCAAAAATGAGGTACGTGGCTAACAAGGAAAACAAACTGTGTTTCATTTTCATTAGAATGATTAGGTTTCAGAGATAAAGGGAATCACTGGTGATTTTGGAGAAAGATGGCTTCGCAGACGTTGTATCTCAAGTTGAGGCTATTTTGTTGCTTTCTCCACACACATTAAATACTGATAGTGGCGACGATGAGCATAACAATAATGGCAGCTAACATGTTTAAACACTTATTTGTCAGGCTTTGAATCAAGCACTGTCCATGTGGTATTTCACGTAATGTAAATTTAGGCTTGGAGAACTTAATTAACTTGTCCAAAGTTCGCAACTAATAACAAATGAATTCCAGAGGCAACACTACTAATCCACACACAAAATGCTACTGTGGTGGTTTGGGATCAAAATAGAGGAATCGGGGGTGCCCGAGCGGCTCATTTGGTTAAGCGTCCGACCCTTGCTTTCGGCTCAGGTCACAAACTCATGCTTCATGAGATCGTGCCCCGCGCTGGGCTCTGTGCTGAAAACACAGAGCCTGCTTGGGATTCTCTCTGACTCTCTCTCTCTCTCTCAAAATAAATAAATAAACTTAAAAAAATAGAGGAATCAGAGTGTCAACGTGTCACTGGCCATCTTTAAGAACTAAGCTGAAAGAAGACTTTGTAAACCTATAAAAAAATGAAAAGAACTGATGAGTTTTAGCCCTTACTATGAGCCAGCCATTGCACTAGATTCTTTACACAGATTTCAGTGATAATAATAATGATTAAGATGATAACCAACTGGGGTAGGCAACATCATCCCCGCGCTGGTTATTAAAGGATTGTTTCTCAGTTTCAAATCGGCCTTCCCTGCTCTGCTCTGCGGCAACGGGGCTGGTGCTCTGCAGCCCACGGTCAGAGCCTACTGTTCCCCCGCTAGGCTCTGTCACCAGGGGTCATCCGAGAGAGACCACAAGACTGGAGGAGGAAGAAGGATTTGTTCCTTCCCGACTTATTCCCCGTTGTCTGCATGGCTCAGCAACACTTCTCATCTCTGGAGGCCACAGCTCACTCCAGCTCACAGAAGTTCTTTCCAAGCCAGCAGCAAGGGTGAGTCAGCATGCAGCTTTTCTTACACTCCTACAACCAGCCTCGTGGATGCTGCCCTCGGGTGACACCAGCCCAGCCAGTGCACCCTCCTCGGAGATCTGCATCCAAGCCCTGCAAGGCCCCTCCTCCAATCTTCTAAGTATTAATATTCCGTCTTCTTCCTCCTGTTTCGCAGCTGAGGGTGGTAGCTTCTTCCCGCATCATCACCTCCATGGTACCTAGGCGTTCATTTTTAACCTTTTCATTTCTCCAACACCCAGTTAGTAATTCTTAATATTAAAAGCTCTCTGTTAATATAACTCATATGGTTGCAGCCTCTTGACCGGAATCCAAGTGATAAATCCCTAAACCAAAGATGAGAGTAAGTTGCTTGCATTCACTACTGAGTGATTAGAGTATTTGGGGTGGAATCCAATCTCAGGTCTGTCTGTTTCTCCAATACTCCATGATGACTTCCCACAAGACAATGGTATCTACTTTGCCTACATCAAATAAAAGGACACACATAGTGGGGCACCTAGGTGGCTCAGTCGGTTAAGAGTCCGACTTTGGCTCAGGTCATGATCTTGTGGTTCATGAGTTCAAACCCCACATCGGGCTCTGTGCTGACAGCTCAGAGCCTAGAGCCTGCTTTGGATTCTGTGTCTCCCTCTCTCTCTGCCCCTCCTCTCCTCACACTCTGTATTTCTTTCTCTTTCTCTCTCTCTCTCAAAACTAAATTAACATTAAAAAATTTTTTCTAAAGAGGGTGCCTGGATGGCTCAGTCAGTTAAGCTTCCAACTTTGGCTCAAGTCATGATCTCATGGTTCATGAGTTAGAACCCGGCATCGGGCTCTGTGCTTATGGCTCAGAGCCTGGAGCCTCCTTCGGATTCTGTGTCTCCCTCTCTCTCCACCCCTCCCTCATTCGCACTCTGTCTCTCTCTCAAAATTAAGTAAACATTTAAAAAAATCTCTTTAATAAAAAAAATGTTAAAAGGACACACATGGAAACCATACATCATGCAAATTAAAGTCTAATAAATATCTGGATATGGTGTAAAATGATGAGATTGCATACATTAAAATTATCATCAATATTTTTATTGCTAATAATGACTATCATGTATACAAAGTGAGTTCTATTGCACTGAAATGCCTTATTTAATGAGTTAGCCTGCTTCTGTGTTCAAAACAATATGAATCCCTCTTGGTGTCCAAAAAAATGTCATGCAACCCTCTACCTGGTATGACCAGAGATTACACCAGAATTGATTCTAGCTCTGCTAAGAAACTTTGGGCAGAGAACAAGAAATGAGTTATAACTCAATCCATCATCATTCTCATAATAAAAGAAGCATCCAAAACTTCAAAATATCATGGTAGATTTACACTTGTCAGTATCTAGCAGGACTCTATGATGTAATGGCAGACACCCAGAGACCAAGAGACAGAAGGTTCAAAGGGCATACTGTGTGTGCCAAAATGAACAGATATACCTCAGACCCACTAGACTAACAGGGTACTTATTATAGCTATATCTACACTGTGAGACTTAAGAAGGTTGATGAATCCAAAGACTAAGAAAATTGGAAGCTCAGACTCTATCTTGATCAGATGCCAAGAAGTCAGAAACCACTCCCGGAAGGGTACATTAAGTCCTCACCTGAAATTCCAGGACATGATGTGTCATAAGGTAAATTAAGTTTATTTGGGTAAATGGGTCTAGAAATATTTACAAGTCTTAAATTAACCTAGCTCCACAGCATGCATACTGAAATGAAAGTAGAAGTCCTTATGCCACTTGAGTTACAAATACACACACACACACACACACACACACACACACACACACACAATTTCTTTCTCTTTTCTAAGAAAACCTTGCTTTCTTGTTTGCTCTCTTCTCAGAAAAGACTATCTTTTCTTACTATTTTTGCAAATTCACCCAAAGGCCATGTTGCAACGAGCCCATCTAAAACACATGACAAACACTGTCACCTTTCTAGGAAATCCTAACGGAGTCCAAGGGATCAAATGGGTAATTTGACCAACCTGGTGACCAACACTACGGTGTAAGGTGGGGTGGTGCGCCATAAAGAAAAACTGCCGTCCTCCTCTCTTGTAATGCTGCATTCTACACAAGTGCCCTTGGCAGCACGTACCACAATGTCACACAGCCGGTGGATGCCTAATAAATACTGGTTGCCTCTGATAACGCTGACAGAACACAAAGGCATTATAATGAATAGTGGGTGATAAAAAAATATATAGGTAATGGCTCAGTAGTGGTTGTGTCTTTCAACAGCATTTTGGAACAATGAAGCCTGCTATTATAGTATAGATAGATAACACTAGATGTGAAAACTATAACTCCGTCTGGTGTCACCCAAGGAAAATGGAACTGGATGAGAGCACAAGCTTCCTGTTAGTAGTGTGAAAGAAGGCACTGCTCATTTGGGGGCGGTAATCAAGAACTCGCACTCTGAATTTGGAGACAAGGTCAGGAAACAACCACCCATTGAAACAGACGGTGGTAAAGGTCAGCATACAAGGGATTAGCATATTCAGTGGTCCTGAGAGTTGGTGTGTAAACGTGTTGCTGCATGGACTTAGAGATCCACCCAGCCCAACAGCTAAAGGCTAGAATGTAGGGAACGAAGGTTATAACCTATCAACTGTACATGATAACGAGTATAAAGAAGAGATGTATCAACAGAAGAGAGGTATGTGTGTAAGCAAGGAAAAAAAGGCCAAAGAATGTGAATTTGTCAGGGTTTGTCTAACGGTGAATAGGAGACAGACGTTGTACTGAGAAATAACCATTCCTGTTATTTGAAGACGTACTCAGTTTGGGGGTGCAAGAATAATTTTTCCAGTGTTGAGAGGCTGGTATAAGCAACAGCTACTGGGTTAAGGAATAGAAAAGGAGTATAAGAGTTAACATAAGTCACATTAAGTCGTTTTAGTGTCATACAGGGTATTAAAGGCAGGCCTTATAATCAATGGGAAATTCACCTTCATAAACAATTTATGTGACTCAGACTCCATGAGGGAGAAGGCACCAGGTAAGTTGCAACTGCACCTGGGCATTTTCAGTGGCACCACCCATCTGATTTAGGAACGCTTGGATATCATAAGGATCGGTAGACAAAATATGAGAAGAGGGATGTGCCATGTTTATAAAAACGGTCGGAAGCATGCAGATCTCCGTGCTTTCTGGACAGGGCACATGATCTGAATCAGCCCTGTTTCATCAGACTTGTGCATCTTCTCAGATCAGATAACCTGAGACCATATATTTCCTGCTTGTGACTCCAGACCTGAACTGACTCTAGATCAACTGGACCACCAAGCTGAGAACCAATCCGTTGACACTGATGACCAAATCAAGCCATTGCCCCCGCCCCGCGAAATATGTCTTAAGCAGTCAGCTGCCCCACTCACACCTCTGTACCTGCCATAGCAGCCCTGAGTCTGCCTCCTAACAGACGGGAGGGTTGGAATGTGCGTGTTCACCTTATGGCGCGTCATCAAATCATCTGCCTTTTCATGTTTATCCTTAATCTCTGCAATCAAGGCATGCACAAAACCATGAGAAGGACCACATCCTAAATGTCTTTCTATTATGAACAGTTATTGTTGAATATGCTATATTCCAAACTGCACAAAGAGCTTTACACAGATTATTTCACTTGTCACAACAACTCTGTGAGGTATTATTTTCTTCATTTTACACAGGAAGAAATCAAAATCTGAGAGAGGTGGGTAATTTACCTGTGATTATATATGTAGTAAGTGACAGGGTTGGACTCAAGTCCAGGCATGCATTCACAACTGCTATGGAAAGATGGTGATGTGCAGTGTCTAAGTAGACAAAAGGATATGCCCTTCAGTTGCTCACTATATTATGTTAAAGTTTTTGAAAAGGTATGGTGCTAGTTTAAGGGTAGATGGATTAATAGAAGAGTGAATTCAGAAATAGACCCAGTATGTATCAGAATTATAATCTCATAAAGAAAGCAACTCAAAACAATAATGAAATTATGGAAAATTCAATATGTGATGATGGAGAAGGTAGTTAACCATTTAAGGAGAAAAGGTTAACTTCCTAACCAGTGCTGTATACTGGAATGTATGCAGCATTTCATATAGATTAAAGATTCAAATAAGAACAAATAAATCATAAAAGCACTAGAAGAAAATATGAGATTGATATAATCTTGGGCTGGAAGTTATACCAAAGATAGAGATCATAATGGGAAGAGATGAATAGATTTTATTACATATAGTTTTTTAAGCTTATTTATTTATTTTGAGAGAGAGAGAGAGAGAGAGAGAGAGAGAACACAAGTGGGGAAGGGGCAGAGAGAGAGAGAGAGAAAGAGAGAGAGAATCTCAAGCAAGCTCTGCACTGTAAGCATGGAACCTGATGTAGGGCTTGAACCCATGAACTGTGAGATCATGACCTGAGCCGAAACCAAGAGATGGACACTTAACCGACTGAGCCACCCAGGTGCTTCTATTACATATCCATTTTAAAGTTTCTATTTGACCCAAAACGACACTAACAAGGTTTTTAAAAAATTGACACTTGGGGGCCTATGGCAAAGAATTCATAACAAAATAATTTATGTGCTTAATACATAATGAACTCAGGGGCAACTGGGTGGCTTAGTAGGTTAAGCACCCGACTTCAGCTCAGGTCATGATCTCACGGTTTGTGAGTTCAAGCCTTGCATTGGGCTCTGTGCTCACAGCTCAGAGCCTGGAACCTGTTTCAGATTCTGTATCTCCCTCTCTCTCTCTCTCTCTGCCCCTCCCTGGCTCACACTGTCTCTCTCTCAAAAAAAGATAAATAAACATAAAAAAAAAATACATAATGAACTTAAAAATCAATAAGGAAAATATAAACAGCCTAAAAGGGAAAAAAATGAGCAAAAGTCATGAAAAGGCAAATGGTAAAAGAATTTAAATGTTTACCAGCATATAAAAAATGCTCTATCTTATTAGTAATAAAATAAATGCCCATCAGGACAACAAACTGATAACATTTTTAATTTAGCAGATTAATATAGATTTAAAAAAAAAACCCACAAAACCTAATGTTGGCAAGTGTTTGAGAAAACAGGGATTCTCATATGCTACTGGCAGGAACATAAATTATTTTAACATCTTTAGGTGACAGTTTGGCTGTAGCTATCATTTTTTTCCCAGAAATTCCATTTTCTAACATAATTTGTTAAATGTGTACCAAAAAAAAGATTGTAAAGGTATTCATCATAGTTTGTTATAATCGCAGAATAGTGGAAACAAATTAAATGTCCATCTATAAGGAATCAGCTTAATAACTAATGATAAATCCATACAATCGATTACGATGCTTAAGCTTAATGTGTTGACATGAAACAAGACTGTGATATTATCAGGTGAAAGCAGCAGATTATTAACAACATGAATGTGGTGATGCATGTGGTTATTAATTTAAAACGTTACAGTGTATGTGGAGGGTGTAGTTAACACACGCATACGAAACAGTATGGAAAGACATACAACTAAGATGTTAACAATCATTACTATCGGATCATGAGATTACAACTCAAAGATATCTTATTTCTCTTTTATTTTTTTCAATTTTTTTTGGTAAAAATATTTTATATTATTTTTAAAAGATAGACAAAAAGTGACAGTACTTGAAAAAAATGAAACTTAACTTCTACAATTCTTTTTGTTAGAGCTCTTCTTATGCTAATACGTGATTTGCTTGCCCACCAAAGTGCAACAAGTGTCTAATCATTGGAAAGGATCAAGCCCTGCACTTGGACAACTGGGGAGCCTATGTCACCTGCTAGACCAAGAGTAAAATCAGGCTTCTGTGGATCAGTTTATTGTTAGCAGGAGTTTTCAGATGCTGTCTTGAGAGATCAAGTGAACTCCCTCTTGTTCTCTAATCATGAAAACTCTATAATGGGCAAAGTATTTGATTCATCTTCTCACATTTTCCATTTGTTTCTAAATTGTTGATTGGCAGGTGGATTAGCACTGAGTATTGAATTCTTCAACAAAGGTCAAAGACTGAACTCTTAGGACGATTCTTATGCCATAAGTGTCTTAAATTTGGAAGACAAAGGAAAAATTAAAACATTTTGTGACCCTCTAATCTGACACCTTCCACCCTCCCTGTTTATCCTTACACATATCAATATATATCCACAGATATATATCATTCTCACCTCTCAGAGGGCTCAGCCAGAAAAGCTGGAGCTGTCAAAGAGAATCCTCTTTGGGGTATACCACGTGTCCCCACTTGAGCAATTACAGCCTTGTGTTCATCCAAGCTGGACAGGCTGACCTGTCTCTTAAGTTCTTTATTAAACAACATCTGTACTTCACCTCCTATTGTGGCGAGGTAAGAGATAGATTCTCATGCAGCCTGATAACAGCTGTTTTATCATTCCTTGTACAATCTACAAGAACACCAAGGAAAAACTCCCAACTGTGAAGTAAGGATGATTGCAAACACCCTGAACACCCAGATTAAAAGCAAGAAAATTGCACCAGACCTCAGAGAGATTTTTTTTTTCTATGCTTCACACAGAGGCCCCCCACCATCACTGACTTCTGGATTAAATTGTTAAAGTTTAATGAATTATTACCATGTTTCTGTGGAAAACTATAACCTAGGACTTTTTTTCTTTTTAACTAAAACCTCCATGCACTGGCTGGCAATTTCCCACCAATGCTGAGTTTTAAAAAAGAGTACATCTTTCACATAGAAACACCCCCCCTCCAACCCTAATCATTACATTCCTCAGGCATATTTCACTCAGATTCCAGACAAGTAACATTACAATTCATCCTCATATCAGCAATTGTTACATCAAAAAGAAAAGACAGAGATATAGCTAAATGAATTGCACGGAGAAAGCCAGATAGCAATAAGAGACAGCTTTCATTTGCACATTTATATTGCTCAGGAATCTACTACAGGGTAAAGAAATAAAATCTGAAAAATTATTTACCCATATTTTTTCATTTGTTAGAAAACTTCTGTTTTAAAACAGGTAAGGCATAAATAGGGTGACTGGAGAAGACTAGATGGTGAATTATTCATTCTAGTGGGGCATTCCAGGTCACAAGACAGGAGACTTCTTATAATCTTAGACATAATAGAGATCGAGGATGACAGAGCTCTGTTAAATCAACTCATACTGCATTCAATTCTTCAGAACGCAGCACTGATAAGACACTGGTAGACCCAGGAGAGAAACATCTGAGATGAATTGTCAGGTATCAGAGAAAAGCAGGTCAGAATGCAAGCCTGTTTTTTAAAGCGATTTGTCCAGAAGACCAGACAAAGGGAAAATATTGTGGAATAGTCCTTCACTTCCCCTGATTCCATGCCACCATTATTAAAATGACTGTAATAATAGACCAATCAGCATATTTTTAAGGTGGGGGGAGAATGAAAAAAATCAAGCCCATGACCGGTTTTTTTTTTAACATTTTAAATGATCATAAAAATATTATGTATTCTCAGAGGCAATTTTTTAAAATATGGAAAAACAAAATAAAGAAATGATCTCTTCTGTTACTACTCAGAAATAGAAAAAATCATTAAGACTTCGTAAAAATATCTTTGGTCTATTTCATGTGGAGATGTGTGTATTTGATAGTAATGATAATCTAAAGCATATATATTTTCCCCAAAACTGGATCTGTATCTATGTCTATCTATCTCTATCTATCTATATATAGATATCTATATATGTCTATATATAGATATCTATATATGTCTATAGATATCTATATATAGATGTCTATATATAGATATCTATATATGTCTATAGATATCTATATATGTCTATAGATATCTATATATAGATATCTATATAGATATCTGTATCTATGTGTATCTCTATCTATCTATATATAGAGATAGATAGACATAGATATATAGATATATAGATATTTCTCCTCAAAACTGGATCTATATTATAAACAGGCTTTATAACCTGCACTTTTTTCACTGAACATTCTTAAGTATTTTAATTACAATGTCACAATGTGCTAATTTATCATCACTATTAAAAATGACATAAGGCACCAATGTGCATATTATATAAAGGCTTAAAAAAACCTTGATATAGGATCAAGCAATTTCCCAACATATGAAACATGTATACCAAATCCTAGTTTTGCAATATCCACTGCGGTATCATTAATTGTCTAGAAAAAGAAGACAAGTTACATAATCTCTGTAAATTTCAGTTTCCTTACCTATAAAATGCCATCATATAGTTGCAGATTCCTATTCTGCATAACTCAGTCCTGGAATTAGTTATATAAGCAAAAATATCAGTGTAAAGGGGGAGTCCTAAAATGATACAAACAAACCTTAAACATTTTACAGTAACTTAACATATATAAATGAACACTCATCAAGCCTATGAAATAGTGTAAAAGCCTTTTATTTCCTTTCTTGCACAAACCACACTCATAATGTATCTATAATTTCCAGTTTTACTTTCTTTAACAAGAAACAGAACATGCAGACACTTGTAAAGTAGTCTAAGTGCAAAATCTTTCCAGATTTTCTCCTCATACTAAATTAAACAGTAATTTGTTTACTGAATTCCTTTATTAAGACTTTTTTATATGAAATTTATTGTCAAATTGGTTTCCATACAACATCCAGTGCTCATCCCAACAGGTGCACTCCTCAATGACCATCACCCATTTTCCCCTCCCTCCTACCCCCCATCAACCTTCAGTTTATTCTCAGTTTTTAAAAGCCTCTTATAGTTTGGCTCCCTCCCTCTCTAATTTTTTTTCCTTCCCTTCCCCTCCCCCATGGTCTTCTGTTAAGTTTCTCAGGATCCACATAGGAGTGAAAACATATGGTATCTGTCTTTCTCTGTATGATTTATTTCACTTAGCATAACACTCTCCAGCTCCATCCACATTGCTACAAAAGGCCATATTTCATTCTTTCTCATTGCCACGTAGTATTCCATTGTATATATAAACCACAATTTCTTTATCCATTCATCAGTCGATGGACATTTAGGCTCTTTCCATAATTTGGCTATTGTTGAAATAAACAATAGGGGTACAATAAATAAAACTTGGGGTACAAATGCCCCTACGCATCAGCACTCCTGTATCCCTTGGGGAAATTCCTAGCACGTTCTAAACATTCAAGTTCGTTTTCTTAAAAACAGTATCTTTCTTTCCCACCTATATATTATCACTTTACATGACATTTAATCAATTTACATTAATTTCAACCACAAAAGGTTTGGGAACAAAGCTCAAGTGGTCCTTCTGAGTACATTCCTCCACCAAAAGTGCACTACAGTGTTCAGCGCACTAAAGAATAACCTACTGGCCTTGAGCAGCCACTATGTCAGGAAGACCAGTCAACACGTGGTAGAGGGAGGGAAAGCCTCCAATAAGACAGACATGGAGAAAGTGCATAAGGGTTGCTATAAACATCAAAAGAGGCAATGTACACAAAATATTTAGCAGGGTGTGTGGCACTTAATTAGCTTTTGATATGCATTCGCTGAAAAGAAAAGAAAGAGAGGGAATAAGAAAATAACAGCATCCCCTTCTGCCCTTCACTCATCATCACTGAAATGTAGTCAACGCTCAACTAAGAGCAAGCAAAGAGAACCTTAGTGTTAAGGATTTGTCAGGCTAGTCCTAACAGGACTCGAAGATGAGGATCTGGCATACATCAGATGCAGCAAACCAAAAGTACTTTCCAGAACACAAGTTGTCTGGCTCTGATGGTAAGTTATCATTGGATACGCTAGATCCCAGAGTCACATGAAGCCATATGAACTCCCAGGCCAGAAATATGTTGGATCAAACAAGCTGATTATCAGGAAACAAAGACACTGACTGGGAGCATTAACTATTAGACTACCCTTTTCAGCCCAAACTATCTACTTCATCGTCTCTGGGATTTTTCATGTTTACATCTGTAAATGGCTGCTTAGTGCCTTTATTTCTCATGTCAGCCACTACCAGGAAAAGAAGCACCTGTGAAAATTTAACTTAAAAGAAATTAAAAAACTGCATTATCCTGACTTTAATCAATTTTTATCATCATCCTTCTCTATCTTAAGAAATTCCTTTCTTGCCACCAGCCTAAGCAGAGCTGTTTTCTATTCAGTTTTCCCTAAAGCAAAGAGGATGATAGCTAACAAAGGGTTTCAACGAGCTGCATTTTGAGAACATAGGAAAACACAGTGCAAGAGTAAGTGAAAACTTAATTGTCTGTAAGACATAGGATTAACGGAGCTGACACTAACAATCAGTAGATGAAGTGTCAACAATGTAAATAAATAAGAACAGAATGATAAATGCAGTCAAAATCTTTGAGAGCTAGAGAGGTTGTGAATTTCTCCTGTGGACAATGGATGTTGAAAAGACTGCAGATGAATAGTAGTTAGAGGAGTCCTAGGACCAGAGTTGTAGATGATAAGTAAGGAATGTCCTCAAAGAACTGTTGCTGAAGTTTTCATGTGAAATGCCTATGAGGCGGCAGAAAAAAGAATGGAAAAGAGAAGTTTCCTTACATGACAATTTGGAGCAAAAACTGGGTTCCAGGCCATATTTGGGTCATGTCAAGTTAGTTCAGCCTTCTTATGATCACAGTTCCCTTTAATAATCTGTGACAAAGCTACAGACCTCAAAATAGTTTTGCAATGTCTAATAAAACTATATGTGCTTACCATGTGACCCAGCAATTGCACTGTTGGGCACTTATCCCAAAGACATGAAGACCTGTTCACACAAAAACCTGTACACTAATGTTCATAGCAGTTTCACTCACAATAGCCAAGCACTGTGAACAACTTAAATATTTTCAGTGGGCACATGTATAACCAAGCTGTGGTACAATCCTACTGTACCACATATTGCTTAACAATAAAAAGAAGTGAATTACAGATACACTCAACAACTTGGATAAATCTCCAGGGACTTAGGCTGAGTGGAAAAAAAAATAATAAAGCAAACCTCAAAAGACTACAAATTTGATGGCTCCCTTTATGTAACATTCTTGAAATAACAAAATTGTAGAGCCAAGGAACAGGTAAGTGGTTGACAGGGATTAGGGATAGTAGGGACAGAGGTGGATGTGGTTATAAAGGGAATAGTAGGAGGGACATGATTGTGGACAGTTCTGTACCTTCATTGTGGCAGTGGTTACATGAGTAGTACATAACACAACTGCATAGAACCCCCCCACTCCCCCACCCCCCACCACACACACACACAGGTATATGTAAAACTGGAGAAATGTCAATAAGCCCTGTAGACCTCAGGTCCTAGTTTTGATACTGTGATATAATCAGGCATTATATTACCATTGGTCCCAAAACACAGGACCTCTCTATACATGTTCTGCACCTTCCTGTGAATCTATAATTATATCAAAATAAAGGTTTTCCAAAAAAGGTTGGTCTATATGTACTGATATGGAAATATAACTTTGTATTATTAGAATCAGCTGTCAGATAGAATTGTGGTGTGATCCTCTTATCAGGAAAGAGACTGAAGATATAAAGAGTGAAAAGTGGAAAAAAACAAATTCTAGGTTTTTGCTTGATCTGCTTCTGTGCTGGTTGAATTTTTTTACTTGATATTTTGTACAGTTTGAATTTTCTCACAGTGTGAACATATTACTTTTATTATTTAAAAGGAAAATAAGAATAATATAAATTATTTTTTTAATCTATGGACCTTCTCCCCCCCAAAATTCATGTACAATTATGTATACAATTTTAGCAATCCCAAAGACCCTGAAGCCCATCCATGGATCTTCTAAAGGGTATGTGTGCCCCTGACTAGGCACCCCCACTTTAAAAAAATTGATGCCTGCAGACTTGGAGAGAAGTAGGATCAGGGGACCTATTAAATATATTCTGTAATTACCCTGGGCTCCATTTGCTATGATGCCCAGCCACCCTCAAGTGGGAAATAAAGATTCATTTCTTTGTTTCTTTGGAAGTGACTACATGTGGAACTCTGAATTGCAACTTCAGGAACCACACCAAGGGTGATCATAACAAACATGAAGGAATAAATTAACATATAAATAACTTATTACTAAGAGTACTTAGAACAACATGAGGAAATAGAATGGTTCTTTGAGCATTTGTTTACTAGCCATATTCCAGGCAATATGCTAGGCACTGGAAATAAGGCAGTGAGAAAAACAGGCTTGTTTTCCACCTAGAAACTACTGGGTGCCTAGAGGCATGGGAATGTTCTTGGCCTGCTTAATGCAAGACATCCCATCTTGTTGAAAATCTTCGGTATATAAAAGGCAGAGGGGAGAATAGGTGAATTAGAAGATAAAATTATGGAAAAAGAGGAAGCTGAGAAAGAGATAAAAAATCCGGGAGTTACGAGGGGAGAATTAGAGAACTAAGTGATGCAGTCAAACGGAACAATATCCATATCATAGGAATGTCAGAAGAAGAGAGAGAGAAAGGGGCTGAAGGTGTACTTGAACAAACCATAGCTGAGAACTTACGCGATCTGGGCAACAAACAGGCATTGAAATCGAAGAGGCACAGAGAACTCCCTTCCGACATAACTTGAATCAATCTTCTGCATGACATATCATAGTGAAACTGGCAAAATACAAGGATAGAGAATTCTGAAAGCAGCTAGGGATAAACGGGCCTTAACATACAAAAGTAGACACATAAGGGTAGTAGCAGACCTATCTACTGAAACTCGGCAGACCAGAATGGAATGGCAGGAAATCTTCAATGTGGCGAACAGAAAAAATATGCAGCCGAGAATCCTTTATCCAGCAAGTCTGTCATTCAGAAAAGAAGGAGAGATAAAGTTTTTCCCAAACAAACAAAAACTGAAGGAATTCATCTCCACTAAACCAGCCCTACAAGAGATTCTAAGGGAAACTCTAAGTGAAATGTTGCAAGGACCACAAAGCACCAGAGACACCACTATAAGCATTAAACCTACAGATAACATAATGACTCTAAATCCATATCTTTCAATAATAGCACTGAATGTAAGTGGACTAAATGGTCCAACCAAAAGACATAGGGTATCAGAATAGATAAAAAAAAAAAAAAAACAAAACAAGACCCATCTATTTGCTGTCTACAAGAGACTCATTTCAGACCTGAGGACACCTTCAGATTGAAAGTGAGGGGATGGAGAACTATCTATCATGCTACTGGAAGTCAAAAGAAAGCTGGAGTAGCCATACTGATATCAGACAAACTAGACTTTAAATTAAAGGCTGTAACAAGAGATGAAGAAGGGCATTATATAATAATTACAGGGTCTATCCATCAGGAAGAGCTAACAATCATAAATGCCTATGCACCGAATTCGAAAGCACGCAAATATATAAAACAATTAATCACAAACATAAGCAACCTTATTGATAAGAATGTGGTAATTGCAGGGAAAATCTTCAGTATATAAACAATGTGTATAATTGATATATAAGGATTATGGAACCAGAGTGGAAATGTTTTATAACCATCCTAAAAGAAATATAATACATAAATATATAAAGAAATATCAGATAGGGGCACCTGGGTGGCTCAGTCGGTTAAGCGTCCGACTTCAGCTCAGGTCACGATCTCGCGGTCCGTGAGTTCGAGCCCCGCATCGGGCTCTGGGCTGATGGCTCAGAGCCTGGAGCCTGCTTCCGATCCTGTGTCTCCCTCTCTCTCTGCCCCTCCCCCGTTCATGCTCTGTCTCTCTCTGTCTCAAAAATAAATGTTAAAAAAAAAAAAATTTTTTTTAAAAGAAATATCAGATAGATAGAAATAGAGATATAGAGAGATAGATGATAGATAGATAGATAGATAGATAGATAGATAATCAAATACCTGTGTTCATCCAGAACCCTTTCAGACAACCACGAGTTTCAATCTTTGACTCAAACATGGTAAAAAAAAAAAAAAAAAAAAAAAAAGCTAAATGATTCCATAATCCAAACAAATAATCTTATGTTTAAAAAAAATTAAAAAGAAAGCTTGGTGGAGAATTGTAATAGTACCTTAAAAAGAATAGGACTGATAGAAAGACACATGATATATTAAAAAATTTGAAGTTGAAAAGTAGTATAGAATACATATGGCTAATAACCTAATAACACATTCTGTAGCCAGACCACCTGGGTTGGAATCCCAAATCTGCCACCTAACAGCTCTGTGTCCAAGGGAATTACTCACTCTCTGTGCCTCAGCTTCTTCATCTATAGAATGGACACATGACATAGTTGAATGAATTAGAGTTCTATAAATGCATTTGTCAAATAAACTTTGTAGCAAACATTTATTGGAGTGAAACCAAACTTTATAGGTATTCACAGAAAAATATTCATAGGAAAAGAGTTATTCAATGAGTAGGAGTTCACCAGGTGGTATTAGGGAGACATGCTCCTCCAGACAGAATCCAGGCAAGGCCAAGGCAGAAAAGTGAGAGAAGGTTTGGAAAAAGCAGTCCTGTAGAAGTGTGACAAGAAGACAGAGGTTGAGGGCTGGGGGTGCCTGGCTGACTCAGTCGGTGTAGCATGCGACTCTTGATCTCAGGGTCATGAGTTCAAGCCACATTGATCTCTACACCACATTGGGTGTAGAGATTACTTAAAAATAAAATCCTAAAAAAAAAAGAAGAAGAAGACAGAGACTAGCCTGAAGGGGCAGATTAGAGGCTCAGCAAAAAGAGACCTGGCCTGCCAACTAAGGATTTGGGTTTTACTTGATAAGTAATGCTAAACCCTTGAAGGATTTTGAAAAAAAAAAAAAGAAACCTGATGGGTACTATGCTTTAGGAAAATCAACTTGTCCCATGGTTTAGATGAGTAGATGGGAAAACCAGTTACAAAACCATTATACAATAAATGGTTATACACCAGGAGAAGTATAAGGAAGGCCAAAGCAGAACGACGACAGTGAAGAGGAATAAGAAACAGAATGAAAAATAACTAAGCAGAGAGACCGAGAGATTGGAAAAATGGCTGGGCCAGCAAAAGAAATAGAAAACTATGAAAATAGCTCTGAGAAATTACTATGTGCCAGACATGCTAGGCAATTTCCCATAAGTTTTCACAAGTAATATGCCAAACAATCAAATGAAAATTACCAAGGAAACCGGTAAAACTATCCCTTTGTTTACCCATAAGAAACTGATGCTCGGAAACGTTCGACTTTTTTTGCCTAGGTCATGAGGCCCATGAGTAGCAGAATCAAGATTTGAACCCAAAGCTTCCTGACCCCAGGCCAGATTTCATGCTGTCTCCATTAATCCATGCTAGTGCTGGGGGGAAGGGTGGCAGGGGGGAACTTCAACTCCATTTTGGCTACATTGTTGGGCCTCTGGTTGAATTTTTTTCAGCAAGCAACTAAAAAGACATGGGCAAGTCTCGAGGTGGGAGGGGGCGGACATCAGGGTTGGAGAATGGAATTCAGAAGCCTCACAGAGGTTTTGTAAGGATTAGTGAAGTCACTGAAGTGAATAATCAATAACAGATCATTTATAATTATTAGCTTGCATGTTCATGTGCTGGGATGTAATCATGTTTGTCTGAAGAGCCAACACAGCAGTTTTAAAGGGATTCACAAACAGAAGAAAGCTGCTGTTCTCTCCAGTAAGCAATATTTTAGTGGCAAAACACCCTGTGAATGGTTTGTGAGTACAAAGCAGCAAGCATGTGAATAGCTTTTTACAATGTCACGTTCTCTCCTTCCACTTGGGAAGGAAGCACAATGCTACCATAAGCAGATACTAACAGCACAGATGCTGGCGCTGATGTGAGCATAAATGCTGTCCCGCACCAAAAAAAAAAAAAAAGAAAGAAAAAAATTCCCCAAGTACCATCCCTGCATAAATCTTATATTTTTATGAATCACTGCCATTACGGCAAACGCACACTGCAAATTTGTGTCTTAGGATGTGAATGGATCTTTCTTGATACTTTAGCTTATCTCAGACTCCTCATAATTTATACTTGTCCGTGTATCATATCCAAACAGGGCTTTGCTTCCTAGGTTGTTTGAGTCGCAGCCTGTACCCTGTACGACTGAAGTGCAAAAATAGAGTTTAATTGTAATCCAGAGGAGCGAAATCTTTCTGATGCCTCTGTTGCCATGTTGTAAACATCCGACTACGGATTCAACGTTAATTTTTCCATTTCTTATCAACAGCAGTTTTCCAGAGCCAACAAATATATTCTACCATTCAATTTTATGCTTTGTAAAAGGTGACCTATACTTTCTTTTCAAATGCAGTTCCTTTAATGAAAATATTGTAATGTCAGTCCATGCAAAGCAAATGCATATTAATATGCGTTTACATCTGTCTCATATTAATATTCATGCCTGAATCCACATCCCTACACAAAGCCAATTTTCTGACCATCTGTGTGATGGCTGGTGGATGCAATGAATAAATTTTATTTGTGAGGGGAGTGATAAATCATGTATCTTCAGTTTTTCACCCACAATCTTTCCTCTTAGGTGCAAAAATGTTTTCATCGTGGTTTGGAATATTTAAGTAAACGAAACGGATTAACCCTTTAATATTCCTACAGTTACTGACAATTTTATAAAGGCCATGAAAATGCAATCTCAACACCTCCCACCAAAAATCAGGAGAAGGGACTATGGATTTACGTGGTTGGATTTGACATCTCTGGCTCTGTTGTGAGTTCAGGATCTTATAATAATTTTCTGTGGTGTTTAAAATGCACTGTAGCTGTTTTTGAAAAGCTTCACAGATGAAGATAAGGCCTTTGCAAAAGGGTACATTCCTGAAGAAAGTCCTTACAACCATCATGTATCTTAAAAGTCATATGAAGTGTAACCATACACAATGGACAGGTTTCAAACAGGGCAAGTTTATCAGTATTTAGATAATGATCTCAGTACTTTACATTTTACCCAAGTGAAATATCAAGATTTCAGCAGTAACAACTTGTTTGTAAATTCAGTGATCTTTGGGGGAAATATTGCATCCAGATCTTAGAAACAATCAGGATCTGAGACAAATGCAGTTAATTAACCTGGCAAACAGAGCCCAAAAGGAAGGATTCAATTGAAAAACAATCAAATCATGGTAGAGAGAGCCTGAAAAATATTGCACACGGAAAAAAGAAGTATGATCTGGTGGCCTGGATAATGAAAACTGTGTCGAGTGGTCTAAGATGGTTTCCTTGCCTCTTCCTGGAATGCTTTCTATGAATTCTAGATGATTGGGCTACTAGATTGAATCCAAACCCAAAGTTTCCATCCAATTTAGTTTGCCTCCTCTGAGTTAGAGAGGGCTTTCCTAAGGTCCCTGAGAATGTCACAAACGGCACAAACCATAACTTCCAGGTCAAAGCAGAAATAAATTGGAACTTAGTGTTCTCACTTACAAGCTGCCAAAAGTTTCTACATCAGCTGTAGCAATGTTGAACAGAGTGACAAGGTCAAACAAGAACCCTCAAAGCTATCAGTCTACTGTACATACAGCTCCCGTTAGCACATAGATATTCAAACCACAAATGGAGCCAGTTCAGAGAAATTTCGTCCCAAAGAAGCATCAGTTACTGATCTAGCACCTGTGCCCTGCAAGGCACCATTCTAAGAAGGAGCCTAAGATGCTATGCTGCCTCTGAAAGCTGACCACCTCGCTGGTATGAAGACAGATGCTCCCACAAGAAGATTCTCAGCCACTAAGTGGGTGTGTGATAAACATGAACTGAGCACGACAAAAGAAATTTTTAGAACAGTGAGATTTCCACAAACCCAGGAAATCAAGGAAGCTCACCAAAAAGAATTTGAAATCAGTCTTGAAGGCTGAAAAGATTCAGATGGTCACAGAAAAGGAGAAGTCATAGCAGATGGGAGAAGCTTTACAGAGCCCAGAGCAGAAAGTATTTCATTGGGAGGAAGCAGGAGTAACGGGTGAAATTGTGGGGAGCCCGCTCTGGTTACATCTTGAGAATTAATGTCCAGCCCTGTAGAAGTGAAGAGAAATGATTTTGAGTAGTACACATGTAGGCATTAAATAACATTGAATTATAAAGTCAGAAAAATAATCTCCTACTAACTCTGTTAATTCTCCTAATTGCCTTAAGAAGACAGTCTCAGTTTGGTGCCAATATATCTTCCACACCACTCGAGTACTTGCTAAATCTCTCTTTTTCACAAAGAGAGCCAGCCTCGGGCCCAAAGTCTACAGGCTGGAATTTGATAATATCGTTTGCTTTCATAATGTTGGTTATCAATGTTACTTTATTCTATACCAAGAAGCACTTACTGGTCTTCCATTTGTGGTGGTAATATAACATTTCCTTTTAAGGAAAATTTATTTAAGATTTTTTAAATTTATTGTTTTTTTTAATGCTTATTTTTATTTTAGGGAGAGAGAGAGCATGCACGAGCTGGGGAGAGGGGCTGAGGGAGAGAGAGAATCTTAAGCAGGCTCCACTCTCGGTGTGGAGCCCAACACAGGGATCGATCCCACAATCCTGGGATCTTGACCTGGGCTGAAATCAAGAGGCAGATGCTCAGCCAACTAAGCCACCCAAGCCCCCAAAATTAGTTGTTTTTTACAGATAAATAGAATCAGCGAGGGTGACCAAGAAATGACGAAGGTGTGGGGAGGACCAATGTGGCATAGTAACTGGCAAAATGGAAAGATGGCTTGGACTCAGGCTGGAGATGCCTCAATACAGAAGCTGACTGGATTAAATTACAGTCTTTGATTTCAATTCCATTGGTAATTCTAAGTATCTCTGTTTCCCTCTCACAGGGGCATTGCTGAGGTCATGTTTGTAAAGTCTCTCTCATGGCCTAGAATTTTTCAAAAATATATCTAAACGTTTTCATATAAATGTGAAAGGAACATTATCTAAATGAGTGATGGAGAAAAACATAATAGGTCACCAAGCCCTATCCCTCACTGATGTACCCCAAGAGATAAAAACATAAAATACTTCACCAGCAGCAAAAGGATATTGCTTTCATTATATCGCCCAGGATTTCACACCATATACTTAAGTATGATTTAGCATAATATTGATACTTGTTTATATTTGCCACCTACCTATTTCACAGTGATGTTGTAAGGATTAGTGATATAATATTTCTTAAGCCTTTTCGGCTCTTAAAAGAAAATATGCAATATAAAATCAAGGTAATAGTAATAATAGTCATCATCATAATAGCAATAACTGCTCATGCATTTTCAAACGTGGGCTCTGTGTTGATGGAAAGGGAAATTAGGCTGTAAGCTAAAAATGCGTGCCTATCAGCTGGTTAGAACGCAAAGACTTCGGATGGGATAATAGTGATACTATCTACAGTTACCAAGGTCTAGAGTGAGGTCTGAGATTCTGCATTTTAGCTACTTCTGGGTTGCTGAGGCTGCTAGTCTGAGGCCACACTGTGAGTGGTAAGGCCTTAAATGACACCACTCTCCCAGCGTCAGATCTAAAATATATGCCATCGACCATCAGCAGATTTAAGGAAGCATGTCTAAACTCATCTTGGCAAATCTGTCACCGCTGCTGAGGCCGCCCCCATTTTTGCCCCTTTTCTGACTGGTAGTCTATCTCTATTGTCCAATTCACCACCTCCATGAAAACTCTCTCTCTCTCATTGTCTTCCTCTCATTCCCAGGCCAGATGTGAACTCGAAGAGCAGACACTCCATCATTTATCCTAAAAACTGATCACAAAGTTTCAACAAAGATCTATGTTCAAAAATGTTGACTTCAGGGGCGCCTGTGTGGCTCAGTGGTTAAGCGGCCGACTTCGGCTCAGGACATGATCTCGCGGTCCATGAGTTCAAGCCCCGCGTTGGGCTCTGTGCTGACAGCTCAGAGCCTGGAGCCTGTTTCAGATTCTGTGTCTCCCTCTCTCTGACCCTCCCCTGTTCATGCTCTGTCTCTCTCTGTCTCAAAAATAAATAAACGTTAAAAAAAAATTTTTTAAAAAGTGTTGACTTCAGGGATGCCTGGGTGGCTCAGTCAGTTAGGCATCCGACTTTGGCTCAGGTCATGATTTCAGGTTCGTGAGTTCAAGCCCCGAATCGGGCTCGGTGCTATCAGTGCAGAGCCCGCTTCTAATCCTCTGTCTCCCTCTCTCTCTCTGCCCCTCCCCACTTGTGTGCACTCACTCTCTCTCTCTCCCTCCCTCCTCTCTCTCAAAAATACATAAACATTAAAAAATAAATAAAAAGTAAAAGTAAAAAAAAAGACTGGGATTGGAGGAGTCAAACCCTAGGTTTCTGCTCCCTGGCTCTCTTCAGTGTGCCCCACAGGGGGAAATGGCTCTTGGATATCTGGGGTCTGAACAGTCCCTTGTGAGCCCTGACATCAGGGAGCCTCCACCACTGAATGGTTTATGAGGGCTGGGACACAAGGGGCAGAAGACCAGAAGCCCTACCAATTTTTCCAGACTGCGCAAGCCCTCGGGGTCTTTTACAACCTCAACAGAGTCATTGACCGACCCAAGACCAGGGGCTAAGTCTTTTTTAAGGGGATGAGGAAAAAGTTTTTTAATATGATTTTTTCTTACATTAAAATATTATAGGAAAGTACATATACATGTACAAATGTATATGTCTATAAGTGAAACTCTGGAAGAAAATACTCCAAAATGTTAATGGTAATTAACATTTGGAAGACTTTTTTTTCTTCTTTACACATTTCCATATTTTTCAAAAATTCTGAAAAACACCTAAGTTGCTTTTAGAATTAGGAAAAGAAAGTACCAAAAAAAAATGTCATTTTTTAAAATCGAAGCACATATTTTATTCACCTTTTTTATATGCAGCACCTAGCACAGTTCTGGTTCACACAGCAGGCGCTCAAATAAATGATAACGAAATTAAATACAATAAACTATTAGAAGCCCATGCCATAATGGTAAGTTAATACAATCACCCTGCTATACAAGAAATGGTCCGTGTACATATGAAAGACAGCAAGTTATTCTGAGAGAGCTATTCTGAGAATATCATTTTATATAATAGTATTAAAAATTATCATGAGAGAAGTATCAAGTAAGCATTAAACAAAGGCAATCTGGGCTCAGGGACAGTGTCCTTGATCTGGAGACAGGTTTTGCTTAGGTCCCCATGTTAACCACTAAGTACATCCCTTTGGTGAGTCACTGCCCTTTGCAAACCTCCAATACCTCATCTGTAAATATAACTTCCATCAACTTAAACATGGTATTGTTAAAATCAAACGAAGGGTAGAATGTGAGAGCAATTTTGAAACTATGATGTACTACCCCAGACTATTTTTATCACTAGAACATGTTTTGGCAGTATGAAAAAGGACTAAGAATATAGCTAATTCTTTTAAATCATTTATCAAGTAAAAAAAGAAAAAAAATCAAACTAGACATCTGTATCATGCTCCTGCCTCTTTGTCCAGCCAGTGATCTAAGTCATTCTTAACACGATCACAAACTAATATGAGAAACACAAATGTAGACAGAGGAAATGAAGGTTAGTTAGTGACCTTCTACACGTTACCATGTGGTTCATTCACATATTCATTCTTTCAACAATATTTATCGCATCATTATTCATTATTCATTATCCATTCAAATAATATTCATTATTTCAACAATATTTATACACTCTTCCAGGAGCTGGAAATTCAGAAGCGAGCCAGGTAAGTGTTTCTGCTTTAGTACAACTTTCATTCTAGTGGGGAAAAGATCACCAATTAACAAGTAAACAAATAAGAGAATCCAAGGTTGGGATAAGTGCTATGAAGAAAGTAAGCAGGAGTGTGGTCACCAGCTTCTAAGATCGCCCCCAGTGATTCCTCCTCTTGACATTCACACCTTTGTGTAGTCCTTTCTCACATTTTACAGAGTTGGTCTGACCGACCAATAGAATACAAAAGAAGTAGTGAATGGTATGTCACTTTCAAAATTGGGTTATAAAAGACAGGGTGGCTTGTTCGGTCACCTTCTCATGCTCTCACTCTGGCAGAAAAACCAATTGCCATATGTTGGGGACCCTCAGAAAGCCTATGGCAAGTCCCATGTGGCAAACGGCCAGCAAGGAACTGAGGCCTGCCAACAACAGTGTGAATAGTCTTAGAGGTGGGTCTTCCAGCCCTTCAGATGACTGCAGCCCCAGTCCATGCCTTGACTGTAACTTCATGAAAGTTCCTGAGCCAGACCACTAGCTCCCAGATTCTTGACACACACAAAGCGTTAGACAGTAAGTCTTATTGTTTTAAGCTGTTGAATTGTGGAGGGATTTGTTACACAGCAATAGGTAACGATACAAGGATGTGAAATAAACTGGCAGTGGTTTGAAAAGACCTACGTGATGAGATTATATTTGCTCTGAGACCTAAAGAACAAGAATGAGCTCTGCAAACAAACAAACAAACAAAACCCAGCTAAGTTAAAGGACCAGCCAGCAGAAATGGAAAAGGACTTGGAACACTTGGGAAGCAAACAAACTTTTCTCCCCAGTCTGTTCATTGATTAGACAAGTCTCCATTCAGCCCATGTCCCCTACTGCTGGCAATTCTTATTTCCCATTGCCTTATCTACTGCATTTATGCTTTTTCCTTCTAGTGTTTCTTCATAGAATTATTATCATTTGGGGTAATTCTCCATAGTATAGGATTACCCACATATCACAGAATATCTTGCAACACAGTCCCTTCCACTAAATTCTCAATCTCCAGTGACATCTCCAGTGACAATCTCATGTAAGTACCCAAACCTCCCTCCTTCCTCACTTTTCAAAATAGCCTCCAATAAGGCAGTATTGTCCCCACCTTGAAACGACACAATCTAACCTACAGAAACACAGAGTGGTAGTGACTAAAAATATTCTTGGGCACCAAAGTTTCTTAAATATGAAACTTAGCTCCATCACTTATCAGAAAACAAACTTCATCTTTCTCAACCTCATTTGTTCATCTGTTAAATAAGCCTTCCAAAGATTAAATGAAGTATCATATGTACAAAAGCACAGGCCTGGCACACGGGAGCTTGTATTAAATTATTTCTCTTGGCCAAGCCAAATCCCTCTCATTCTTTAAAATCAAACTGAAGTCGGATCTCTTCCCCAAAGCTCTGGTGGCTCCAGTTACCCTCTTCTTTGAGTTTATAATGGATGTGCCTGCCACCAATGGACACCTTCCTTGTGGGTAGATGGCACACGATGGCTATTGTTCTCTATGGAAACTACAAGGGTATCCGGGACAGTTTTTAAGTTATATGGCAGTCTTCCTTTTCCTCTCCCACTGCAGACCACAGTGATGGAAGGCGTGCTTACCTTTCTGCTCTTCTGTACCATCCTTTTGAGGTTCTTCCCCATCGATGTTGGTTGTAGAGGTGTAGTCTCTACAGTACGCACCCCTTCCTTGTTGCCACAAAATAAAACACAGGGGCCTTATAACCCACATGTCAGCTGCCTAGATGTCCCCCTACAACCTTCTGGCACTGAGGAGGCAAAGGTGGTGGAATAGTCTTAGTATCAATTTTCAAAATGTTCAAGCATTAATTAACATCATCCCAGGATCTCAGGACTCTCAAAAGAACTCTATTTCCCCAGTCTCCCTTTGCTTGGATTGCCTGCTTTCAGTAACCTCTCTCGACCCCTGTCGTGTCTTGCCTCTTTCAGTCACTCTCTCTTCTCCAGCCCATATCCATACTAATGTGAAATGTGGCTCCCTTGTCCTTTTTCCCTCTCCTACAAATGAGGTAGAAGGCAGAGCTTTGGGAGTGACAGGGGAACGTCTGCACAACCAGCACAGCAAACAGCTGAATGCTTACTATTTCAATTCCTGTTACTAACAGTCCACCAGCTCCAATCTCCTGAAATTTGTTTTCCTCACTTGAACACAGTGATAGTCACCATGGACGGGGAAGAAGAAGCTTTAAAAAAAAAACCAGAAAGTTTATGGGGTAAGAAATGTCCTAAATTTCTTAGTATGGATCCTAGACCTATCATTCAGACTCTCTTTCTCAAAGAGCATCAAAGCTGTGAATCAGACTTGCCTCCTTTTTCTTGTTGCTGCTGCTGTTTCTCTAAAGGATTGCCTTTTTCCATGGCCATCTATCCTACACTGGATTGAACCCTTAATTTTTTTTAAAGAACCCTGCCCACTGTAACATGAAGATGTAAATCAGAGATGTGAACTATCGCCTTTGTGCGTGACTACCTTCCTCCAGTGTGTGGTTGATACACAGCACCTCCACACTGGAAAGTACCCCCTCCAAGGGTTTCCAGATTCTCACCCACCCTGACTGACCCCTACAGCATAGCCTTACTTCCCCGGCTAGATTAGCAATCTCTTACCAATCCCCTGCTAGATTACCAACCCTTTGGGCCATGTGCTCAGAGTTGTTACATTTTTGTCCCTGTGCCCCCAGATACCTAGTCCCAGTCATAAAAGAAGGCCTAATGTCTTTATTGACTGATTGATTCTTGAAACCACACCCACTTATCAATCAGTTTTTGCTTTCTTTATAATTGACCTCATCCACATGTACTCATGGCAGAGGCACCATATGTTAGTGCTTATGTTGGACTAAATAAAGGGAAGAAATTTGGAAAGAACTTCACACATCATCTGGGTAATTATCCTGTATTTATAATAGAGCAGCTTAATGTCCCTGCATTAATAAATGACTCAAATGCTGCTACAAGGGCTAAGCATGATTATCGGAGCTTATTACTTAACCCACACAATTAAAAAAAAAAAAAAGCCTGTGTGATCTGATATGGCAGAATAGAACTTAAATGTTCTTTAGCTTCCACAAGGAACAAAGCTATTTATTTACCAATATGCGGGTGAGGAGTGGTCAGCTGGTGGATTCTAGACCTGGCAGTCACAAGAGCCCTACAGAGAAGGTGGTTTTGGGGTCTGCTTGGTTCCCTTCCTGGCTTCCTTCCTAACATTCAAACCTAAATCCATTTAAGCCTTTACTTTAAAACCTGGCCCCACTCCAGTCTTAGGCACCAAACTTGTCTACTTGCCCTAAATTGAGGAAGGACAAGGAGCCTTACGCTACTAGCTTGGTCAATTGATAGGACTTTATTCTGGTTTCCAGGTTCACTCTGGCATTGGCACCCTAGTTCCCAGATAAATAGGTTTCTAAGTGGCAGTATCTTGCACTACCAATAAGTCCCAGCCCCCAAACCCACTGGCAGATGTAGAATTTCCACCTCCAAATTCCAAGATTCTTGGGACCTGACAGCTGAATCATCCTATAGGATCTCCTGCATTGCACAACTCTGCATTGGCAACTCCCCATGTCAACTCCATGGCAAATAATTTCCCTTCCTGGAATCCGAGAATTTACTTATACTGTCCCTGCTTGGGTTTGAAAAATCTTTAATTCAGTTTGAGCTTTTTAAGGATACTTTCCTCCTCACTCCCTAGTTCCGCAATCCTCCCCGGTGTGGACCTGAAGCTCTCAGTCCTTAAATCAGTGCTTCCCAAAATTTTACACATCATGGCACACATAGAACATAAAATGTGTTCCTTTTTTTGAGATATAATTGACATATAACATTAAATTAGTTTCAGGTGTACAACATAATGATTCAATATTTATATATATTGTGAAATGATCACCACAATAAGTCTCATTACCATCCATTGCTACACATAGTTACAATTTTTTTCTTGTGAGAAATCTTAAGATCTACTCTTTTAGCAACATTCAAATATACAATACAATATTATTTTTTTTAATGTTTATTTATTTTTGAGACAGAGAGAGACAGAGCATGAGTGGGGGAGGGTCAGAGAGAGAGGGAGACACAGAATCTGAAGCAGGCTCCAGGCACTGAGCTGTCGGCACAGAGCCCGACACGGGGCTCGAACTCACAGACCATGAGATCATGACCTGAGCCAAAGTCAGAAGCTCAACCGACTTAGCCACCCAGGCGCCCCCAATACAGTATTATTAACTATAGTCACTATGCTGTACATACAAGATTTGTTCTTATATTGTACAGATGTTCTCAGCCAAAGGCTACTGGACCAGGGAGGGGCCTCCAACCACCTCAGGCCTTCTTTAGCTACATTCCAGCTGAGGGTACCACTATTGAGGCATGCTGGTGACCCATTCATAACCTGCTTGCCTGCCATTTCTATGGACAGTGCGGCCTTAAGGGGCTAGCTGGCCTCTAGCCTGGGTCTACCCTTTTAATAGTTTACTTTTGGGTCAGCCTGGATTTTTCAGGCTTTCCTATCTTTAAGCCCTGATTTTCTCTGCAAAGCAATAATATTTCCACGTTTTATACCAACTCAAACAAAGATGTGAAGGATGCAGATAGAGAAAACTTGAGACTTCTTCAAAACCAAGTTGCCCAGTCAAAAAGCCTTCCAATTCAAAAGAATGAGAACCTCAGGGCCTAGACAGAAGACTGGAAAAAGCACACCTTCTCTCTTTTCCTACCTTTGATCACCGCATTTGCCACCTACATTTAGTGCTATACATATGTGCCTTTACATAATAGCTCCCAAATATTTGGCATTTACTTTATGCCAGGCAATGTGCTAAGCTCTTTCCAGGCATCATCTCACTGATTCTTCACATCATATTCAAGGCAGTAGTAATAAGTTACACAGACCTTTCATAGTTCTTGACGTCTTCCCCTCTCTAGAATCTCACAGAAACCTGAGAGGCTCCCACAAACCCAGAACAAAGTCACATCTCCAATCTCCCATCCATAGGGTCACAGCTGTTGCTTTATGGCCCAGGCTCACTTTGTCCAGATAGGAACATCGACCCCAAGGGTCCTGGGTGGAAATAGACATGGAATCTTGGACTTAACTAGCAAACCCTGTGCCTAGGGTCCAGCCTTCCATAGTGCCATTCCCTCCAAGGTCCACCGTGAGAGAACAGAATACAAGTATCCACTACACCAAGATCCTGCCAGTTACAAAGGATCTCTTCTCTCTTCTGTTCTTCCTTCTCTTACCTCTCTAACTCTACTGATTCCCAGGGCATTTTAGTATAATCAGCTTAACAAGTTTAGGCTTTCACCAAAGACAGGAAGTGAAATTCCCTTCTGACCCAAACTCACCCTAAGGTAAGTGAACCCAAGGAATGGCCACCTCCTTTTCATGCACAGGAAAGGCAAAACACAGGTCATATCTCAGTGAATGATCTTGCCACAACAGCAACCACCCAATATGGGTAAATTTGGCTCTATTATCTTTTTCTACCAGTGGCACCTCTTTACCCCTTTTTCGTATCTTTGACTTTAGGCTTAGGTAGGAAATATTTCTCTTGGTAGCAATGACATCAAACTAGTACAAAAATGAAACTATCTTAGTTTTCTTTCTTCTGGTCCATCAAATTAAGAACATTATCTGAAGTACCACCACAAAAACAAACAAAATAATAGCAATGATGACAAAATAATAGCTTCTTTCCATCCTATGTATATTTCTTCTTCCTGCTTGGCTCGTCCCAACAAAGAGGTCTGGGAAAATGAGCTAAAACGAAGTGCAACCCATTCGGCTTTAAAAGGATTCTTGGCAATCTCTGGGTTTTACTTTATTTGCAACCAATTAGGTCAACGTTGATATCCTTTTAACCACTGATTTTTTCTGAAATATTTATGACATTAACATAACTGCACTGGCAAGATTTCCTACAGGTGCCAACTCTTCTGTTCTCCCAATTTTAAATAAATCCTCAATTCTCTTAGTCCCCAAACAGCCCCGGGTATGTGGTAGCAATTGGCTTTAATGACATAGTCTATATCTACCTCTCTAGCAAGGCACGGACAGTGCATACACCCTTGGGGTTATAAGCTTGTCTAGTTATGAAGAAATGTGGCCCTAGTTATATTTTCAGAGATCCCACATAAATAATTCGTGGCTGCAAAAGAAGCAATTGAATCCTCCCTCTCATGTTCTATCCCCCCTTGCAATTTTAGGGTTATAAACTCCCTCTTGCATGAGGACAGGGTTTTTGCTTGTCATGTTCGTGCTGTATCTCCTAAGCCTAAAAGAGTGATTTGCCTCTAAAAAGTGTTTAATAAATATCTGTTGACTAAATGAATGTTCATGTGAGCAAATGAATAGACTTTATTAAAAGCTAGAAGATTAAAATATCCTTTGATTCATATCCAAAAATAAAAATGTTGCTGTTTTTAGGTTTCTATGAAATCAGCTCTTAAATAAAATTGTTCCCTGTAAGTTTGACACTTCAAGAGGGTCAAGAGAAAATATTTCTTCTCTTTCCCAATAAATAAAATTATTCACCACCTGACACCTGTAATACGGGGTTGGGGGGTAGGTTTCTTTCAAGCTTTTAGTGAGTGTTATTATGCACTGTTTCCTAACTGGGCTGTTACTGGCATTCTGTATAGGATTGTTCCACGTGCTGTAGGAAACTTAGCATCATTTCTGTCTCCCACTACGCATCAAGGGAAAGGATAGTGCAGGATGAGTAGGTACTAGCGGGGCAAGGAAAGATGAGAAGAGTGCCCCCAGGTAAAGGCAGTATGTGGAGGGGTCAAGAGTGATAGACTCTATTCATTCTCTAGCACAGCTTTCTTAATGCATTCAGAGTCATGTTCAAAGTCCAACTGCCTAGGTCGGAATGCAGGGGCCACCACTTACAATCTACACAACTTTGGGCAAGGATCCTGTTCTGTGATAGATTTGTTATGAGGACGAAATAGGGTAATCTATTCAAGGTGTCTGGCCCCATAAATATTATCTCTTATCATTTTTTATTATCATTATTATTATTATTCCACAACCATCTGTAGGCCTGCCCACCATGTGCTAGGCGGGCCCCACACCAATCACAGGATACAAAGAGGAACAAGATGCAGTGCAGGTGCCAGGAAGGCAGGAGACAGATGTGAGCAAATGAGAGCAACACACACAAAGGAAACACTCAGTAAAAGATGGTTCGGGTTGCTGCCGGTGTTAGAAGTAATGATAGTAATAAACAAGTGCAATAGAGTATTCCCAGTACTATGATGGAATCTGAAAACTCTTTCGCTGTTGGCCTCCCCTCCTGCTTCCATCCTCCACACGTGACACCTTCCTTCTCCTCTAAGCCACTTCCAGTGCCATCAGCATCAAAGGCCTCATGGCAGCCTCACTTCCTCCCTAAACTCCCTCCTATGCCAACCCTCATCGTCCTCTCTCTCGCTGCTCTGATTTAGTGCCTAATGAGAGTGTCTTGTCTCGTTGGCTGCTTTTTCACAATTGGGACTGGCATAATAGATAGGCATATAAGTGGTGTGTTTTACAACCTTAAAATAAGGAAAATAATGGGCCCGTGAGCCCATTCCAAGTAATCAAAGAAATATGTTTGTCATGAAAAATTCATATATCAAAACTGACCAACAAATCATGCAGTATCTTGGAGTCATTTTATCGTCGTTAACTTTCCGTGCTACTTGTTAAAAACCGATTTCTCCAGCCCTACTCCCAGCCAATCCTGTTAAGTCAGAATGCCCAGGAGTGAAACATGGGAATCTTTAACTTGCTCCCCAAGTGGCCATTGTGGAAGGTAAGTTCGGGAAATACTGGCTTGCCCCAGTTAACTGCTGCTGTGAACTAAACATCCCCAAACTAAGTAGTGTACGATAACTTTATCATCCCCATGGATTCCCTGTGTCAGAGCCTGGGAGAAGGAAAAGGAAGCATGGTTTGTCTCTGCTCCTCAGTGCTTGCAAAAGTCTCAAGGTGCAGCCAGCTGTTGCCCTGGGGACCTATAAGTGGCCTCTCCAGTACGGAAGCCTCAGGGTGGTGGGATTTCTTTACGGCGCGTGGCTGGCTTCTCCCAGAATGAGCATCCCCAGAGAACTGGGTGGACACTGCATGGCCTCTCCTGACCAAGCTTCAGAATCACGTGGCAACACCTTTTGCCGCATTCTGGGGGTCAAAGCAGTCACAGACCTACCTAAATTCAAAGGAAACAGACAAGACCCTGCCTCTCAATGGGAGGACAGCAAAGAATTCAGGGCCATATTTTTAAACTGCCACATGTCTTGTTTCAGTCCTTAATGTGCACCCACAAACTTTCTTTTTCTGTAGACATTCTTCACATTTGTAAGGTCTTGACAAATACCAGAGCAAGGCTATGGGTTACTGGTTCCTTGGAACTCATCAATAGTCCCAGATGATGCCTAAATCTCCTTATGAGAATATTCTGCTTTGTAAAGTTGGTTCTTAATACCTTCAATTCGGAAGCAACCCTTGTTAATCCTGTCTTTAAATTCATTGCCACTAATCCATACTCTCTTTGGACCTCTTCAGAGAGGTTTAGAAACATTAACAATGTTTTACACATCTTTTTGGTTCATATAAAACTAAGGATTAAATTCCTTATAGGACACAGGTTATAAATTATGCCCTCCCCCCTCCCAGATATTTCCTATAAAGTATTCAGTCTTATATAAAATATTGTGATCCAAAGTCTAGAGAGATTAAAGGATGAATTTTCATCCTGATTCATCATGCACACATACAATTCTTTTGGCTGGTGTCTGTTTTGTTTATACATTTGACCATGTTTTATTCATGTTCCTGTACATAAGTGTCCACGCTTATGTCACACAATCCATTCAAATGCCTAAACATTATAAATACACATATAATTTTATACTACTTGGGATTACATAGAAATTAGATGTGTCAGGTTTTTGTGTATTTTAATATGACACTAAAATAGTTGAGTCCATAAGTTCAAAATTTAAAGCATATTAATCACTTTGTTACAGGAAAATGCACAGATGCAATAGAATAATAGCAGTCTGTGTGATTGCTCTAGCAAGTTCTATTAGAAATGTGTGTATTTTTCCCCCAAAGCCATCTTCATTTTTTTCCTTCCATGTAAAATTGGTTTTGGGGGGAAAAACAGACTGAAATCCACACTGGCATTTTTTAAGGAATCGCGCTATCTAACGTGAGATATTTTATCACATAAGTAATCATATTCCAAGACAAAGATTTTTTGGACATGTGAGATTTTCAACTCATCTCAATGGCTGTAGAACTAAATCAGTTCACTGTTGCTAATATAACCACATAGGCCCAATCACACAGTAATAAGCCTTCCATACAACTCCTGTAATTTGATATTGCTGCCTGTTCTAAATTGCCATGGAGTTTTAAAGAATACTGTCTATTTGTTTTTGAATACGCAGTGTATTTTCTTCTAATTACATTCTGATCACATTTCACAGAGAAAAATACATCTGGCCTATCAATGGCATAAAATGGGTATTTCCTCAGGGGTGTGTAAAGTGTATATAAATCTCAGCTCCTGCCTGAGATTTGCAGAGATGCTAATACACAGGTCACTTGTGTGCTGATTTTTCTTTGTGATTGGGGAGCAATGCTTGCAAGCTCTCTGCGGCGTAATGAGATCATGGGCAGTTTGGCTTACATGCATAAAGATTTAACTCTTTTGCAAGTAGTCCCTCCGTCCCAGTACATTAGGTTCCTACATTGCCTTAATGTACCAGCCTCCCATCTACATTTATTTGGGGGAAAAATGAAAGCAGCATTTCCTTTAGTTTACTCAAACTAAAAAGAAAAAAAAATCATATAGATGTATACATCGTCTATGTGGTACCTAGATGGTATTAAATAAATACAGTATAGTGGCTTTCATTTTTAATGGCTCGGGTTTTTTTTCCTTTGATTGCCTTCGCCAATAAAAGTGTAGTCTGTAGAAAAGCACCCTTCTGGATAATCCATTGTCTCATTTTAACTCATTTTTATCAAGGAATTCCCCCTGCAGCAATCTCCACTGCCAGCCATTAGCTGTGCACATCTGCCCACAGTAATGACCGCTCCTGTGTACATACATACCTGACTGCCATCTAATTTAGACCTCACCCATAGGACACTAATGCAATGTCTCCAGGGCCAGCTAAAGTCTAGACTGTTGATGCGTTACAGTTATCACTTCATTTGGTCTTTGGTAGTGAATTAAGAGTGCCTGGAGTTGAAAATAGGGCAAGTGCTTATGCTAGGGGCCCTCATCTTACCTGTATCCAGTCTCATGTATGCCCTGACAGAATGTGTGTCACATCACAACCCTTGGGACTTTATTGGACTTGTGGCCAAAATAAAAGATGTTTCAATCCAGTCCCTTCCTCTGTACAAGCACAAAATATGGGTATGTTTGTGTGATCACAAAGAAACATATATTTTATAGCAATAAGTAGACCATACATTAACATTTGTTCTACCTGAATTTTATTTCTCTTTGATCTGCTTTCTTCTGTGAACATGTCCCAGTTTAAAGGGATCATTTAATTAAAGCAACAGAAATTAAAGAAATAATTTTTAAGGTTCTTATAAAATTCATCCACATCCTTGTCCCCAAACCCTGAATGTTTGATCTTTTGTACCGCATTGTAAGGGACCAGAAGGCAGTGGATGTAGGAGGACACTGTATTCTATACTAAAGTGGTTGGGCCATTAGAAGATGTTAGTAAGGACAGTCCTAAGATGAGACTTCATCTTAGGACAATTTATGCATTACTGGTGATAAGGAGAATGGTCAGGTGACTGCTGCAATGATCCAGACAAGAAATCATGATGCCTTGACTGAATGAAGCTGGGAATGTTTCAAAAGATACTTTGGAAATAGAAGTAATAGGACTTGGATAGAAACAATGAAGGACTAGGAGTGAGGCAGACTTTGATCTCAGCTCTGACATGTAAAGATCTTGGAAATCATCGTCCCCTTTCTTATAAGGAGAAAAAAATGGACAAACTGAAAATCAATTAATTTGCTTGGACCTATCATAAAATTGAAGTAGCAGAGCAAATTACCTCCCTGAAATCTGGAGAGGTAGGTACATCTCAAGAAAGAAATACAGTGACTGAGATCTGTTTACCTCAGGCAGAAGTTACAGGAGCCATAAACTGGTAGAAACACTTTCCTGGTAATTTTGACAAATTGCTGGAGGTTCAGTATAGACTGGGGTAAGAGTGAGAAATTCCTGGGGTCCATAGTCTTGAGGCAAGGAAGCTTTCCTGAGCTTTCCCTCCAGGAACACCACCAGGTTCACAGCGAGAATCTGAGAAAGATCCCCTCCCAGCTGAACGATCCTTGTGACACCCATCCAGAGCCATCACCATTAAAAAAGGCCTGTTCTCCAGAGAAAATGACTTCACCTGTGCATAATTTTGAACCCTTATCTTGCCTGGGGGAAGGGAATTCCTCCCCACTGCAGTACCCTACAGTCTTCCTATAGAGAAGTAGGGGCAGAAGGGGGAAGGAGAATCCCATAGTCACCAAGGAGCTGGGCTTCAAGGAAATAAATTGAGGAAACTGTAGCCCTGGTATGGAGTAAAGGGCAAAGGAGAAAGGGGCTATACCCCTGGAAGAGAGGTAGAAACTCTTGTGAAGACTACAGTCCAAAACACAGTCTCCCTATGAGCCTAGGACTGAGACTTCATCAGAAGATCATGGGTCACTTACACACACACACACACACACACACACACACACACACACACCCTACAACTTCACCAACAGACTCCAGTGTCATAACAGTGAATTACAGGTAAAGGAAGTGTACAATGCAGACTCCCTCCAAGAAGTAGGACACAGGGAAGCTTCAAAGCCAAGAGAGAGAACAAAAATAAAGATGAGAAAAAAACTGAAGCCTCTGGAACCTACGGCTAAAATAAACATTAAATATAGTCCAGCTCCTAGCCAGATTAACATAAATCCTCCCACTAAAGACCTATTTCCCTCAGTTCTTATTATGCAATACAACATGCCCAGCTGTCAACAAAAAATTACAAGGTATGACAAAAGGCAAGAAGAAACACTGTATGAAGAGAAAAAAAATATCACCAGAATTAGACTCAGATATGACACAGAAATTAGAATTATCATACAGGATGTTGAAAATAACTATGATTAATATATAAAGGACTCTAATGGGAAAAGTAGGCAGACAGGCAAGGTAAGGTCAACACAAGGACAATGAGTAATATAAGAAGGGATATGGAAACTAAGAAATAATCAGAAAGAAATGCTAGAAATCATAAATGCAATAATAAAAATGAAGAGTGCCTTTGACTGGCTCATCATTAGAGGGAGCTGAGGCTAATGCAAATGATAGAGCAGATGGTGCTGACATTCATCAAGATAGGGAAATACAGGTGGAGGAACTAGTTTAAAGCAAAGATGATGACCTGAGAGAAGTGATTTCTAAGGTGGGTGTTCTTAGGCATTAACAAATAGAGGTGGCCAGAAAGAAGACATTCAAAACAGAAGAAATGGTTAAGATGCCAAAGAAAGGTGAACTAAAGTGAGCAGTAATAGTGGTCATTGGATGTGGCATTAGGTGATTACAGGTGCTCAGGGCCAAAGCATGAAAGCCAAGGCAGCTCCCATGGAATGCTGAGGCAGAACCCAGACTGCAGAAGGAGAAAAGTCAAAGGGACATACAGAGAGCATGGACAAAAACTTGGCAGGAATGAGGTGTGGTGGGGAGAAAGGACAACCGATTTGGGATGGAAAGTTGCAGGGTTTTTATTCAGATGAAAGGGCTGTAAAACTATTCACAAGTTGGGCAGAAAAAAGTTGCATGTGTGAGTAAGGGAGTGAACAGATTTCTTGAGTAAAGAGTCAAACTTAACCAATTGGACTGAGACTCTGAATGCAGGAGGAGAAACCACACAGATGAAAAGAAGAAAAGCCCATCTTTTCCACTGAAAGATATCTTTTCCATGGCAAAAGGAGTAAACAGGGGGAAAAAAGGCTATGGATACAGATAAGTGTGCAGATAAATTAGGGGCAGGAAATCAAAAGAATTCATACAGACTGTTTGATCGAGCTATATTATTCTATAGACTGGTCATTTCCAAACACTGTTTATGTTGTACTTGATTTGAGCACACTCCCAAATTTATACATATAATATATACAAGTATATATTATATGTCTTTTGATGATCCATATATACAGCACAAATGCTAATGTCAATCTTTACCTAAAAATTGATTTCTGTCTTTTGATAAGAAGGCATTATATGCTTTGCATATCACATACCCTGAGATCATCATGCCTCCTTCCTAGAGTGTACATTCTCCATTCTGAAGGTACCAGTCTATGGCATAATTTTCATGTAGCGATATAAAAGTAACTTAGCCATCACAAACTTAAATCTTCTCATTTAGTTTCAGAATCAACCTAACCACCCACGTGGACCTCAGTACACTTCCATTCGTTAACACTCTTGCCGACCTACCTTGGAAACCGTCTCTTGGTCTTTCAGCATCTGGCTTGAGCCACACAACCTTTGCCCAGTTTCCTATCCCAGCTTCCTCGCCAAGCAAAGCTCTTTGACTTGGCAAATTCATGAACATCCTCCTGGTTGGATCGTTTCCATCCACTGACTCCTTCCTGTGTGTCATGCCTGAAGGCAATCCCCACTGTGTCTATCTTGGACTTACAGACAAAACCAACAATTCTGAGCTAGTCTACAGCAGTCCTGCATTGCTGGTTAAGTTTTGACAAAGTATGACTTTGACTTGAAACCTCCTCTGCCCTCGTCCAGTTTACTGCTTCTTCGCTGCTCTGGGGTGGGGAGAAAGACAACTGAAAATGTTAGATGAGAATGCTAAATAGATATCAAGAATAGGAAGCACTCAGGGGCCTGGCTCTCATGCCAGGACATGAGTCTCCTGCTTCATATCTTCATAGTCCTTTTCCACTTACTTTTTTCCGATCAAAGCTGTATTTCAGACTGACCTCTATATACAGGTGATACGCCACCATATATATCTTTAGTTTTCTGTAGATTGATTGTGATGCTAGTACCTTAAGGAAGGCTGGTATTTATTTTGCTTTGAGAAAACTAAAGATTCCATTGTCCCCCAAGAACAGCATACAGGGAAATTGATCAAATGTAATGTATTTTTCATCCTGTTTAAACAACACGTATTCCTAAAATTAGTATAAGTTGTCACAATTTATATACTTATGTCCTCCTTTAAGCTTTTATGTTGGGAGCTGGTCCTAATTCTTTCATGTATTCACATTGTACAATATGAACCATCTACAGAATTGATGACCACCTTCCAGGCAACCCTGACTTGGTGAAACCCAGAGAAGAGTTAAGAAACCAAATGCCCATTCAGCTACTCCCCAGGAGTGTCCCAGCTACAAGACAGAGAGAAGCATCTAGTAACTTCTCCACCCATACCAGCTATCCTCATTTCCATTATAAGCTGCAAATGACAAAATCAATGCGTAGAGATGAAACTGGAATATAAAGAGGCCTAATACCGCTACAGATCACGTCTCTACCTGGGAGGCCTGTGCAGAAACTCCTCGGAGAGTTTCCCTGAGAAAGGCTCTGCTGTGTTCAGCCAAAGTATTGAACTTCTCCTTAAGGACCATTACTCCCAAGTGGACATTAGGCTCTTGGTACCTCCCAAACCATCCGGGGAGGGAATAGTGTTCTCCAAGCTTCTGTAGGCCTGTTCCCAGAGAGATCCCAAGCACAGAAGACAAGAGAAAAGCACAGCTGCTCTGCTGGGTAATGGCAAATTAGGTGCTCTTCCCTAAGCCTCCAAACAGCAGGATGGAGGGCAGGGGGGGCAGGAGGGGGGGCCCACAGGCAGGCAACAGGTGTATAAGACAGAGTGGTGGGGAGGACTACCTCAACTCAGGCTCACTTTATTCCCTAAGTAGGTAAATTCTCTTTTGCTGTCAAGGGGAAGGAATCACCCCTAGATAGATTGCCTTCTACCTCCCTTGCTGCTCTAAGAAGAAATACTTTTTTGAAATATCCAACTTCTTCCACTATATTCCTTTTAAATTCTTCAATAATTCACTCATCCATTTATTCCAAATATTTTTAAACTCATAATATGTGCCAATTATTTTTCCAGGTGTTGAATCCCCATACATCCTAGACAGAGAACAGAAAAGCAAATAATATGGAGTTTGTTTTTTTTTAAGTTAGATGTTATGAAGGAAGATAAACAGGGTTAGGGTCTGAGAGAGCGCGATGAACACCGAAACGGCCTCTCTGAGGACATCAAGTTTGAGCAGAGCCATGAAGAATAAGAAGAAACAGCCAAGGGCAGTTCTGGGGAAAGAGTGTTCTGGAAGGGAGGAGCAAGTGAACATGGAGTGTCCAAAGTGGGAGGCCACTTGGAGTGCTCCTAAAGCAAAAAGGAGGCAAGCAGACTGAGAGCAGCAAGCAGGGGAAAGAGATGGAAACAAAGATGCACAGATAGTTATGGGTAGGGTCGTAAGGAACCTCGCAGGCCATGGTGAGACACTGGATTGTGTTCTGAATGTGACATATCATTGGGGGTGGACACAGAGGAGTGACACAATCACTCTGGCTGCCTATGGAGAGTAAACTAGAAGGGCAAGACAGGAAGCAAGACCAAAGGAGGTGCTTACCGTCATCCAGACAAGAGGTGATCATGGCTAGGATTAACCTGGTAGTGGTAGAAGAGAAGAGAATTGGTTAGATTCAGAACAGGTTATTAAGGGAGAACTGACAGGATCCACTGAGGGATGGGATGTGGGGTATGGGAAGAAGGGAGGAGTCAAGGAAAATCCCAGGTGGCAAGCCTGAACACATGGATATATAGAGGTCCTCCCACCAGAAACGGGGGAGACAGGATGCATGGATCAACAGTGAACCTCCCAAAATAAGTGAGGAAAAGAGAACGCAAAGGTGAACAGTGATCCTCCTAACACAGATGGGGAAGGCTCAGGGAAGCACGGTTGTGATGGAAGTGAATAAAAATCATGTAAGACTTTTGATTAAGCTTCGTCAATCTCCAAGAGAATTGTGGCTATTAGAAATCTACGTTCAAGTACATTCATAATATAATGCGTTCGTAATAAAATATTACTACCACTGGGAACTGAGAGAAGAACAGAGAAGCGTGTACTCCAGCCTCAATATACCTGTGCAAAGACACAAAGATGACCACAGAGATGCTATGTAGGCAAAGCTGTGTTGCAGATCCTCTCTCCTGTGTGTTAACATCTACTGGGTTCCAAAGCCACCCAGTACCCAGGGCATGGGTGCAGTACAGTTCAACAAAGATTTATTAAGTACCTGCTATATTCTATGCCTGAAACAATATGCTCTATACCCATTATTTCACTTAACCCTCATAATAGCCCTATCTAGTAGGTACTGTCAGCTCCATATTGATAATACGAGAAAACTCTGGCTCAGAAAGTTCCATTTTTCCAAGGCCAGAAAGCTCTTTGTGCCAAGATCTACCCTCTACTCCTCTTCATGATGATACTGAATACCCTACTGTGGGCTTTCCTATTCTGGTCCCATACCTGAGTCCATGGGGAACAAAGGTGGTCCTGATTATTCCTGGTGAGTTAGAAATTAAAGAAAGACTTATGCTCAGAGGACTCAGGAAAAGAGTCCTCCAGAGCCTGCCTAGCCACCTCTTATCACAGACAAGCAACAGAGCACACAAGTGAGGGGCAAAGACTCTGAAGCCAGCCTGTCGGGTTTGGATCCCTGCCCCACCAATTATTAACTATGTGACCTGGAGCAGGTTATTTAAGTTCTCTGTGCTTTGCATTACCTACTTTTAATAAGGGGAGTCATACCAGTTCCAAACCAATATGGTTATTGTGAGCATTAAGTAAGTTAATATACAAAAAGTCCCCAGCATGACATCTGAAGCATAATAGGTACCATATACAAGTAGCTAGATTGTTCTAACAGTTCTGTTGAATACCCCTAGAAACAATCAATTGTACTGCCAGTCCCCTTGAGGTCCTGTGGTCTAATGAAAGCAGTCACTTCTCTGGAAGCGTTATTTATCTCTTAATAAATAACAGATTGATCACTGTAATTTATGTTGGAATGCTTCTTTTTAACCTTAACACTTCTTTTTAACCTTGATACTTTTATTTTACCATTTTAAGTCTACCCATTCATTCCGCAAGATCTTATTATGAATCTGGTGCAAAGTACCAGAACAGAGGTTTGGAAAACTTTAACAAATGAGTCAGAAAAATACCTGCCCAGGAGTAGCTCACTATATGAAGTCAATTCAGTCAAACATAACGATCAGTTAGTCCAAACAACCAGCCAACTCTGCGAAACATGTTTTGTTGTTTGTGTTGACGTTTTTGTTGTTGTTTGTCCAAGTTTCTCTCTTGTCTCAGTCAGAACAAAGACGTGTTTCAGAGATGATAGTTACTGATTTATGTGCCAATGTGTCATCTCCATATTCTCAAAGAAAGCTCAGGGAGCATCCTTGATGCCGAACTCCTGTTCCATGAGGAAATGTAAGCCAGAGTTAAGTGGCTTAGCCAAAGTCACTGGACTAATTACCATCATAGGTGAAAATAAAATTGATGGCTCCAACTCCAAATACTTTCCACTAGAGCATGCAGACTCTGTGTTCTGCTGTCCACTAACTAGGTCAGTGTTCAACATGACAGTCAATTTATTATGCAATCTTTATGATCATGCAACCCTGTCAGTAAAAAACAATTGAGGAGACAACATACCGTACATGAATTATAACTATTCTGCTATGCTAATACATTAATTATAGTGCAAAACCTAGGCAAAACTATACACTGAAAAGTTGAGTTTTCTTTCTTTACTCAAAAGGATCCTTCTGTGCACACCTGGGGCTGATGGACCTCTCACCCTTAGAGACCACAGTGCTGGGTGCTGTCCTGGGCAACCAGTGGAAACAGTATGGAACTGGGAATCACCTGAGTCACCACCACACAACTTTTGCAAGTGTATGTGTATTCTATTGCCACTGTCACAGATTACCCCAAATTTAGCAGCTTAAAATAACAAATTTATTCTCTCATGATTTCCATGAGCCAGGGATCCAGGCATAGCATGGCTCAGCAGGTGCTTTGCTAAGTGTTGCACGTGGCAGGATGAAGGTGTTGGCGGGGTTGTGTTCTTTTCTGGGGGTGCTAGGGGAGAACACACACCTCCAGGCTCATTCAGGTTGTTGGCAGAATTCAGATCCATGAGGTTGTAGAACTAAGGACCCCACTTTCTTGCCAGCTGTTTGCCAGAGTTGTTCTCAGCTTCTTGAGGCTGCCCATATTCCCTGGCTGTGGCCTCCTTCATCTTCAAAGCCAACAATGGTGGGTTGAGTCTTTCCCACACTTCAAATCTCTCTGACTTCCCTTCTGCCTCATCTCTCCAGTCAAATCACTTCTCTCAGGCTCAACTTCTTCAACAGCAAAGTGGGAATAACAACATCTACCTCACATGACTGGTTTGAAGATTAAATGGAATAATAGATACAAAATTATTTGGAATACTGTAAAGCAATAGATGTGAGGCAGGGTGAGAGATGGGGGAAATTAAAAAGAAAAGGAAGTACAGGGAAGCTTTTCTTCACATTTAAAATGATCAGCATGACTTTGATACTAGGAAAATAGGGTGAGTGCCCACAGAACATTAAAATTAAGGGAGAGATTATTTGTAAAAAACATTTTATAAATGCTACAGTGGTGTATAAGTGTTGGGAATTTTCATAAAATACCATATACCAAATGAAACACAAATTAACCTTAAAGCTTATTGAGATACAGTGTAAACTCCCCAAATGATCATAATTTAAAATCTATATAAGGAAAAACTGAACATAAGCTAGCACAATACCACAGAGCCTCTAGATACACAAATACCTTTGGGATAACAGGTGTGTCCCTAGCTCTACAGATATTGTCATGGGGCCAGCTACTTAACTTCATTCCTCATCTGTAAAATGGGAGTAATAATAATAGCAGCTACCTCAGCATTGCTGGAAGAATCAAAGAACTCGTGTAGAATATTCAACACAACGCCAGACTATAAATATTGCCTACCATTTCATCATTGAACTCAAAAGAATGAGACTATAATCAATGGGTCATAAAACCAAAAATATGACAACCAATAATCTATTGCTTGTTCACAGCTCTTATTGAGACAATAAAAAGACTCACATATCCCACCAAAAAATATGCAAAAAAAATTAAAATATCTTTCAGGTTCCAGTATTTAATAGATATTTTACCCATTATATACACTAACCTGATTTTTTTTCTTTTCTTTTTCTTTTTCTTTTTCTTTTCTTTTTCTTTTTTTTTTTTTTTTTTTTGCATCTGGTAGGACTTGGAGCAGTAATTTAGGTAAAAGCAAAGGGTTATGTGAATTTGCAGTTTCAGCAACTAGCAGTTCTAGAAGATGCTTCCAGCAGATGCAGATGCACCCTCATCCTGAGCAGATTTAGTCAAGGCATGGTTGCCTACATTGTTGACACCTGTTGGTTTTTATAGCACATAGTCAACTAAGAGTAATGGCAAAAGAGAGGACCGAGCGTAGTTAGGCAAATGCATTCTACTCTGGGCATGGGTAAACTGTACATAACCCAGCTGCACTTCACACGTTCGAGAATTATACCCACTGAGGCAACTGTGCCACATTGCTGGCAGAATTTCAAGATGCTCTGAACTTGTATGCCCCCCGAGAGACCTGTTGAGGAACCAAAGAAAGTAAGAAGAGAGATTTAAAATACCAAATGCCTTACTACCTGATGTGTTACTATTTAACAGATGTAATTTAAAATGAAAATCAAAGGACTTTTCCCTTCAATGTGACAGGCTCTAGGGAAACTCTTAAAATAGAAAACATAAAGCAAATCCAAACGGAGATTCTATAAGGAAAAAGAAATAAAACACTGAGGGAAAGTCAATGAAAGAAGAAAAACTATAAAAGAACAAGATTTTACAATGGCTGTAAGTTAGGAGAAAACCATTTGAAAAAACTTTACATAGTCATATAACATTAACAAAGCACAATAAAGTACCTATTGTGTGTGAAACACTATGCTAGGAGCCCCCAAAGAGCCAAGTGGAGATGGAGACAGTAAGCAGGCAATTACAAAACAGAGAGGAAAATCTTATCATGGGGTAGGTAAAAGCAGGATACATCAGAAAGAGTAAAGGAACACCCAGCTCTACAGAGAAGTACAAAGAAGACTAACCCAACAAGATAAAAGATGGAGAATAGAAAAGAGAGAGGGGCTCCTGGGTGGCTCAGTTGGCTGAGCATCCAACTTCAGCTCAGGTCATAATCTCACCAGTCATGAGTTCAAGCCCTACATCGAGCTTGCTGCTGTCAGGGTAGAGCCTGCTTAGGATCCTCTGTTCCCTTCTCTCTCTCTCTCTCTCTCTCTCTCTCTCTCCCTCTCTCTCTCTCTCTCTCCCTCTCTCAAAAATAAATAACCATTTAAAAGAGAGAGAGAGATAGAGCTGTGCCCCTCCAGATGGAGAGCAACCACTTGCTTGCTGCTGGGGCCTGGACAAGCCATTCCTCTCTGTACCTCAGTTCTCCCACCTGTGAAAGAAAGTTCTTGAGCTGTATGATAAGGCCAGGAATCCTATGAATACTGTAAGTACAGGGTCATCCTTACCTCTTCTCATTCTTCATATGCCACTTTCAGTATATTGCAATGTCTATTGATGCTACCTTCAAAATATGTATTCAGGATCTGACCTCCTCTCACTTCCTTGGTCTGTCACTATTATTGCGGCCTGAGTCAACATCACCGCTCATCTGGATCGACACAATGGCCTCTGCTTCTGTCTCCTGTTCTCAAGGGCAGGTAAGAGTGAGTCTATTCTTTAGGAGCAATGCATGACTCTGTTCAGAATACTACAATGGCTCCCCATTGTGTACTACACAAGTACCCCCACCTTGTTTTCTATTACACACCCACCATACACTTCTCTCCAGCCACAGTGGCCTACTTGCCATTCTTCCAACACTCTTGACATGCTCCACCAGAGCTCTCTGCCAGAAGGGCTTTTGCTCTGGTTTTACTCTGCTGATGTTCTTGTCTCCTTTAAGTCTTTGCTCAAATTTCCTCTTCGCGGTGAAGCCTGCTCTGACCACCCTAGAGAACCCCACAAACTGCTCGTATGCCCTCAATCTTCCTGATCATCTGATAATTTATTTATTTTGTCTATTGTTTGCTATCTCTCCCCGCCCCTCTAGAATGTAAGTTCCAAGAGGGCAGGGACCTTTGTCTGCTTTGTTAACCAGTAGCTACTTGGCCTCAGAACAGTGCCTAGTACATGGTAGGCACCTGATAAATATCTGTTGAATGAGCAAATATGCCATTCTAAAGACAGATACAAAAGCGAGCAAATCACAGGATCTTCTGGTGAGACTCTCAGTCATCCCACTTTTACCCAACTCATTGTGCAACTTGATAAAAGACAGGAAGGGCCCTCCAAAGTCAATGTGCCAGGGAGAACAGTAAAAAGGAAAAAGTATTGCATGGTAGGATGTCTGAAACAATATTCTGGTTTTGATTTTGCCACTATTATGTGACCTGGGCCTCATTTGTCTAGTTTATAAAAGGAGAGGTTAAGTTCGAACAGGAAAAAGCAAACCTCTGCCCTCAGGCCAAATTCAGCCCACTTCTTGCTTCTGTAAATAAAGTTTTATTAGAACACAACCATGCCCATTCACTTACATATTATCTATAACTGCTTCAGTGCTATAATGGCAGGGGTAAGCAGTGGTGACAGAGACAGTATGGGCTGCAGAGCCTAAAACATTTACCGTCTGGCCCTTTACAGAAAAAGTTAGCCAACCCCTGGGCTAGGCCTGTTGAATATAAGAGACAGAAAAGTTGACTTTGTTTTGTTCGCCGCCATCTCCCCAGCCCTTAGACCTTCCTGGCACAGAGTAGGTACACGATAAATATTTGAACAACTCAGAGGTTTTCAAGCTGCGTCACTGGCCTGTTGGGTAGATTAAATAATACTAGCAGCAGCTGATAGGCAGTATCGCATGCAAGTACTGATCTTAGCGCTTAACTCATAATCAACTCCTGTCTTTAATCCTTACAAAAACCCCATGAGACTGGTTTTATTCTTATCATCCCCATTTTATAGTTGGAGAAACTGAGGTACCAGGAGGGTAAGTAATTTGCCCATCTAAGTAAGTAGGAAAACTTGAGACCTGAGCCCAAGCAGTCTACCACTCTAGGTCATACTTGAACCACTGTACCACACTGTCTCTCAACTAACCAGAGGGACTGGGGGCACCCTTGTACCCATTTTATCTGTGAGCTCCTTTAAAAAAGAGAACTATGAGTTTTTAAGTTTGAAAACCACTGATCTCAACTAATTAAGTCGCTTTAACACTCTAAAATCTGGTTTAGCAAGAGCTACTCTAAAGAAAAAAGTTAATAAAATTGAAACCTACATTCTTGACTTTCTCTCTGCTCTTCACATGCGGAACCCTAAAAGACATCCCTGCCTGGGCCCCTCCCAACTCCAGGAAATGGAGAAGACTCACTGCTTCTCAAAGGAAGAATAATCCCCCAAAATCAATTGTAACTTTCATGTCCATTGCATTCTGCAAAAAAAAAATACAGGAAGGGAATTGATTCAGAGGGACTCAGAATCTAATTTAACTTTTAATTGCTTCACTTACTGCAAAAGCTTAGAAGATGAGCTGGAAAGGTGCACAATACATGCAGAATTCCGAAGACTGAATCTGCAAGTAGCATGAAATTTCACTCCAAACTCCAAGGCTACTGCTCTTGGCCCTGAACCACTCTTATTTTTCAGCATGGAAGCACATGTTTTCCAACACACAGACATCAATAAGTCAGGCCAAGGATAATCTCTAGGTCATTAATTAAACCCTGTGTACAGGCATGCACACGATATCATCATACATAGCATACGGAGCCATAAACACTACGTGGAACCAGCAACTATAAATTACGAGCATATAATTCCCTTGAGCTTCATAAACCATAAAAATGAAGCTCAAGTGGTTTGTGTAGTCATTTGAATCCCAGAAGGAAATACAGCATCGCGATTCAAAAGTTGCTTATTGTTTATTTTTATATAATGGATGGATCCTACTTCTCAATTCACGCGTGCCCTCCTCCCACTGGGGCCATCCATCCTCACACTGACTCTCCCTGTCAGCCATCCCCTCCCAGTCTGACTCCCCCCAAGCTCTCCTCTCTTCACAGAAAAGGCCCCTCCATGGCAGGAGCAGAAAGAGCAGCCTGATGGGAGTTTGGGGCTGCTTCTCATCTCATTAGCAAATTTTAATAATTCACGAGAGTAGTGTAACTCTTGTGAATAATCAATGGGGTTTTTTCCCATGGGGTGCAGCATATGTAACACTGCGTTCCATGTATTATGACATACTTATAGATTGCAGAAACACAAAAGAAAAACAATGGTTATTGAACACTAATTTCTTGGTGAAAGTAGTGTTTTAAATGATTCCTTCCCATTCCCTTGTCCTCAAATGGCTGAAGCCTCAATTCAAAACTATTGTGTCCTTTCCTTGAATCCTTTAGTCCTTCCTATATTCATCTGCTTATTGACCTAACAATGAGAAATCAAATAGGTAGTGATCACTGACTATGTACTTGGAAAAGAATCAGAAAGATGTTTTTGTCTCCCAAGAATGTGCAATCTGGTTAAAAACAAAGCAAAATGAATAGAATAGAATAGAATAGAATAGAATAGAATAGAATAGAAAAATACGCTGCAGTGGAAAGAGCATGGGAATTGGAGTCAAGTAAACAAGGTACTTGAACTCTGCTTCTGCGTAACTGTATGCTATTAGGAATGCCACTTAATTGCTCAGAACAATAATTTTCTCATCTGAATTAATGAAGATGATAAAATCTGTTCTGAGTCGCTGTGAGAGTTAATAATATTACCTCTTATTTGTTATATGCCCTTATATACACATAACGGCTCAGTGCCTCCATTTCCTCATCTGCAAAATAGGGATAGTAAATGTTCTTCTCATGAGGTTATTCTGAGGATTAAATGTGTTACTGCATGTAAAGCATGCAGAGAACTGCTTAATACAAAGTATGCCCTCAATAAATGTTAGTGGCTATGGTTGTGGGTTTAAACGAAGCACCTATTTCATATCACTTAGTAGGTGTTCAAAGTTTTATAAAATAATATCACCGATAAAGGAGACATTAAATGATTTCATTCTAAATCGTGTAACATAGACTTACATAACCTTTTAAAAGTAGAGGAACACCCCCAAAGAAGTGAACACCAGGACTCAAACTGATATTTGGGTTTCTATTGTTCGATTGTTTGCTTGTTTGTTTGTTTGTTTGTTTTGAGAGACTGTGACAGAGAGCAAGCGCGCACACGCACACACACACACACACACACACACACACACGCACAAGTTGGGGAGGGGCAGAGAGAGAGGAAGAGAGAGAATCCCAAGTAGGCTCTTGTGCTGTCAGTGCAGAGTCCGTGTGGGGTTTGAACTTGCGAACCATGAGATCGTGACCTGAGCCAAAATCAAGAGTCAGATGCTTAACGCACTGAGCCAGCCAAACTGATATTTGTACACTCATGTTCACAGCAGTATTATTCACAATAGCCAAAAGGTGGAAACAACCCAAGTACCCCTTGGTGGATGAATGGATAAATGAAAGGTGGTATATATATATATATATATATATATATATATATATATATATAATGGGATGTTATTCAGCTTTAAAAAGGAAGGAAATTCTTAAAAAAAATGAAAAATAAAAAATAATAAAAATAAAAAATAAATAAAAATAAAAATAAAAAGGAAGGAAATTCTAACACACACTACATCATGAATGAAACTTGAAGGTATTATGCTAAGTGAAAGAAGCATATCCTGTAAGGGCAAATACTGTAAGATTCCAGTACTTAGAGTAGTCAAAGTCATGAACAGAGAGTAGAATGGTGGTTTCCACGGCTGGGAGAAATGGGAAGTGGAGAGCTGGTATTTGAGGGGTACAGAGTTTCGGTTTGGGGAGATGAAAAAGTTCCAGAGATGGATGGTAGTGATGGTGTACAATAATGTGGAGGGTATTTAATGCCACAGATCTAACTGTACACCTGGAAATGGTTAAAATGGTAAATTTTATATTACGTAAGTTCTACCGCAAAAAAAGAAGTTTAGAAACAGAGGGCATTGTACAGAAGGCCTAAGAAGTCTAGGAAGTCTCTTCAGAGCAAGTGGCATGAGAATTGTGCCTTAAAAGATAGGAAGATCTGGGGAAAGGGCACATTCCGAGTGAGGGGAACATGTGAGTGAGGGCCCAGCTGGGACAAGGAACAAGATGGCACAAGGCAGGTGTGGTCAGTGCTGAGGCTCTCTGCTGGAGAGAGCGGGAACCATAGCAAGGGCGCCTGGCTCCAGCTACTGCCTCTTCCTTCCCTGTCAAGCCTCACTGCACCACTCTTACCAACACCCACCCTCAAGTCACCCTGAGTTAACCCCTGAATTGACACCACCTCACCAGTCAGTGCCCTTCCATCCCTCTTCACACAGTTCCTTCTCTTTGGAAATCCTTTTTGGGGTTCACCCCCTTTGCAAAGCCTTCCTGGATTCCAGAACGTTCTCCTACACTATCCATCTCTCTCCTCCACAAGAATCAATGCTCCTTGAAGGTGGGGCTGATATCTTTTTCTTATATCCAGGCCATATGGCCATGCCTAGCACATTGTTGGTGCTCAATAAATGCATGTGAAGCCAAGGAATCGTAGAGAAGCTCAAATAGGGTTGAGACTTGCACCGATACTGGTTAAGACAGGGAAGATGAGAGTATGAATGGGGTTGAGGAAAGATAAGTCCAAAAACAAGAACACAGAATGGAGAAGAGGGCTAAGAGACTGCGTTCAGGAAATAAGCTAGGAGAACCACGCCAGAGTCTAGGCAGGAAGCTTCTGGGGGCTGGATTAAGTAATTATGATAAAAATGGAGAGAACTATTCAGGGGGAAAAAACCTCCTTCACTTAGTACAACTGATTGAATGTGAAAAGTCAAGAGTACAGATAAATATTTTTAATAGGTTAAAATTTTCACTGTGGATAGCTGAATTACATGGTTTTCATTAACTGAGACCTAGAACATGGCACAATAAAGATGTTTAGTGAGCAGAAGTCTGGTTTCAAGCAAAACCAAGCCTCTGTGTTTGTAGAAAGGAGGAAGTATGACAAGAGAGTGGAGGCCGGAGTCCTGCCTGAGCAAACTCAGTCATACGTCATTTTCTATGCTGCTACATTTTCAGTGTATTCCAGGCCTTTTTCCTTTGTTTTCCCATCTTTAAAGAGACCTGTCCTCACCAAAAACAAACCAAACAAAACCAAACAAAACAAAAAACAAAAAAACAAAAAAACAAAAACCAGTAAATTCAATCACGTACAACATTCAGTTGGAAATGAGTATAACAAAATCTCCACTTAATGAACTTAACATTAACATTCTTCTTTGAGGGAAAGAGTAACCTGCTATAAACATCAGAGGGATGTCTTTTAAGGTCCTTGTGTGACTTTAAACAAGGGGAGATGTGTCTCTGCCTCACCCTCTTCCCACTGTGGTGTGCCTTTGGGCCAAGACTAACTTCCTCTTGCCTGCCAAATGAACTGAGCAGAAAAAGGCCAACGCTTAGAAGACACACATGTGCTAGCAGAATAATCCAAGGTGCTTTCTAGTTTCCCCTTAAGGGATATTGATTATTATGACATTATACATTCTGTAACTTTGCACCAAGAAATCATGGCTCCTGGTAGCGGGAAGTTGACATTCTAGATAGACATTGGTCGTGAGCCCACTTACAGTAGAGAATCATGATAGCGCAGAAGGATGCTCTTATCTCTGCCTCCAGGAGATAACTGTCTGGTTGTTATCACCCCCACCCCAAACACAAAGAGGAGACTCAGTCCCCTGAAAGCAGGCTTTCCCACTCAAGTATAGACTGATTCACACAGACAGTACTACTATTAATGCTAGGGATTTCCCTCAGAAAGGCTTCATGTGGCCAAAGGCCTATGGAAAAATCAGTGGAATTGTTTAACAATTAAACCAGTGCTCTGTCAATGCTGGACTTCCTTGGGGAAAAATTATTTCTCAGACAATCAACAAATAATTTTAGATGGGTGGGCTACCTGCCGACTGATAATGGAGATTTTCACAAAACTCAAGTCATAAAACTCCAGGAAATAAAATAAAAAAGCAAGGTAAATCACCATCCGTTTATTTATGTTATTCATACCCTTCTAATTGTAAAACTGGATCTAAAGATGATAGTCCCAGCAGGGTTGCAAAGGTTCCATCTCAGCGCTCCCCGCTGTTTCCAAAGGCACATGCGCTCAGGCACGCATTCCCTCCACACACACAGAGCAGCTCGGCTGGTGTCCCGAGAAGGCAACAAGCAAGGAGCTATTCTTCCCCTCCAGTCCCGGCATTACTAGCACCACTAAACATTAGACTCTCGGGATTTTAAAATAAGCCTAGGAGATCACTCATGTGATAGTTCTCTCTCAGAAAATACAAAGCATCAGAGGATGAATTCTGAAAAGGACTCACTGGTTTCTAAATGCCAGCCTTGGGACTTGGGACCCTGCAAGATACCTTCTTTACCAATCCAGGAAAAAATTAGAAAAATAAGGACAAGGAGATGAGTTTCCCAAGAGATCCATTTGATGAATTTAAAGATTTTTTTTTTCCTTTGGTAATATATGCTCCCTGTATTTTCTATATTTGAAGGTCAGTTTGTTTATGAAAAGAAGGTAATACATCACCCTAGATTTTTAACACCCTTACTATATATGACTTATCAATTCCCAAACATCGTTTTTTAAATATTGCTAGCTGATGAGATTACACAGATTGGGCACTGCTCACATGATCCAAGTCTTTCTTTTTTGCTTTAATTTTTTGGCCATGGGTGCAGAGAGCTGTGTTAATAACACTCCTTAGCTCATGCTATACTACTGTCTCAGTCCACATAATGCTCCCTCTCCTGTATTATCTGTCCCCTCACCCATGCTCCACGGTCCTCTCCTACTCCTCCATGTAAGTATCCCCCTCACAGTGATGATTGGAAAAGATAAGCAACAGTCTAGGCACATTACAAGCACATTTTCACAAGCGCCTGGATGGCTTGGTCGGTTAAGTGTCTGACTGGCTCAGGTCATGATCTCATGGTTCATGGGTTCGAGCCCCACATTGGGCTCTGTGCTGACAGCTCAGAGCCTGGAGCCTGCTTCAGATTCTGTGTCTCCCTCTCTCTCTGCCCCTCCCCCACCTGTTCTCTCTCTCTCTCTCTCTCTCTCAAAAATAAATAAAAAAATTTTTTAAAAAGCATATTTACACACAAGCAGCATCATTTATTTTATAAATATCCATACAAATCCAAGGACCTGTATCAGTCCTCTCATTTTATGATGGAAGTCACTGAGGACCAGCAAAGTGAAGTGACTTTCACGTGGTCACAAGAAGATCTGAGTCAGAGCTGAGCTAAAACCCAAGCCACCCTGTACTATCTCTGTTTTTTCTTAAGGTCTTTGGCCATTTCAATAAATGAAAACACACACATACACACTGTAAAAAAAAATCTGTTAAGGAAATGAAATTAATCATATATATTCATAAAAATGTTCATTAAATCTCAAAACAAAAACTCTATGAATCTGGCTATTTCTATAAGGTTATACTGATCACATAAAAGGTTTTGTGGACTTGATCCATCTATGATATTATGAACTGGAATATAATTTATTAGGCATGTTTTTGAGATGTGATTGACACATAACACTCTCTTAATTTTAGGTGTACAACATAATGATTTGGTATATGTATATACCGCACACCATCATTACCACGATAAATTTAGTTTTCCGTCCCTACACAGAGTTATGTTTTTTTTCTTATGAGAATTTTTAAGATCTACTCTTTAGCAACTTTCAAATATTCAATACAACATTGCTAACTAGAGTCACCGCGGTATATATTGGGCATATTTTTTGTAAATCCCATGTGATCTACATAAATTCCCTCAGGGATATTCAGGAGTGTTTTGGTAAAAGAGTGGGAAACATATTAATCACAACAATCTAGACACTTGTCTAGGATGTCTCTGAGCTCACCCCATCCCTTCCAAACCTCAGGTCCTATCCTTCCTGGTGTCTCCTTTCCAGATTCCACACAGAAACCAAATTCCTCAAGTCCTGCCACTACCTGCAGCCTATTTTTGCCTTTAAGGTTGGAGTTAGAAAACATCTCCTTCAGATACAGCAGTGTGTCAGACTTTGCCCACAGACATGTCCTGGAAGCCACAGTCTGGGGCATGACACTAATCTTTTTTTTTTTTTTCCCACACTCCTATTAGAATTCATGACTCCCTCTCTTTCTGCCCCTCCCCTGCTCACGGTCTGTCTCTCTCTGTCTCTCAATAATAAGT
>NC_064812.1:42263280-42514323 GCF_023721935.1 Panthera uncia | reverse complement strand
CCCTCCCCTGCTCACGGTCTGTCTCTCTCTGTCTCTCAATAATAAGTAACTGTTAAAAAAAATTTTTTTTAAAGAATTCATGAAGTGACTAACTCTAGTATGTGCCTGAAAATATTTCAGGTGCTATTTTCAAGTATAAACCGTAGGGTAATCTCATCTAACTGTTTAAAAAATACTGTAAAGTAGCATCCTATGGTCACACGCCCTTCATCCATGAGAAACAGTGCCTTTGATCATGGGCTCCCTGCCCCATAGGTTCTGACTAAGAGACAGCTTCACTGAAGACCTGTTTATTTATAATGAACAGCCAAAAAAAAAACAGGTCCCACTCCTGGCTTGGAGATTCCAAATTTAAACTGAAATCCCTCCGAAAGTCAACTAAATCTATTACCTAACAGAGCCTAGCAATATATCACTGTAAGTCTATAAAGCCAAGGGCAACCTTGACGTTCACACTCTCTCAAGAGCTTTAGTACCCCTTGGTTGAGAAGTGTCCCAAGAATTAGGTTCTCTGATCACCAACCTGAGACTGACACTGTACAGTTTATTTCAGCAGAAGTGATGATATTTACACAGCAAGAATGGCTTTCACTGCTCTATGAAATAAGACCTCCTTGCTTTAACCATTTGCATCCAACACTAATTACAGCCATCCTACTTCTTTCTACTAACCACTCTGTGATCTCAGTGGAACTATCCGTCTATTAAAATGCTTACTCATTAGGATTCCTTCTTTGGTTTTTCTTAGACCCCACTCTAATGAAGTATGCTTTAGTCCTTACACAATGCTTCCACTGTATTTGCATAAAATAAACCTTCAACTACACTACTCTGTTTTAAAACACAAAACAATGTTAAAGCGGACATCTTTCCACAAATTTATCATAGAATTTGATTAGTTTACTGGAGTCACGTAATCACTAACCTGGTCTTTAGGCCAGTTTGAAAAGACTGCCTTTGTGTCTACCTACTATGACTATTTATTGGGAGGGAGGAAGGAAGGAAGGAAGGAAAGAAAAAAGGGGGAAGGGGGGAAGAAAAGAAGAAAGGAAGGAAGGGAGGAAGGGAGGGAAGAAGGAAGGAAGAAAGGGAGGGATGAAGGGAGGAAGGAAGGAAGGAAGGAAGGAAGGAAGGAAGGAAGGAAGGAAGAAAGGGGGGGAGAAAAGGAAGGAAGGGAGGAATGGAGAAAGGAGGAGAGGGAGGAAAGAAGGATGGGGGGAGGGAGGGAAAAACTTGCTTGAATAAAGCTATTTCTCAAGATGAAAATTCATCACAAAAGAGAGAAATTATACTTAAGTAATGGGAAAAAATTAACTCTTTTCCTGGATAGAACCAAGATAAACTTTAAAGGAGGCAGGAAAGGGTGCTGCAGGAACTTCCCAATCATTATCTCATTTACCCCTCACAGCAACACTGAGAGGCTGATATGATTATCCACATTTTACACACAAAGAAACTGAGGAGCAGTGATGTAAAGGAACCCACTCACAGAAACACTGGAGTTGTGATTCAGGATGAAGGTTTTTACCCCAGCCTCCACCTAGGTAGTCAACACCTCGGGTAAATTCCACTAACCCCTAATATATGAAAATTATAGTTGCCACATGAGCTTTATTTCCTTCCCAAAATTTGTTCTTGTCTTTTGAAAAGTTAAATGAGCACCGGCCATAGTGACTAAAAGAATCAAAAGAATAAATGGAGTAAATGTTATAAAAGACCATAGAGAAAGATTGATTCCCTTACCCAGAAGACACTGGACAACTTGGAAATGGTTAGTTATGATTGATGCCTCTTGAGATACTCCCTAGAGTCAGCCTGCCTCTACCTGTGGGGGCACCTAAAGTGCCTGCCACCCTTTCCAATCTTTTCATCCTCCCAACACTCAATGTAACATCAGTAAACTTGCCAGTGAAGGAAACCAGAGGCCCAATGACCATCTGGCCTTGAAGGCAGGATGGCGCCCTACCTGTGTGCCTTGTCTTACTTTCTCCTCTGGGTAATTGTGCATACAAATTGCTGATCTTTCTTCCAATCCAATTTCCCACCATTCTGAACAACCTTAAACTAGGATGCTCATGGAACAAGGAACAGAGGCAACTGGCAGTCCAGAGAAGTCCACAGTGTCATGACTCCTGACTTGACCTCTCCATCCACAGCTTTTCCAACATTCACTAACCATGTGGGTCAAAAGCTATATTACCAGCCACAGGCAAAGCTGCGGTATCACAGCAGCTGTCTCTCTCTTCCAGGCTGTTGGCAAACTTAAGAATCCCTGAGTGGAAGGAAGAAATGGCATGAAATGGAATGGAACGGAACGGAACGGAACGGAATGGAAACTCTTCATCCTCTTTCACCAAGCAGGAATAAAATCTATTAAAACAGTGCCTCATAACCTTACCACATAGTCTCATTTTCCCCCTGTCATCCACGTAACAAACAGCATGGATACACCTTTAACCTAAAATGACAGGTGACTTGAGAGTAGGTAAAATGCCTCACAATTCTAAGAAAAGATAAATGCTTGTGAAAAATAGATAGGCTTGGATACAGAGGAAATATAATTTTCATCCTTTTTAAAAAGAGAGAGAAGGAGAGACAGAGAGAAACAAAGAAACATCGCCAGAGTCCTCAGTGACCCACACATATCAAATTATACAGGATGGGGTAATATGATTGCCCATTCTCAAATCAGCCAACAGATGTGCCGCTGCATTCTGCATGAGCAGCAAGTGACAGAAAAGCCCTGCTGGAAGTCCTACTAAAAGAGAATTACAATAATCAAGCCCGTGCTCCATCAGGACATGTGTTACTGCAGCAAAATTAAATACAGAAGCACAACCTGCCTAGAGCCTGAAAAGCACAACACCATTGTCTTAATCTCCCAAACATTGTTCATTGAAAGAAAGGAGTAGCTTTTAAAAATTGAGATCAAGCCCAGCAACGTGACTCAGTTTGATTTTGCGGTGTGTGAGCCAGTAAATCATTGATTGGGTTCATCTTCGCTCTTTCTTACCCTTGTTTATGTTGTCCCCTTGATCTTGACCTCCAATAATGAGATTTCAGTGTAAGACTGAAAGCCAAGGATTTGGAAGTTATTTCCTCCAAAGAATACTTTAAATAGAACACGTGTGGTCAACAGTTTTTATATACCTCAGTAAACAAAACATACTTCCATCATCTAAAATTATCTTGTAACCTTCCAATACAACAAACCAGGATCTTAGCTTCAGAAGAACTACACACCCCACCCCTAGCTAATCTGGTCAGTTCAGTCAAGTAGTGGTTACGTGTCTGAAAACGTCAGTCAAACTCATTTTTACACATATATGGGTTCGTGGTTTTCAAACTCTGTTCCCAGAGCCCCAGGGCTCCACAGAGGTGGGCGTTAGGATGAGCAGAGAACAACTCCCACATTCAGCCCTGCACGGGCTACCTGCAGCCTCCCCACTGGATACCAGGCATGGCCTCTTTGCCCAGACCACTCAGGAACCTCTGTATGACTCTCCTTCCTCTCCTGCCCACCTCCATCCGTTCTTCACACAGCAGGCCTGGCATTCTTCTCAAAACATGAACTAGTTCATATTTCACCCCTGACTAGGTCCTTTCAATGAATTCACATCTCATTTCAAAGAAAACCCAAGCTCCTTGCCCAGCCTTAAAAGACCCTGCATAAGCTGGCATTCACCCCTCCCCTCCCCATCCTCCTGGTTTGTGCTAATCTCTTCCTTACAGCTCCAGCTGTGGAAGAAAATGGTCGTTGTATGTCTGTGCCTTAAAAATAGCAAGCTCTTTCACACCTCAAGGAGGGCAAACCTCAAGGCCTTTGCATATGCTATTCCCTCTGCTTAGAATGTTCTCCCCCCTTCTTTGCAGGGCTGGCTCTCCTCTTTACTTTCAGTGAGAGCCTCCAGGTCCCCTCCTCAAAAAGGCTGTCAAGCATTGCTTTCTAACATTATATCTTGTTCATTTCTTTCACAGCAGCCAGCACTATGTGCAATAATCAAGTTATTTGTTCAGTGTACAAATTTACTGACTATATCCCCAACTAGACTAAGTCCAAGAGCAGTGGATTTTAACATCCATATAGAGGTTCCTTGCAGGCTGTGTCCCTGCGTTATCTCGATATCAGCTCCTAGCAAAATGATAATGCAACTAATTCTTAATAATGGAAGGAAGGAAGGAAGGAAGGAAGGAAGGAAGGGAGGAAGAGAGGAAGGGAGGAAGGAAGGAAGAAATGAAGAAATAAATGAACAAACTGGCTCACATATAAAAGGGGAATATACATAATTGGCAAGCCTAACCATTGTAGTCATATTATTGTGGCCTGAAATTTAAACTGAAGTGAATTCTGCATAATCTGAACTACCTCCTTACATGCCCTTTCGTCCCACATCCTAGGGGGAAGCAGATAACGAAAGAGATCATGAGTATGTTTGGGATCTGATTCTCCCCACTTCATCCAGCCTTGCCTTCTGTTTGATGGAGGTAAACTGAGGCAACCCCTGGACACTCGTGAGCCTCCTCTTACAGCACCTTGATTTCTGTGGCCATCTTTTCTTATCGGTCCACAGTCCTCCTCGTGTGTGGCTCAGGCAGCATAGTCCACACTTTCTACCCAATTCTGTGAGGTCTCCTGGAGCACATATAACATCTGGCAGCATCCTGAAATCACACGTCTGGATGCTGCAAAGGTATCTCCATATATTACGTTCCTGCTCTGCAGGGAGAAATGTTATTTTTGGTTGAAGTCACTTTTTCATTTATCCCAGGTCAAGGGAAGTTCATTCTCCCTATTGTTCAATTTTCCTCTGAGTCAAATTTTTAAATTTTGTCTCATTTTAAAATAAACGACTTTCAAATGTACTATTTTACATAGATATGTAGCTAAAAGCAAAGGCATGTGATTGAGTCTAACTTACAAGAATGAATACATATATATATATGAAAATTAAGCCTTATTTTAAATTGTAATTCACCACGCAATGTCTGTCAATGGTTTCTATGCAACCACTTATCACACAATTTATCAATATACTTACCTTTTTTTAATTTCAAAAAGATTATTAATTTAAATCTGCCTTCATACTGGAAAGAAGCTCACATGCAAGAAAGTTTTAATTCAGCACCAGGAAGACAGAAGAATTTATTGTAAAAATTCTAGAAGTAAGTAGTGTAACAGCATTAACAAATGATGTTCATTTTAAAACTGAACATCCACACCCAGAGTTTACAAACAAAATGAAATAACATTCTACCCACCCCCCCACACACATGCTAACAAAATTATAAAGCAATGCTCACACACCATCTGGAAGAAAGCCATGTTTTTCCATTCCCGTTTTAAATAATTTGGTCAAATCTTGAGAAAATAGAACTTCAAAAAATCGTAAAGTGTAAAAAAGAATGATGATTGCAGGTCTTTTAAATACTAAGGTTAAATCAAGCCAAATAGATTCTCTTGCAAAATAATTTATGGCAAATATAATTTCTGCTTCCAAAATATTTTGGAAAGAAATAATTTCTCCAAAGATCTGATGTTTGCATATGAAAACTGGTGACCCATTCTGGCTCTGTTATAATTCTTTCTTTATTTTTTAAAGTTTATTTATTTTTGAGAAAGAGAGATCAGCAGAGAGAAGGGCGGGACAGAGAATCTGAAGCAGGCTCTGCACTGACAGCAGAAAGCCCGACACAGGGCTTGAACTCACGAACGGTGACATCATGACCTGAGACGCAGTTGGGTGCTTAACCCACTGAGCCAGGTGCCCTCTATCATAATTATTTCAAAACCTTTTTCTCTTCATTTTCTTTACCAATCTATACATACTTATTTTCCCCTTTAACTTCTCTCTTTTTCTCTTTTTCATTGCTTTCTAAGAAAAAAAAAATTGGGAGCAGAGGAAGGTTTTTTCTTAGTTTTTCCTAGTTCATGTGATGAGAGCAGCAAGCACCAAAATATTTCCCATCAGAGCCAGTTACTTGCAAAATTGGGCTTCAGGCACACTGTGTCTTTGGCACACCCTCATCCCCTTCCGGTAACTTTCTTATAGCTGTAAGAGGCCTGCCTTTCTCCCACCAGGGACACCCATTCTGCCATCCTATCCTTGATCATGACCTATTCAATGCTTACCCTTCCGAGTAGTATCTGATTGTTGCCTGCTCTCTACCTCATTATCACAGTTTACCTACTTTGTGGCTCATTCTTACAGAAGTACCCTTTTGTGGAGGCATCAAAACTAAGTGGAAAGAACATGGGCTTTGGAGCTCAAGACCTCAGAGTTTGAATCCTAGCAATGCAGCCCATGGCTGTATGACTTTTAGCAAGTTACTTAACCAGTCTCCCTGAATGTAAATGGGAATAGTAATTTCTTCTGCATTTGTTGATAGGAGGTTTAAATATAATAAACATGGGGCACCTAGATGGCTCAGTTGGTCAAAGTCCAACTCTTGACTTTGGCTCAAGTCATGATTACATGGTTCATGGGTTCAAGCCCCTCACTGGTCTCTGTGATGACAGCATGTAGCCTGTTTGGGATTCTCTCACTCTGCCCCTCCCCCACTCATGCTCATACATGTTTGTACGCACTCTATTCTCTCTTAAAATAAATAAATAAGCTTTTATATATATATATTTATACATATATATAAATATATATATGTATAAATATATATATATAATTAACATGAAGGAGTTTTAACAGGGGCTTGTATATAGTAAGTACTCAATAAATAAGGAAATGGTAGTTACAACAATAATTTTTAATCTAACTTTCAGTTTGGAAAATGATCAACAAATAAATGTAAACACATAAAGAGTTAATATCAACTTGACACTAGAGCATCTCTGGCCTAGGTTTACTTACAGTTCAAGAAATACCACACAGACCTTTATCTTTCATTTTTCATCCTAAATCAGGCTTGATCCACTCCCCTAGATATCATGAAAAAAGTGTTTTTGTACCCATAAAGTTTTAAAGTTTATTTAATTATTTTGAGAGCGAGTGAGCCCATGACTGGGGGAGAGGGGCAAAGGGAGAGAGGGAATCCTAAGCAGGCTCTGTGCTGAGCTCAATCTCATGACCCTGGGATCATGACCTGAGCCGAAATCCAGAGTCAGATGCCCAACCAACTGAGCCACCTGGGTGCCCCTATACCCCATAAAGTTCTGAAAACACACACATGCGCGCACACACTGGTTATAAATCACAATGAGATGAACAAACATTCAGAAAGAAGGCATAGCAAAGGCAGAAGTGATCCATGAACTAAGAAATTTAGTTACTTATTCAACAAAATTGACTTCAAGTCAGCAAACCTTTACAAGGTGCCTCCTGCCAGACACTGAGAAAACAGAGATGATTAAAACATCCTCCCTTATATCAAGGCGCTGGCACACCAGTGAAGGACCCTTCCCCTAAGCTGCTGTCAAGGAAAGGTTTTCCCATAAAGATGACACCTGAACTGCCTTATAAATGAATCCAGGAGGAGGCGCCAGGGTGGCTCAATCGGTTGAGCATCCGACTCTTGATTTCAGCTGGGGTCATGATCCCAGGGTCATGGGCTCGAGCCCTGCGGTGGACTCCTCACTGAACGTGGAGCCTGCTTGGGATTCTTTCTCCCTCTGCCCCTCCCCCACCTGCACGCACGCTCACACTCTCTCTCTCAAATAAAACAAAAAAAATGAATCCGAATTATCTATGTGAAGAAAGATGTATGGGCAACCACTGCGGGCAGAAGGAACTGCTTGAAGAGAAGCGTGAAACATTCAGGTGGGTACGGTGAAGCGTCCAGCAGTAAAGTGTTATTAGAACGCTAAGTGTGCAGGGGAATGGCGGCAAAGGAGGTCCGAGCAGAGCGCGGGACACAGAAGCCTTATGGTCTGTGCCAAGGGGCCTGCCCTTCATTCTCCCCGTGGTGGAAGCACATGGAAGGGAACCACCCCAAATAGATTTGGTCTTGAGCCGTCACTCTGGCTGGTGTGTGGAAGGCAGCCTGGGGACAGGGTTTGAGGCAAGGCGCATGAGAGTGGAGGCAGGAATACAAGTCAGGCTTGAGCTGCGCAAGCCCAAGAGTGAGCAGGAGGGCCTGAGCTGGGAGATGCTGTAAGAGGACAGGTTCAAGAAACACGTAGAGGGTAAAATCAACAGGTTACACATAAACCATGAAGAAGTACATGAATATCAAAATGTTAGCCTTGGACTAATAGTTCCTAAATATTGGAAGCAGTCACAAGTACATGAGTGCTTACATTCACTGCAGCTCCCGATTTGCCATCTACAAACCTGTTTTTACTCACTAAACCAGGTCCATTTGTTTAATGAAATGTTTTAAATCACTACTGTCAATTTTCAAGAAGTACATGGAGCTTTGGAGCTACACACAGAGCTAGATTCCCAAGAGATATTTCCTGGAATTCTTTTTGTATCAGGTCCCATTTCTTTGCTCCAAGTTTTGAATTAATTAATGCAGATAGAAGGCTATGTCCACACACTCAAATTATTTGACAATCTTGAATAAAATGGCAAATGTTCTTGATCAAATAATCATTTTTAACAGAGCTGTAAACACTAAATTGACTCATCAATTCAATCAACATGGCTGAATTAGTTGTCCTGTTGACACAGTTTCTTGCTGGAAAACAAAAATGATCTGCCATTGAGCAAGAGCCAAATGTTCTTAGGCATTGGGGTTTGATGCACCAAAAAACAAACAAAATTTTAAAACTACAATGCCTGATCAAGTACTTTAAGCATTACTGATTGATGGGAAAATTTATAATAGATTTAAAAATCCATTAACATTTGGTTAATAGTTTTCCCTCAAAAATAGCCATGCTATTGAATGGAGATGTTCTAACGCATTCACTGTTTTTTTGTTTTTTTGGGGTTTTTTTTTGCATTCAGTGTTTTAAAACATTGGTGTGTTAAATGCCAACCAATAGAGGGATGACTGAAAATGGGTTCAAGGTTTCTTTTGGAGGCAATGAAAATATACTAAAATTAGACTGTAGGGAGGTTACACAACTCTGTGGATATACTAAAATTCATTGATTTGTACACTTAAAATGGGTGCTCTTTATAGTATGTAAATTATATCTCAATAAAGCTGTTTTAAAAAACCAAAAGAAGAAGCATTTGAAATCACACACCGATCCTCTCTCTCTGAAGAAGACAAGTATTTCCAAATGAACATGGTCGCCTATGTAAAGATCACTTGGAGACGTAGTCAGCAAGATCCTGAAGGAGACAACAAATGTCATCACCACCACCACCACCAAAACAGGGTGGGTAATTTGAAAAGATCATCAACATTCTCAGCCCTAAGAGTCTAAAATATTCTTGTAGACATAGCCATGGTCACATGAGGCCACAGAAAGAACACAAGGACAGTCACAGAATATACATTAGAGGTGCCAGCAAAGAACTTTCAGTTGGGACAGGGCTGTGTACATGCTCTTTGGGGAAACAATGCAGCATCTGGGACCTGCTCTGTGACCTCAATGAAGAATATGATGAATTTGAATAGGCAAAACGAACCTGGGGCAGAAACAGCATGAACAAAGGCCAAGAAGTAGAATGATCATGAGACGGGGTGGAGAGTGGGTGAGGAGGGGTCTGAGAAAAGGTCCTGTCAAATTTGTGGAAGGTAGTAAGGATCACCCGAGTTGGGTAAGGTTTTTGAAAAATCTACCAGCAAAGCCTCTGTTTGCTCTTACCAGCAGTAGAGTCTAAACTGTAAGTTCTGGGGAAGATGAAGAAAACAGCATAGAAAACAAGGTTGTACATAAAACTAATTTGAATTTTAACCTGTCAAACCAGATGTGAAAGACAGCAAAGATATTTGTTTTCATGCTCAAAAAGAGGAAGCATTTCAGAGGAGGAACTTGGCGACCACAAGGGTTTAGAGGAGCAACAAAAGAGAAAAAATTCCAAATGGCCACAGGCTTTTAAACCTGAAGGAAGAGCTAAAAGGATTAAAAAATACTAAAGTTTAGGGGCACCTGGGTGGCTCAGTCAGTCAAGCGTCAGATTTCAGCTCAGGTCATGATCTCATGGTTCATGAGTTCGAACCCCTAGTTGGGCTCTGTGCTGACAACGTAGAGCCTGGAGCCTGCTTCAGATTCTGTGTGTCCCTCTCTCCCTCTGCCCCTCCTATGCTTGTGCACTCTCTCGCTCTCTCTCTCAAAAATAGATAAACATTAAAAAAAAATTTTTTTTAAATACTATAGTTTGGAAGAGAGAAAGGTTGGCTTATGTCTAAGATACTTAACTTGAAGACAGAACACCTAAGTGAAATAGTCCCATCATATCATGACTGATTATGAGAAACATGAAGGAGAGAGAGAAAGATCAAAACAGTTCCTGTATCCTTACTTCTCCCGTCTAATTCTTAGGTATAAAAAACTGGGCTATGTCCCAGAAAACATTCTGAGTACTCAGAACTTCAGCTTTTAGAGATATTTATTTGGTTTCCTCCAGTACATTTAGTCATGAAAAAAATATGAATTAACAAGAATTCCAATGTCTTGAACACAGAACTCAACAATTATACATTATTGCTAGTTAAAGCCATTTCCAAGGCATATATGTATTTGTTCCTCAAGAACATTTGCTTTGTGTGTTTTTCTTCTAGAAAATTAATAATTTTGGCAATGTGTTTGCGATGTTCTTTCTAACATGTTGTAGAAGGATATTGTTGCAACTGCTGCTTTGTGTATTCTGGCTCTTATAGATGATTTCTCACTTACTAAGTTTGAAATTTAAATCGTAGGTTTGGCTATAGCTGTTGCCAGACAGCAATATCACAGAGTTAGGATGAAGTTAAGAAATTTGTGTTGTCATTTTGGATTTCTAACTTTATTCAGGAAAAAAAAAAACAAAAAAACTACACAATCTCAGGACTACAAGCATATGAGGTGTAGGCTAATATTTTGCTTCTGATGAGAGTTTTTGCTAGTTCTGAGAGATCTGCAGGGCATGTGCTATTGAAACAGCTCATTCCCAAACTAAGCAATAAATCTAGAATTGACAGCTACACAAATCCATCACCAAGTCAGGGAGACACCATGCTCAGTGTGTAGACATCTGGGTAATTGGAGAACAGGAGGGCAACAGTGAAATGATAAGACCTCACTGCTGGGCGAGATCTGGGAGATCATTTTTAGATTACATTCTGTTTAAAATCACCAGATTTGAGGGGCGCCTGGTGGCGCAGTCGGTTAAGCGTCCGACTTCAGCCAGGTCACGATCTCGCGGTCCGTGAGTTCGAGCCCCGCGTCAGGCTCTGGGCTGATGGCTCGGAGCCTGGAGCCTGTTTCCGACTCTGTGTCTCCCTCTCTCTCTGCCCCTCCCCCGTTCATGCTCTGTCTCTCTCTGTCCCAAAAATAAATAAAAAAAATTAAAAAAATAAAAAAAAAAACGTTGGAAAAAAAAAAAGTAAAAAAAAAAAAAAAAGTAAAAAAAAAATAAAATAAAATCACCAGATTTGAGAGTGTATGGGAGATCTTTAAGTGTTTCAAATTCTAATCACAGAGCCCATCAAAAGTGTAACTTAGCTCATAAAATATATTTAGATTACTGTCTTAAATAGCAGCACCAAGAAGTGATTAATTTCTTAAAATCAAATAGACATTTTCCAAAAAAAAGCGGTATGATTCAGGGTTTTGTGGAAAACTATGAATTTTAAAGATCTTTTTAATGAAAGTTAGAACCTTCCTTAATTTATGAATTTAGGTTTTTGGTTTGAAGTCATATTTTGTTGCATGACAAGGGGGAAAGTAGGAAGAAAGAAATTCTATTTTAAAATGTACATTCAGTAAACTAAACGAAATCACATACTGGGAAAATCAGTCACTAGAGTTACAAAAATTATAATTTTATTAATGATAAGATATTTTCTTCAGATTCTCCCTAATTTTGTCTTCCATGAAAATTCTTAAGACACCTCCCATGAAGGCATCTTTGAGATATTTACAACAGTAGGCTGGTCTTTCTGGTGGCAGTATATTTTGTTTTTCTATCGTGGAGATGTATACGTCTGCTCCATAATGCTCCCTTTGGCTTATTGGCACAGCATTAGGGAGAAAATGGCAAACTGTTTCCAGAAAACTGATTCTCAAATTCATCCTTTAAGACTAAAGGATGTCTTGCGGCTTAAAGAGAAAAGGAAATATACAAAGGAATAAAAATCAAATGGGTTACACCATTTGAAAAGTTTCTTTAAGATATTAGAACTAGAACTTCAAAGGTTTAGCTGGAAGATATTGTCAATTATACAAGTTTTTTGAAATCCCTTTTCCAAAAGGCAGCATCTCAATACCTCATGGAAGATGGCATGATTTAATGAAGATCTCTAAGGCAGGGAGCTAGTTTCCCCCCCCCCCCCACACACACACACTGGCATCGCAATCAGAAAATAACTCTTCTACAGAAATATCTAAAACGGGGAAGCACTGTTTGAGTAGTTTACATACATTTGTGAAACTACTGCCTAGAAGATATGATTATAAACAAGCAAAAATCAAACATTTCTGACTCTAAGGTGGTTCAACACAGAACTTGATATAGGAGGCCTGGGAACCAGGATGACAACCAGGAAGTCCTTTTTAATGGTAAACCAGGGACATCTACTGTCTGAAAATGGAAATAGCAAACGAAAGCCATTTCCTACCCAGCATGGGGCGGGCTCTGGGAGAAATCGGTGAGGCTGTCACAGGTGTAGCTAATTCTGGAAACCAGGATGGGCCTTGGCTGGTGAGAGCTATTGAGGGTTGAGTATTCAAAGGAGACTGAGGTGCGGGAGAGAAGAAAAGCAGAAAGAGGGGAGTTGCTTTGGCTTAAGTGGTGACCAGGTAAAGATACCCAGCCAGGATGAGCCTCTGTGAGAGGTAAGGAAGAATGCAGGATCCTGGGGAGTGTTACCAGCAGGAATCACATTTACCCTGAGCACTTAGCTGTCTTCAGAGAAAATCTCTCTCCTGTGTTGTTGACTTTATATATCCTTTTTTCCCCATTCCCCCATCTTAACTACACCGTCTGTAAATCATCTAGAGCTGGAAATCTGTTGATGATCCAAGGTTTTCAAATTGCTTCATAAATTAAGGAATTACTGGCTTTAAGACAATACATAAACTTCTAAAACTAGGCTGATCCCTTATAGACCATCTTAGTCTGCATTTAACAGTAGAGGAAACCGAAGCTAGAAAAATGTAGGTGACCCTGGGGTCACCCAGCTGGTGAGCGACAGACCACAGATTGGGCCCTGGAAGAATAAATTTTTCTGCAAGTAGGCCACACATACAAAATGTTCCTCAAAAGTTTCCCCACCTCCAGTCTGTTTTTATTTGTTTTGCATATGTTTGGAATTTCAGAGGCTTAATAAAATTCTATACTTTCTTCATACATACTTTCCTCACTTTCTCTGAGCTATTTTGAGGAAAATCAGAATTTAAGTACATAGCTACATGAGAAAGTAAAATGGGCAGTTATCTCTAAGTTGATGTATCCAATACATATGTTTCTGAAAAGAATAAACTGATTTAAATCTAAATTTTGTGGTTTTATGGTCCTTTTAAACACAACACAACAAAATAAAACACGGAGCTTTTTATCTTTAATTCACTCTATCTTTATGGAACTTTCTACCATAACAAAGTCATTCACTGTAGAATGAAACTTCCTAGGGGGTCAGGAAATAGTCTTTAATTTTTTCATAAAGCAAGTACTTTAGAGTAAACCTGGGTGTTTACCTTTTTGGTAAAGTTCTAAATACTGACTTTGATTAATCCATGTTTTAAAGATTTATTTTCTCCTACAATTCTCATTTACAACCATTAAATATGGAATGCCTCTGCAAGTCAGCTACTATATAAACCAGAAAATCACATCCTTTAAGATGTATTTTATTTGCAAGAATAAAGCTCCAAAGATATTTTATATATTCACCTTTTCTTTTTCTGGGAGGAAAAATTTCAAATTTCAAATATTAGCAACCATCAGATTGTTTTCACTGTAATCCTTTTATAAAGCAGGCAGAATAAGGTCAGAGTATTTTTCCAAATTCATTCTAGGTAGAGAAACTGACAATGTTGAATTTTACCTGAGTCCTGTGCTCCTGGAAAACAACAAAAATTAAAGGAATTCTCCCTCTGCTTTTGTGTTCTGGAAAATGGCTTACTGCAAAGAACCACCCTTCCCATACTACTTAGATAAAATGCACAGGTTCCCCACTTGTTCACCCTATGACAAGACCAGCCTTTGCCTTACAAATGATTAGCTGAACCTCCTGGTCCCCACTGATATACTAAAACAAAGCACTTGTTCACCAAACTTTGGTTAGGCTTCTCTTCTTGCTTTGGGTCCCTGAACTTGATTGAGCCCACTTGCAGCCTGAGACAGCATACAATACCTATTTATGGGTCCCACCTGGAAAGCAGGGTGGGGTCTGAGTAAGGCATTCTCTGACCTACTGTCCTATATGCTGTGCTCTCATCCCACTTCTCCAGCCCAGTTCTTGCTAGCCTTGTTCACTCCTCCTGTAAAAGAAGCCCTTTTTGCCTAACTCTTCAGACACTTGCCGATCACATGGTTACAGTGTTCTCCCTATAGAAAGAGCCCCCTCATGACATTGTAATGGTCTCTGCCCACCTCTTGCAATAATCCTTTCAAATAAAGTCTCTCCTTACTAAGTCCAGATTTGCTTTTTATTTGACAAAACCGAGAACTCTAAGGCTGAGGGAAGTTGACTAAAACAGATCAGGATTATAAAGTCTTCCTGCTCTAGAAGCAAAATCATATGAGGTTCATAAGGATATTCATATTTCTCATATTTTTTTCTTTAATCCCAAGATAAAATTTCAAAACTTTCCAGGGGCAATGCTTTCTGGAAAATATTTGCATTCAAATGAATAGTGAAATTAGCTTTGTTTTTGTTCTGTGGGGGGGTGGGGGTTGTTTGTTTGTTTGTTTGTTTTAACAAATCTTAGTAAAAGTCCCAGTATTTCCTAAGTTTAATCCTGGCACACCAAGTTCCTCAAATTTGCCCAGATCCAAGCTTACCTTTCAAGGAGAAAAAGAACTATTTATTTAGTATTAGCTCACTAAATCTTGCAACTCACCATTTTGCAGTGAGGTGAGAACTCTAAATATCTTTATTCAAAATTCTTGTTAATATGATCAGTACTCAATTGTCTACCAGAATGGAAATCTAATTTTTCCATGACAAAACCACACATTGTAAGGCCTAGTGCTACCACAAATCTTCAGGACATTTCTATGGTCAGAACTGACCAATACCATATGCCATATTATATAAACAAATATGTACCAATGGGCTCAACTGTATAAACCACAGGAGGAAATGAAAATGATGAGCTGAACAGATGTCTTAGAAGCATAATCATTTCTCTGACAAGCCAGGAAACAAAGACCTATGTTTCCCTTTGATCTATGAAAACAGGTTGGAAATATTTATACGCTCACTCTTTATTTTAAAAATATGTATTTTGAAACATTAATGAAACAATTAGTTGGTTTCTCATAAACTTAACAGACCCAGGTAAATGTGAATTAATTTAGCTAGTGCCCTTCTACACATGTTGGAAAGAAGCATTCATTTCCCTTGACATCAGTTCTAGGCTCAGATCCAATGCCTATATACTCTGATTCATTTCTACTGTATTTATTTAATGCTTCTATTTATTCCTTTATTTGTTAATATTTACTGGACACCTACTGTGTGATAAACACTAGGGATACAGTTCTTTTTTTTTTTTAACGTTTATTTATTTTTGAGAGACAGAGCATGAATGGGGGAGGATCAGAGAAGGAGATACAGAATCCAAAGCAGGCTCCAGGTTCTGAGCTGTCAGCACAGAGCCTGATGCGGGGCTCGAACCCACCAACGGTGACGGTGAGATCATGACCTGAGCTGAAGTCGGATGCTCAACCGACTGAACCACCGAGGCACTCCTAGGGATACAGTTCTGAACAAAATAGACAAAACTCTCTGTCCTCATGGAACTTGTAATTTAGATAGAAAATGAACCAGATAAATGAGTAAGATACATAAAATGCTAAATGTATTATGTACTAGGGAGAAAAAATAAAGCAAGAAAGGGAACTACAAAATGCTGAGGGGCAGGAGGATTTTAGGCAGTGGCAACGTGATTTTTGAGTCAAGACCTCAAGGAAATGAAAGAGCTAGCTAGCCATGCAGCTGTCTGGGGGAAGAACCCTCCTGAAAGAGAAGAGCAAGTCCGAGGCCTAGAGGTAGGAACACTGCTCTGTACAGTGCTGAGCACTGCAGAGGATACAAAGAGGAATACGCCCAAAGAGCTCAAAATCTCATAAAGAAGCTTGGAATACAAATGTACTAACACGAATATCAAGTAGACTGCTTTAAGAGTTGTTAGTGAGCTACAAACGCGATTCCATAGCACTTAGGGTTTCACGGCAATAATAATATAGTTGGGAAGGTTCGGCGTGCAGGGCAAGGTGTGGTTACGCTGGGGTCCACAAAGGAGTTCAAATCTGAGAGGAGTTGCCGCAAAGCGTGTAGAGCAATGAAACAGCACCCCTGGGGTTAACTAGACTTAGGACCAAAACAGGGAGGAAATAGAAATACTAAATACCACGCAGACACATAAATATATGTGTGTCTGTTAAGTCAGCAGTATATTACATATAAAATATGTTTGGACTTCTAGTAAATATATCATATTTCCCTATTCACAGAACTTTCCTGGGTCCCTCAAATGTGTATTTGAAATGGGTGTCTTCTTACATTCATTTGAGAAAAAGAAGTAAATTCTTTGTCAAATATAAAGCCTTACAAACGGAGGTGGCGGGAGGGATAGGAAATGGCATCCAGCTGTTGGTTTAGAACCTAGGAGAGTCCCGGTAATTGTTTTCTCTCACCTTGGCAAAAGACACCCAGTTAGCAATATCCTGAAGCTTGCTTTTCTTCCCGGCCCCCATGCTCCAACTGTAGGCCTCTGCCTTGACCACAGTCGCCCTTCTCACGTCCCCAGTCTCAGCAGGGCCCTTGCCCCCAGCCTGTCTGTCCTCTGCACCACCGCATGCCCCCCGGGCTCCCCCTTCCGTTGCCGGGACCGACCGGGCTGTGAAGTCCCCAGGAACCTAAACACCCACACGACGCGGTGGGGGAGACCAGCCAACAGCGGTTAGGAAAGGACCTGACAAGAGCTACAGTGGCGACACCCGGCGGGCTGTAGCAGGGGCCGACGACCAACAGGAGGCAGGGGACCCCCCCCACACACACCCCTTCTCGAGGAGGCGGGGACAACCAGGACCCCGGGAGGCTGAGCAAGGGCAGTGAGTTAAACTCCCTCCCCTACTCTGCAGAAAATCGGCCAAGGACATCAGTTGCCCCAAACTGTTAACAATGACACGTCCTTCGAGCGCAAGGGCTGTTTTTAAAGAGCTTGTTCTAAGTGTGAGAAACCGACCTTGGGTGGTGGCCCGTGGGGAGGCGCTTCGGAGCGCAGTCCCTGCAGCCCGGCGGCAGCCCGAGGCGGACTAGCTGAGGCCGCTGGCAGCGGGAGGAGGAGCTCGCGCGGCTGGGACGCTGGGTCCCCTTCCTCCTCCCCCTCCTTCCCGCCCCAGCCGCACTGCTTGGGGTGGGAAGTTCACCTAGGGGTGGGAAGTTCACCGGGCCCTGGAGCGGGGCTGCCCCCTGACTTTTCACCCCGCAGACAGCCCTGCCCTTCTCCTAGGGCAATGCTTGGGTTCCTCACTTGGGATTGGTGTCAGCCTCGTGTTGAATGAAGAATTATGAATTCCCTCTGCTTCAAAACTCGTGTCCGTCAGAATGTTAGGGATCCTGTGTCCCACGCCAAAGCTTCCATTCGATTTGGGAAAATAAGCTCTGAGTCTCAGTGTTCCCCTGAGATCATCTAAGATCTTTATTGAGTTGCTCTTTATTAAACACTCCCTAACGACCAAATCCCCTATTCTGCTATTCTACGAGTTAGCCCTTTAAAAAGCTCTGAGAGTACCCCCAAATCTTCGTCTACAGTTTGTGCAACTACATTTGATCCTTGAACAGCATGGGTTTGAACTGTGGTGATCCACTTACACATGATGGATTTGTTTTTATAAATACAGTACATACTGTAAATATATTTTCTCTTCCTTATGATTTTAATAACATTTTCTTTTCTCTGGCCTCGTATGTTATAAGAATACAGTATATGATACACACACAAAATACCTGTTAATTGACTGCTGCTATTATTAGCCAGTCAACAGTGGACTATTAGTAGTTCGGAGAAATTCAAAAGTTATAGGTAGATTTTTTTATTGCACAGGGTTGGTGCCTAACCCCTGTGCTGTTCAAAGGTCAACAGTATACCCTGTACGACTCAGAAAACCTAATTATTTAAGTTGGTTGACATTTTTCCACAACACTTCTTCCTTTGTGAAGCTTTAAAAAAGATTTTATATGCATGGATTTCAAATTCAATTTCCAATGAAGAAAAAAAGAAAAATAGAAATTCAATTTCTAATGAAGAATAACTAAGCATAAATACCCATTTACTCCATTCTTTAGTTGTGAAAATAGCAATTAAGTTATTTGTAAATACACATATTCAGGCATCTAAAAATATTATAAAGCCAAACTGGAAATATATTAGGGATACTGATACTTAGATCAAGATTCAGATCAAGGTGATAGTCTTTCTGTAAATTTATTATTTTAAAGAAATGTTTGTAAATATTACTTTTAACATGAAAGTAATTTTATTCTAAAAGATTAAAGAAAAGCACAGGGAAGACTTCCATTTTCTCATCTTGAGGCTTATTAACTACATTTAAACAGTTCAAAAAGCTATCTGCATTTGTCATCTGCTTTGTACATAGTTTAAGAGCAATCATTTGCTGCCCCCTGGCTGTAAAAAAATTCTTTATCTTTCAATAAAACTACTGTCTTAAAAAAAATTACTATAAAGTGAAAAAGCGTAGTGGAGAATTTAGGAAATGTATCACTTCCCACAGATATCAGGGTACTAATTAATAGTGATTAATAACCTGAACTTTCAGATCAGACTGATTGGATTCGAATCCCGGTCTGCCATGTACTAGCGGTGTGAACTTAGTCTCAAGTTACTGAACTTCTCTCTTCATTTCCTCATCAATATTAATGAAGATAATAAGAAAAATAATACCTACCGCATTTAGCTAGTACGAGAATTCAGTGAGCTCATATAGTGCTTCAACTGTCTGGCTCAACTGTTAGGTATTAGCAGATGCCGTGCTTAAAAAAAAAACGAGGAACTGAAACCATCCACTGTGACAGCAACACTGCTAATCACTCGGACCCTGCTCTGTTTTCCTTTTGTTGTACCACTTACCACATTCTAACATACTATAAAATTGGATGATGCCTGCACCTCACCGTGAAGTAAACTCCAAGGGCATCTTTGCTTTGTTCTCTGACTCGTGCCAAGCACCATATCATAGTCCCGCACATAGTAGTAGGTACTTCATAAATATCTGCTGTTGAATAAATTTTCTGCCATACTTTTGTCAATATTCAGAGAACCTTAGACTCTTGAGGTCGCAAGGAGTTTTCAAGAACAGTACCTTCATTCATCAGCCTTTTGTGACAGACTTCCTCTGTGGCTGATGTTGTTAAAGGGGCATGGCATCCAAGAGGACTGCACAATGTGCAATGAAGGAGCAAACACAAGCACAAAAACAAATAATTTCAATACAATCTCAACACTGTAATAAAGAATAAAATGTTGAAAATTGAAAACAAGAGAATATAAATCTCTCCACGGGAGTCAGAAACAACTGAGCTCGGATGAGAGGTGCTATCCAGGCAGAGAGCACAGGCTATGTTCCAGCACAGGAGCAGCTTGGAACAGAACCATGGAAGAGCACTGTGTATCTGGGGGCAGAGAGGAGCAAACATAGCTTGGAATGGGGTGAGATTTATTACTGTAATTATTGGCTGACATGCTCTGAGGTGCACAAGGGCCGTGTTGTGATTATGGGTGTTAACAGAGTTTTGGGTTTGGTTTGCTACAAACTGAGAGGGAGGGTACGAATGCGGGGTGGAGACCAGGCTAGCTGAGGCCAGGTTGTTATAGGCAGATAATCCAGGTTGTTAGAGGTAGACAGTCCAAGATCAGAGCAAGCAAGGAACCATGAAAAACAAAGAAATGAGAGTCGGAGGAAGCCATAGAAAGATGTCAAGGAGACAACCATGGCTCTATTCTGTGTATGTATCGGGGGGTCCAAACAACCAACACCAGCTCTGGAGGGTGGCTGGCCAGAACTGGGATGGCAAAAGAATTCATCCGTGGGCCACAGAACCTTTGATGTCAGTTACACAGCTACCTGATAACTCTGCCAACTTGCCTCCAGGTGAGTTGTTACAGTGAGTTCAGGGGAAAAAACAAATACAAAAAACCTTCAAACCACTTACTCTGTACACAAAATGATGAACTGATTGATTGGATTTTTCCACCTTTTAATTGCTCTTCTGGGCACAGTATAGATCCCATCATAAAGAAATGGAATTTCTTTCTATGGATTGATCATATCAGAAATCACTTAAAAATGTATTCTTGATTTTTTTTATGCAACCTCCTTAAACGCAGGGAATTCGACAAACATGACATTGACGATATTTTCAGGTTTACAATTGTGAAATGTTGGAGGTAAGAATATTTCCAATTATTTTATAGGGGAGTATCCCCTTATTTGCAGGGGATATGTTCCAAGACACCCAGTCATAATACCAAACCCTATATATACCATGTTTTTTCTGATGTAAATATATATGTATATGTGTTCACATATGTGTGTGTGTGTGTGTGTGTGTGTCTGTGTGTATGATAAAGCTTAATCTGAAAATTAGGCACAGTAAGAGAGTAAGAACAATAACTAATAATAAAATAGAACAATTATAACAATATACTGTAATAAAAGTTATGTGAACATCGTCTCTCTCGAAATATCTTATTGTACTGTATTCACCCTTCTTCTCGTGATGATGTGAGATGATAAAATGTCTACATGATGACATGAAGTGAGGTGAAGGATGTAAATATTATGATGTAGCATTAGCCAACCATTGGCGTTCATTGATTGATCAGGAAAAGGATCATCTGCTTCCAAACTGGGGCTGAGCACAGTTGACCGCTGGTAACTGAAATCATGAAAAATGAAGCCACAAATAGGGAGATTTCTGTATTCTTTTTTAATTAGTAAAAGTTATATAACATAGATAGGAGTACACAGGGCTCAGCAAGATTTTTTTTAAAGGGTGGATAATAAATATTTTCTGCTTTTCAGCCCATATGGTGTCTGTAGCAATTACTCAACTCTGCCATTGAGCACAAAAGCAGCCAGAGACAATATGTAAACAGACGGGAGAGGCTGCATTCCAGTAAAACTTTATTTACCAAAACAGGCAGCAAATTGGATTGTTTGCTGACCCCTGATCTGTATACAGTTCTGTATCTTGTTTTTCTCTCTTTATAATATATCTTAGAGTGAATTCTGTACCAGGACATTAAAGAGAGCTCATTTTTTAAAAGAATATATAATAAGCTACTCTATGGATGTATCATAATGTATTTAGCCAATCCTACATTAAGTTTTTTGGTTGTTTTTTTGCTATTATAAATAACTGCTAGAGTGAATTACATATTACATACTTCTTTGTACGCATGTGAATATATATGTTAGATAAATTCCTAGAGGTGGAAACATATAATTCGAGATTGCCAAATTGGCCTCCAACCCTACACTCCACCAACAATATATGAGACAGAATATCCTAATTTCATGTGGCATTATCCTGATATAGAAGAAGTTGGGATCAAACTTTATTATATTATAATGCTACAGATGTGTGCCCAGTTGTCCCAAGATGATTTATGAACTACATTATCTTTACCCACTAATTTGAAATATTATCTTATTAAAGGTTTCTGCCACTAATAGCAGCCAAGAAAAACGTTTCCTATCAACATATGAAATAAAAATTTTTAAGTATGAATGTCATTTTCATCAAAGCTGCCTTCTCTTTCTCCCCATAAATCTAAAAGTAAAGAATTTTATCTTGATGCTGTGATGTATCGATCTATAAAAGGAACATGGAGATCAATTTAGATAATCACATTACCCATGATCTAATTCTAAAAGCATCACAACTAGTTGTTAATACCATAAGCATGAGAAATAAGTGGTTGTGTGTATGTTTTTATTGAAGCACTACCATATTGTCTTATCCCTCTCCAAAATTCTGCAATTCTTCGAAAGATTTATATAAGGATCTGCACTCACAACCCTGAGATTATATCAAAATCCAGTCTGGTGGGAGAAGAAACCCTTCTTTGGGACATTGTCCTTTGGCAGCTAGTATTAAGTAATGCAAAACATAAAGATAGATTACCAAGGGTCATTCTAGATCTGTACTGTCCAACACACACATACTATATTGTGAGTATTGAACCATATAGTAACCACTAACTACATGTGACTATTGAGAACTTGAAATGTAGATAGTGCAAAATGGGATAGGCTGCAAAATATACACTGGATTTCTAAGAAATTATCAAAAAAGGAATTGAAATATTTCATTAATTTTACATTATTTACATATTGAAATGTTTATTGAAATCACATTTACATGTGAAACACACAAAATGGAATACTACTCAGCCATTAAAAAGAAAATCTTGCCATTTGTAACAGTATAAGCACACCTAGAAGGTATTATGCTAAGTGAAATAAGAGGAAGGAAGACAAATATTATTTCACTTTTACGTGGAATCTTAAAAACAAAACAAACAAACAAAATAAACATACTTTTAAATACAGAGAACAAGGGGCGCCTGGGTGGCTCAGTCGGTTAAGCGTCCGACTTTGGCTCAGGTCATGATCTCCCGGTTCACAAGTTCGAGCTCCACATCGAGCTCTGTGCTGACAGCTCAGAGCCTGGAGCCTGTTTTGGATTCTCTGTCTCCCTCTCTCTGCCCCTTCCCCACTCACTCTCTGTCTCTGTCTCTCGCTCTCTCAAAAATAAATAAACATTAAATAAATACACACATACAGAGAACAAACTGGTGGTTCCCAAAGGGGAGAGGATTGGGGGAATGGGTGAAATAGATGAAGGAGATTAAGAGATAATTCCCAAAATGCTAAAACTTTAGATATATTCATTGAATAAAATATATTATGAAAATTGACTTCACTCTTCCTCTGTACTTTTTTAATGTACCGATTACAAGTTACAAACCAGTTAAAAAAATGGGTCATGTTGTATTTCTATTAAATAGTGGTATTAGTTCATGCCAAGAGAACTTATAACTTTAGGATATAACTTGAAGGTTAGCTATGACTCTTGGAGACCACAAATAGAACTTGTGATCATAGGGATTCCTAAGAGTTCAGTATGAATACTGGAAAGCACAATGCACTAGGAAAAAAGAACATCATTCATTCTGCAAATATGGATTAAACACCAGTTATTACTAGGAACATGACTGGAATTAGTTCAAGGCTACAGACTTCTTAATAACCATATAACTTTCACCTTGTCAAGTCATTAAACTACTCTGAGCCCCATGTCTTCATCTGCAAAACTGGCCTCACCTGAAGAGAAGACACTGGAATGGATGAACTCTTGAAATCCTTTCCTGCATCAAGATCTATGATTCTGTACATATTTCAATTTTTTAATCAAGGTCTCTAACTGGGTGTAATAAAAGCTTATCTCATAAATTTATAAACCACATTTTTACACATAATTTACTATGAGCATTTTCTCTCAGCAAGTAAATATATTTCCTTAGTGTCTAAAACAGTCAATTATATAATCAATGGTGAACTAAAAAGAGATAAAATCAAATATATTTTGTATTATATTTCGACAGTTTTATTTTGAAGTACATAGATTTTTTTAATTCATTTATTTCTTATTAATGAGTATAAGGCAAGATCCTCTAAGGGTAACAAACATCCATAAGCATAGTCCCTGTTCCTGAATAACTTATCTCTGTGAAGCTTTCCCAACTTCCCTGGCCAGAGTTATGCCTGAAGGTAGATTTAATTACTCCACTGTTCATGCCCCTATTACAGCACACAACTCATGTTACTGTCCTTTTTCTGTTTACATTTCTGTTTCCTTCCTAGACTGTAATCTCCTTGGCAGAGGAATTATCTTATTCATCTTTGAACCCAGTACTTAACTTATAAGAGATGCACATTGAAGACTTGGCAGATGACCATTACCATAACCAATAAGGAAGAGATGAACATGTGCCCCAGATGTGATACTCTGAGAAGAACACACCATCTACAATGCAGTATTTTTGCCAAGAATGCATAACCTCAGTCTTTTATGAGGAAACATCAGACAAGCACAAAATAATGAACTTTTACTAAGAATGTGGGACATGGGGGCATTACATTCTCACAAAATGTCAATGTCATAAAAGACAAAGAGGGGCTGTGGAAATGTTCCATATTAAAGAAGGCTGAAGAGACATGGCAATTAAATGCAATACCTTATTCTAGACTGGATCTTTTATTGGACTGGAAAAAAATGCTATCAAGGAAAATATTAGATCAATGAACAAAACTGGAATATGAATGATAAAGTATTACAACAATATTAATTTTTTTATTTTGGGGAGAGTCCAAGGTGGGGGGGGGGCGCAGAGAGAAAGGGACAGAGGATCCAAAGTGGGCTTTGCACTGACAGGCTGACAGCAGGAAGCCCAATGTGGGGCTCAAACTCATGAACTGCAAGATCATGACCTGAGCCAAAGTCAGAGGCTTAACCAACTGAGCCACCCACATGCCCCTCAATATTAATTTATGAATTTGATAAATTCATGTGGTTCTGTGAAAAAGTGTCCCTATTCTTAGGAAATATATGTGGAAATATTTAAGAGTAAAGGACTCCATATATGTAACTTCAAATACTTCAGTAAAAAATTATGCACAAACACACACACACACACACACACACACACACACATACATGCAAACATACACAAAGAGAGAAAATGACAAAGCGAATGGAGTTAAATGTTAGCAATAGATGAACCTGAGTAAAGAGTATATATATGTTCCTTGTATGGATTTTGTATTTCCAGCTTTGAAATTATTTCCAAATGAAACATTTTTAAAAAGACAAAAAAGAATACATATATTTAAAAAGATGCTCAACTTAACTACAATTCAAAGGAATGCAAATTAAAACAATGAGAAAGCATTATTCACTACTGGCAAAAATTTTAAGGAATCATTAAAAGTCAAGGTGTAAAAAAAAACAATACTGTCTTGCACACTTTAAAAAATAAACATGTCATTGCATGTTTTTATACTACTAGAAAATCTATATGTATTTCTTTTCCGTTGGCTAGAGTTTTAGATGGGACAATTACCACAGCTGCAAATAGATACATACATACATATTTCTATAGAGAGATAGAGATAGAGACAGAGACAGAGACAGAGAGAGATAGATAGATACTTGGGACTTTTAAAAATCTCCTTAAAAGGGGAACAAACTTTTAGGGAAAGGCTTTTTTGCCCTTCAGCCTTCCCAAAAGTTGTCTGAAGCCAAAGATCTGTATATAATGACTGTGCTGCTGTCTTGTTGCAAAGAAAGAAGTCTGCATTCCAGATAACTTTATTTATGCTCCAGACAAGCTATTGACTGCCTACCATGGTACTTCTTTTATGTGAAAGAAAAATTAATTTCTATCTTGTGTAAGCCCCCCTGACTCCTGGTGTCTTCTGCTTAATGCAATTCCCAAAGCAAATTGCCAATTTTTTTTTCTTAATTAAAACTGTTTTCTTAGGGCAGACTTGGCAACACAGAGTCACCTGGAAGTTCACATATGGCCAAAAGCACAATGACTTTTCCCACCATTCTGGGAAAATTCAACATTTCTGGAGCAAAATGTGCAAAAGTGAAAAGCAGGGATAGAGTCAAGAGCACTTCTGTGATTTTGAATTATGGTTCCATTCCTAGGCACATACTTTAAAGAAGCTTCTTGGAGACCAATAAGAGGAAAAGAAATATACAGAGCCTCAAATTATCAGAGAAGGTATTTATATTATTAAATCAATGGCACTGGGGAAAATAGCTAATTAGACATATTGGTCATACTGGCCATTTAACACTTTCCTCACAACTTAGAATGAAATAAATTTTTAAAGGATTAAAATGTTAATTACATAAAATGAAACCTTATAAAAGCTTTGGGGGGGGGGAAGGTGAATATTTAATTGATCTCAAATTGGGAAAGGGCTTTCAAAATATAAAAGCAAATTACAATGACAAAGACTGCTAAAATGGATTTTATCTGTTCGTTTTAAAGCATAAGCTTAAGAGGCAAGTTACAAATTTGGGAACTAAAATATTAAAGTAAAATATTGACTATTTTTAGATATAATTTGTTCAACAAAAATATATTGCCTGTTACACTTAAGACAGTATTCTAGCTTCTAGGTGTGCGGTAATGAATGATGTAGCATGCTGTCTATATGAGGTCAGACATATGAGTAATGCGGTCTATATGAGGACAGACAGACACAAATAGTACTCACTACCCAATCAGATATTTACTTATAATTGTGATCGATGCTACAGAGTAGTATGAAATATCACATAGAGAAGTATGAGATATCAATAGCACCCAGGGGTGCCTGGGTGGCTCTGTCGGTTAAGCATCTGACTCTTGATTTCAGCTCAGGTCATGATCTCAGAGTCATGAGATCGAGCCCCATGTCAAGCTCAGCACGTCAAGCTCAGCATGGAGGCTGCTTAGGATTCTCTCTCTCTCCATCTCTCTCTGCCCCTCCCCTGCTCGTGTTCTCTCTCTCTCTCTCTCTCAAAATAAATAAATAAACTTAAAAAAAAGAAAAGTGATTAACAGTGGTTCTGCATCTTGCAAGCTATCTAAAAAAAAGTATTATAACTTTTATAACAATAACAAAGCAATAAATATGTGAGAATTTTTAAAGAAAATAAAAGTTTTAGGTACACTCTTTTAATAAAATACCCATTTTTCTATAACACAATATTATCTAGATAAAAAGGAAATGTTTCTGAAAATTATTCCAATGCTTCAGTTAATCCCAAATAAAGATCTGGACATACTCTAATAAATGACTGAACTTTTCACTCCATGGTATTTGTCATAGAAACCCCATATTTACTAGATGCTGCTATCAAAATGAGAAGTATTTCCAAAAACTGGTGATCTGAAGAAACATTACTCTTTCTTCCCAGTAGGCTAAGCCTATGAGTATGTTAAACTGCATAAAACTGTCTCTAATACAAGTACAATCTCAAACACACTATTTTAAATTTTTGTTTATTTAGGTTGAAAGGATAGGAGCACAACAAGCTATGATTTAACGCAGATTTTGACTGTGATAGTCTTTGTTAAAAAGGTAAACATATTGTTTTCAGTGACCATTACAGCTAACAGTCAAAATAGATGCTTTCAACTCTTTACTCAGCAGGCTTGCTATTCCCAAAACTCTCTCAAGAAAATGCTTTAATAAGGAATTCAGAGTTTTCAGTTTAAAGTGACGTCTAGCTGTTCCTTGCAGAATTGGCTGATTCCAAGTCTTGAGAAGAATAGACACAAGGCGAGTCTGGGACGTCTTGGGCCAGAACCCAGGACACATTTATGAAAAACAGGAACTTGTCAAACACAGCACCAGCTGGAATGGATCCCACTGGCCAGCTCCTGAGTAACTGGAACATCAGAAAGAATAATGGCTGCAATCACCTGTAATACACTGACTAAGTAAAATCTAACTGCTCACTAAAAATAACTGTGAAGACTCAGAAAAACTGATATCAACACTGAAAAACAATAAAGAAAAAAATTCATATGGACAGAACGTGAAGCTAACATGTGAAATACAAATGGTTGCTAACACAGGCTTTTCTTTTAAAAAAATTTTTTTTAACATTTATTTATTATTGAGAGACAGAGAGAGACAGAACATGAGCAGGGGAGGGGCAGAGAGGGGGGGAGACACAGAATTCGAAGCAGGCTCCAGGCTCTGAGCACAGAGACTGATGTGGGGCTCGAATTTACATAGAGATCATGACTTGAGCTGAAGTCAGATGTCAACCAACTGAGCCACCCAGGTGCCCCTAACAGAGGCTTTTCTGGTTGAGAAAGATAATCTTCCAATCTAAAGGACAAAAAAAAAGTTACAACGTATGCCCACAATATAGTAGCTTAAAATTTTTTACATTTCTGTCAGGAAAAAAATGTTAATTCATATCTAATTTTATCCTTTTAAAAAGTTAATAGAATTATTGTCTAAGCATCTGTAAAAACAAGGAAATCTACAACTACAGTAGTAATAGTAGTAGCTTCACAAGATCATTGTGAAGATTAAAGAAAATAGTATAATATAACAAAAAATACAAGGACTTCCAGGTAAAGATGATAGAATAAAGTTGGATCTCAGAATCCTTTCCCTCCATATCTGACAAAATAAACAAATAAATAAAGGTTGCAAAAAGTAGCCAAAAAATTACAAGCAAAAGTAAAACACAGTAAAGTATACTAAATCATGTCATAAATTTTGGAAAGTTTCAGCCATGACTAGATCATAATCCCATACCTTCTTCCAAGGAATAAGGATAAGGGAAAATATTGAGTTCAACTAAATCCTGGGAATTCTCCATTTTATCCCCAAATTTTTAAAGAAGTGAAAAAAGAGTAGGTAGGGAGCTCAGAGAAGCATTAAGGAAAATCAATGAAAGTAGAATTTTCTATTTTCATTCAAGATCTTCCCAGGGTCTGCAACCTAATTCACATTAGAATCACCTGGGAAGCCTAATTTAAGATTATCAATTGCCAGGCTGCATTCCAGATAAATCAAATTATAATTTTTATTGGTAGGACACAGGTATTGGTATTTTTTTAAAGCTTCTCAGGTATTTCTAATGTGCATCCAGCATTAAGCTCCACTACACTGGAGGAATCTCTTGAAGTAACTGCATCCCATGGCCACATGCTGAATTGGAGTCAGCAGATATCCCCCACCATAGGCGCAGGATATACTGCAATTACATGGAGTTAGCCCTGACACAGGATATTAACAAAGACATCAAAAAATAATAGGACCCAGGTCTTCCAACAAAGGAAATACGGAATATATTTAAAAAGCTACCAAATGGTAGATTTTAATATTACTATATCAATTATTACATTAAATGTAAATGGCCTAAACAAATTAATTAAAGTCAGAGACTATCAGGTGGATAAATCAAAACCTAACTATATAAGAAACCCATTTTAAATATAAAGATACAGATAAGTTAAAAGCGAAAGGAAGGGAAAGATTATACCATCCTAACACTAATAAAAAGTACATTAGTATCAGGAAAAATAGTCTTCAGATTAAGGAATAGTGCCAGGAATAAAGAGCAGTATTTTTTTAAATTTAAATCCAAGTTAGTTAACATATAGTGTAACAATGATTTCAGGAATCAGTAGTCAGTAGCTTCTCATAGATTAAAATAAAAAGCCCGTAACAGCCAAGCCTAATTTTCATTTCACTAGGTAATTCATAACTTTCCTCTGGCAGTGCTGCCAATCTCTAGGTGAGAGTCTGTCTCTGCCAGGTCCTACTTATTTGTTCCCTTCTATTTCTTTTTTTTTTTTTTTAAGATTTTATTTTTAAGTAATCTCCACATCCAATATGAGGCTCAAACTCACAACCCCAAGAACAAAAGTTGCATGCTGTACCGACTGAGCTAGCCAGCCAGGCACCCCTGTTCCCTTCCATTTCTTTTCAATGATGAACCTCTGATGTATATCAAACCTAGGGACGTTTGTGTTTCTATTGTCCCTAATATACCATCTAATGTGCTGCAAAAGGAAATGACTAGTTGCCCATTAGACAGGAGGAACAATTTCTCAGCTCCCAAAAGGTTGCAATGTTTAGCACCAAATGCCAACTGTTTTAAAGCAAAAATCCTAAATGCTTTGAATAATTTTTAACAGTTTTGCTGAGATATAATTCACATATGATACAATTCACCCATCTAAAGTATGTAATTCCAATGGTTTTTGGTATATTACCTTTTTAATATTTTCAAATTGTGGTGAAATATATATATATATATATATATATATATATATATATATATATATAACAAACCTTGGCATTATTTTCTATTTTTATTAAAATTCCAGTTAGTTAACATACAGTGTAATATTAGTTTCAGGTGTAAAATTTAGTGGTTCATCACTTTCATATAATACCCAGTGTTAATCCCAAGTGCCCTCCTTAATGCCCGACACCCATTTAGCCCATCCCCCCACCCAACACCATACCAGCAAACCTCAGTTTGTTTTCTCTATTTAAGAATTTCCTACGGTTTGTCTCCTTCTCTGTTTTTATCTTATTTTTGCTTCCGTTCCCCTATGTTCATCTGTTTTCTTTCTTAAATTCCACATATGAGTAAAATCATATGATAATTGTCTTTCTCTGAATGACTTATTTTGCTTGGCATAATACACTCTAGTTCCATCCATGTTGTTGCAAATGGCAAGATTTCATTCTTTTTGATCACCAAGTAATATTCCATTGTATGTATTGTGTGTGTGTGTGTGTGTGTGTGTGTGTGTATACACACATGTACCACACTTCTTAGGGATAAAAAGCAGTATTATACAATCATTAAAGGGTCATTAAGAAGATATATCAATATGGTACATAATCTAAACATATATGAACCTAACAACACATATTCAAAATGGACAAAAGCTGATGGAACTGAAAGGAGAAACAGGCAAATCTATAATTACAGTTGGAGACTTCAACATTCTTATTTCAGAGCAAATAGAAAGAAATTCAGTAAGGTTATAGAAAACCTATAATACAATGCTATCAACACTTGATCTAATTAACATTGGTAGAATTTTCTACCCAACAGTAGGATACAAATTCTTTTCAAAAGCATATGAAACAAGGCATCATATGTAAGTGATGAATCACTAAATTATACTCCTGAAAACAATATTACACTATATGTTAACAAAGTAGAATTTAAATAAAAACTTGACAAATGAAGTATAATAAAAATGAAGCATATGAAACATTCACCAAAATAGACAATATTATGAGTCATTAAAAAATCCTCCAGGGGGTGCTTGGTTGGCTCAGTCGGTAGACATTGTGACTCTTAATCTTGGAGTCATGAGTTTGAGTCCCATGTTGGGCATAGAGATTACTTAAAAAAAAATCCTTCAATCAATTTGAAAGAACCAAAATCATAAGATATATATTCTCTGATCATAACAGAATTAAACTAAAAATCAGTAACAGAAATAGATCTGTAAAATTTGAAAATTTGAAAGTTAAGCAACACACCTCCAAATGACCCATGAGTCAAAGAGGGATCTATAAGGGAAATTAGAAAGTATTTTTAGTTGAATGAAAAGAAAAACACAACATACTAAAATTTACGGATGCGGCAAAAGCAGTGCTTAGAGAAAAGTGCATAGTATTTACATAGCATTAAATTCATATATCAGAAAAGAAGAAAGGTGTAAATACCATGATCTAAGTTTCTATCTTAAGAAACTAGGGGGGAAACAGGGTGCCTGGCTGGCTCAGTTGGTAGAGCATGTGACTCCTGATATCGGGATTGTGAGTTTAAGCCCCATGTTGGATGTAGAGATTACTTAAAAATAAAATCTTGAGGAAAAAAAAAAGAAAGAAAGAAAGAAAGAAAGAAAGAAAGAAAAGAAGAGGAAGGACGCCTGGGTGGCTGAGTCAGTTAAGTGTCTGACTCTTGATTTCGGCTCAGTTCATGATCTCACGTTCATCTCTCATGAGATGGAGCCCTGTGTCAGGCTCTGCACTGACAGCATGGAAGCTGCTAGGAATTCTCTCTCCCTCTCTCTCTGTCCCTCCCTGCTCATGCACACACACTCTCTCCATCAAAATAAATAAATAGTCATTTTTCAAAAAAAAGAATAGCAAATTAACCGTATAACAAGTAGGAGGCAGAAAAAAAAAAAAAAAGAAAAGAAGGAAAAGGAGAGGGAAGGAAAAAAAATGGGACCAAAAGCTAGTTCTTTGAAAAGATCATTAAAATTGATAAGTCTCTAGCCAGACTAATCAAGAAAAAAAAAAGAGAGAGAGAAGGCACAAATTATAAATCACATAAATGAAAAAAATGAAAGAAGGAACATCATTACTCGTCCTACAGACATTAAAATACTGATAACAGAATATGACATACAACTCTGAGTTTATAAAGTCACCAACTTAGATCAAGTGGACTGATAGGGAGCAATGAGTCAATGAGTCAATGTAAATGTACAACCAAGACTAAACCACTATATGGGTTATAGCTTCAAACATATTGTTAGGGACATTGATAATATAAAATAATAGTATTATTAATAAAAACAAAATGTGAGGAAAAGGGAAGTGATAGAAGGTATAAAGATGGTAATTTCTTTATTTTTCATAGCAAAGAGTTTACCATAAAATTTGAAATTGAACTACGTGTTTACAGAATATAAAATCTTCAATTCTTAGGGGGCCTGGGTGGCTCAGTTGGTTGAACATCTGACTTCTGTTCAAGTCATGATCTCACTGATGGGTTCCACCCCCATGTCAGGCTCTGTGCTGACAGCATGGAGCCTGCTTTGGATTCTCTCTCTCCCTCTCTCTCTGCCCCTCACCACTAATGCTCTCTCTCTCTCGCAAAAATAAATAGAGGCTCCTGAATGGCTCAGTTGGTTAAGCATCTGACTCTTGGTTTTGGCTCAGGTCATGATCTTGCAGTTTTGTGGGTTCAATCCCTGCATCAGGCTCTGCGCTGAAGGTACGGAACCTGCTTGGTATTCTCTCTCCTTCTCTCTGCCCTCCTTTACTCATGCTGTCTGTGTATCTCTCAAAAGAAATAAATAAACTTTAAAAATAATTAAATAAATAAATAAAGATTTTTTAAAAATTAATTCAAAATTGACCATAGACATAAATTTAAGTGCCAAAACTATAAAACTCTTAGAAGAAAATACAGGCGTGATTCTTTATGACCTTAGGTTAACCAAGCCCTCTTTGTTTAAAAAGCACAGACAACAAAGGAAAACTTACATAAATTGGGCTTCATCATAATTAAAACCTTTTGTACTTCAAAAGATACCATCAAGAAAGTGAAAAGACAATCCATATAATGGGAGAAAAATATTTGCAAATCATATATCTGATAAGGGACTTGTATCTAGAATACATAAAGAACTTTCATAACCCAATAATATAAGGACAAATTACCAATTTAAAAAATAGGCAAAGGATCTACATAGATATTTCTCCAAAGAAGATATACAAATGGCCAATAAGATATCCAATAAGGGGTTAATATCCAAAATATATAAAGAATTTATACAACTCAATGCCAAGAAAACAAAACAAAACAACAACAACAACAACAAAACAAATAACCCAATTAAAAATGGGCAGGGTGGGTTGCCTGAGTGGTTCAGTCAGTTAGTTGACTCTTGGTTTCAGCTCAGGACATGATCCCAGGGTCATGGGATCAAGCCTCACATCAGGCTCTGTGCTGAGCATAGAGCCTGCTTAAGTTTTTCCTCTCTCTCTCTCTCTCTCTCTCTCTCTCTCTCTCTGTCTCTCCCCCACCCCTCCTTCACTCTGCCCCACTTATGAGCTCTCTCTCTCTCTTTAAAAAAACTTTTTTAAGAATGGGCAGAGGACCTGAGTAGACATTGTTCCAAAGAAGACATACAAATGGCCAACAGACATATGAAAAATGTTCAACATCACTAATCATCAGAGAAATGCAAATCAAAACCACAATGAGATATCACCTTACACCTGCCAGAATGGTTAGTATCAAAAATACAAGAAATAACAAGTGTTGGTGAGGATGTGAAGAAAAAGGCACCCTCGTGCACTATTAGTGGAAATGCAAAGTGCAGCCACACTGTGGAAAACAGTATGGACATTTCCCCCAAAATTAAAAATGTAATTGCCATATGATCCAGTAATTCCACTGCTGCGTATCTATCCCCCTAAATGAAATCATTAATTCAAAAAGATATACACACCTCTATGCTTAATTGAAGCATATTTACAACAGTCAATATATGGAAGCAATCCAAGTGTCCATCCATAAATAAATGGATAAAGATGTGATACATACATATATATATATATATATATATATATATGGATACATATATATACATATAATGGAATATACGTGAGATTTATATATATATATAGTGGAATATTACTCAGCCATAAAAAAAGAATTGGGATCTTGCCATTTCTAACAACATAGATGGACCTAAAGGGTATAATGATAAGTGAAATAAATCAGACAGACAAAGACCATATGATTTCACTTATACATGATTTAGGAAACAAAAAAAAAAAATGAACAAAGAAAGGGACAAACAAAGAAAGAAACGACTCAAATACAGAGAACAAACTGGTGGTTGCCAGGAGGAGGTGGGTGGGCAGATGGGTGACGTAGATAGAGGAAATTTGTAGCAGACTACAAGTCTGGAGTTCTCTCTTGTCCAGCAAGAGAGCAGATGCAGAATTGAGTGCAACAGAGGCTAATGCCTGGGAGGAGACAAGAGCCCCAAACAGGGATTTTGTCTCCCTATTTATTGAGTTCACAAGATACTACCCACGTGGTGAACATGAGGGAAAAAAAATCTTACACACGTGAACATGGAGAAAGCAATCAGATAGTAATCATTAACTTGTATGTGTAAGAAGCAAAGGATCTGGGGGGCAAGCAGAGTTTGTGATAAAGGTACATTGGCGCCAGATGGAAAGTAATTTCCTGCAGGTGATATAACTCGTGATTCCATTACAGTATCTCTCTAGCTAACCTTGGGTGTTTTCACCCCGTGGTGGCAGTTTTCCAACCTAAGGTTTTTTTTTTAACCCATTTATGTAAGTAGAACCTCTTTCCCCACAGAAATTAAGAGTACATTTCTTGTGAAGAGCACTGAGTAATGTATAGATTTGTTGAATCATTATACTGTACATTGGAAACGAATAACACTTTATGTTAATTATACTTCAATTTAAAAATACAAAAAAAAAAGATAAATGGCCAATAAGATCACGAAAAAATGCTTATTATTAGCCATCAGGCAAATGGAAATCAAAACCACCATGTCATATCATTTTTTTCCCACTAGTATGGCTAAAATGAATAAAGTCAGAAAATAACAAATGTTGCAAAGGATGTGGAGTAATTAGAGCCATCATACACTGTTAGTGGGAATCTGGTGCAGCCTCTTTGCAAAACAGTCTGGAAATTCATCAAAAAGGTAAACATACCTTATGATCCAGCAATTCAACTCCTAAGTATATATACTCAAGGGAAATGCAAACGCATGCCTACACAAAAACTTGCACAGAAATGTTTACAGCAGCATTATTCATAACAAGCAAAAAGTGGAACTAACTCAAACGTCTATCAATTGATGAATGGGTAAATCAAATTGGTATATCCATACAAAGGACTATTACTCAGCAATAAAAAGAATAAAATACTACTACAGTTTATAACATGAATGAACCTTGAAAACATTATGCTAAGTGAAAGTTCAATCACAAAAGACTACGTATTGTATGATTCCATTTATTTGACACACCGAGAACAGGCAAGTCCATAGAGACAGAAAACAGATTACTGATTGCCTAGGGCTGGCGGGTTTGAGAAGCAATGGCTAAACAAATAGGCCAATGAACAGAATGCCTATAAAAGGTCAAACTATGTATGGGAACTTGGCATGTGACAGAAGTAGTAATAAAAATTAGTTGGGATGGGGGGGATAATTCAATAAATTAATTTGGTACAAGTGGTTACCTGTATGGAAAAAAATAAAATTAGATCCTTACATCCTAGTATATACAAAAATAGATACCAACTAGATTAAAGGCCTAATATTAAAAACTTTTGTAATGTAAAAGTTATTACAAACAACACAAAAAGACAAGCCATCTCTATATAGATACTCTAGAGAAAATAAAGTACATATACATTGCAGCATATTTTGTAAGACAAAAAATTGGAAACAACCAATATTCACCAGAAGAATAGAAACACTAGTTTAACTACACAGCACCCAATGTAACAATATGGATAAACCTCTAAAACATAATAATGTTGTGTTAAGAAGCAAATTTCAAAAAGGTACGTAAATATTACACCAATCACATAATGTTTAAAAACACAAAAAATACTACATCATTAATGAATACATACATATAAAGTAGAAGTATATAAACAGGCATTTAAAGAATATGCTTGAAGACAATGATTATCACGACAAAAAAGGGAGAGAGGGAACAAGATGAAAGGGTAGGATTTTAACTTATCTGGAATTTTTGCTTATTAAAAAAAAAACTGAAGCAAATATGGTAAAATCTGCCCAACGAATACACAGAGGCCAGTTAATTACTTTCTGTATGTTTGCTATATTTCATAATGTAAAAAAAATTAAATAATGCCTAAAATAAAAATTTAAAACACACACAAAAATCATATTTTTGTAAGATTATTTGTCTTCAGGCCTACTATATATTTGTATATTTACATATGCATATATATGCTCTACCTCTACCTATCAGATAGATCAATCTAGAAAAACAGATCTACAAAAATGTTTACCTAATATTAACATAACATTTTACCTATAGTATTGGCATTCTTTTCTTTATTATACTTTTCAACTTTTCTCTTTTTTTTAATTTTTTTTAATGTTTATTTATTTTTGAGAGACAGAGACAGAGAGCAAAGGAGGGGCAGACAGAGAGGGAGACTCAGAATCCAAAGCAGGCTCCAGGCTCCTAGCTATTAGCACAGAGCCTGATGCAGGGCTCGAACTCATGAACCACGAGATCATGACCTGAGCTGAAGTCGGATGCTTAACCGACTGAGCCACCCAGGCGCCCCTCAACTTTTCTTTATTATACTTCTCAACTTTTCTCATTCTAATAAAGAATATGTATTCATATTTTTCTAACAGTCAAATAACTTTGCTTTATTTTTTTCTGTATTTTATTCAGATTTCCTTAGTTCTTACCGTTTACCTAATGTCCACGTCCTGTTCCAGGACCCCATCCAGGATACCACACTACATTTAGTTGTCATGCCACCTTAAGCTCCTCCTGCCTGTGACAGTTTTTCAGACTTCCTAATTTTTTTTAATTTATTTTATTTTTTTTTAATGTTTATTTATTTCTGAGACACAGAGACAGAGCATGAATGGGGGAAGGGCAGAGAGAGAGGGAGACACAGAAGCAGAAGCAGGCTCCAGGCTCTGAGCTATCAGCACAGAGCCCAACGCGGGACTCGAACTCACAAACCGTGAGATCATGACCTGAGTCAAAATCGGTAGCTCAACCAACTGAGCCACCCAGGTGCCCCATTTTAAAATTTATTTTTGAGAGAAAGAGCAAGAACGCAAGTGGGAGAGGGGCAGAGAGATTGGGGGACAGAGGATCTGAAGCGGGCTCCGTGCCGACAGCAGAGATCCCGGTGCAGGGTTTGAACTCATGAGATCATGACTTGAGCCAAAGTCCAATGGATGCTTAACCAACTGAGCCACCCAGGCACCCCCAGACTCTCTTATTTTTGATGACCTTGACAGTTTTGAGGCATCCTGGTAAGATATTTTATAAAATGCCACTATACTTGGATTTATCTGATGTGTTTCTCATGATTACTCGGGGGTTATGGGTTTTGAGGAGAAAGACCACAAATATAAGATACCATTTCCATGACATCACATAAAAGGTACATACTTGTAACATAACTTACCACTGTTGACATTGACCTTAATCACCTGGCTGAGCTGATGTTTGTCATGTTTCTCCACTTTAAAGTTACTTTTTTCCCCTTCTTTAGAAAGAAGTTACTATGTAAATAAAAGCAAAAGAAAGAAAGAGAAGAAAGAAAGAAAGAAAGAAAGAAAGAAAGGAAGGAAGAAAGAAAGAAAGAAAGAAAGAAAAGGAGAAAAGAGAAAGAGAAAGAAAGAAAAAGGAAGAAAGAAAAGGAAGGAAGGAAGAAGTCACTATGTGTTGTCTACACTTAAGGACTGAGTTAGGCTTCCGCTTTGAGGGCAGAGAATCTACATAAATTATTTGGACTCTTCTGCATGGAAGATTTGTCTCTTCTCCATTTACTTATTTATTCATTCTTTCATTCATTTAATCATTGATCTCAGCATGGACTCAGGGATATCTGTTTTTCACCTTGGGTTATAATCCATTACTACTATATTTTATTGCTCAAATTTTTCCAGCTTTGGCCATTGGGAGCTGTTTCAATTGGCCCCTGTGTTTATTTGACACTCCCCTTCAGTGTGTAGTTTCTGTTTTGTTTTGTTATCGGTTTTTCAAACCAATGAAAAAGGTTAATATATTAATAATGATGGAGATTCTATAGATTTGTTAATAATGCTTAGTACAGTGTCAAGCACAAAGACCTCAACCATAAGTAAAATTACTGATATAACTTAGCTGACTATTTTAACTCAACAATATTATTAAACAGTTTTACTTTATTTTTTGAATTTTCCAAATTAGAAAACACTGCATATCTGTGACATTAACACAAGCTAACCTTTATGGAGCACTCACTATGTCAGGAATCATGCTAAGCACTTAATTAACATCAACTACTCCATTTAATTCTCACAACAACCCTGCAGCTCAACCCTGAGGAACAGAAGGCTTACTTAGTGACATCACTCTAGGAGTCAAGGATCCTATTTCTCAAAGTGTGGTTTTGAAAGAGAACTTTACCTCCATTTTTACCTTAGTCTGTACTTTCTAACTGATGAAGTTTTCCAACTTAACTTTTAACTCAAGCAAAAGAGCTGGCGGCTAAAGCATCCCATGATGGGAACGGAAACTACCCCCTCAAATAATAACAATTGCCCTGATGCCAGCAAGAGCCCCCACAATTGACCCCAAGACAAGGCTTGGCCTGACCTGTATTGCCCACCTACATGCACCCACCAACCTTTGTCCCACATTTTCCTTATATAAACCTAGCACTATCTTCAGCACTTTGGAGTCAGTCTTTGGGATATAAGTCTGCTGTCTTCCCAGTGTAGTCCTCACTGAAATAAATTCCTTTCTTGCCTCACTACCTCTTGTCTCTCTGCCTCTGGATGATGTCAGCAATAAGTGGCTGAACCTGGTCTGTTTGGGACCCCTGGGGCCAGGTGCTCTTGCACCCTTGGGCCCCGGCTACAGTCCCTGGATCAGCAGCATCAGTGTCATCTGAGAATTTGTTATAAATGTATATTCTTGGCGCTCACTCCAGATCCCTGAGTCAGAAACTTGGGCCGGGGTCTAGAAAGCTGTGTCTTAACGTGCCTTCCAGGTGACTCTGATGCACACCAACCCTCAAGAGAGTGATAAAGCCGGGCTTTAAATCTGGGTGTGAGACCTCAGAGCCCTCCAAAGCCCATGTGCTTCATCACTTTATGACACTCACTCCTTAATACACTAAGAAAGCCAGTGATAGGTAAGTTCTACTTGAAAACTGATCATAAAAGAGATGACAGTCTGGGGCAGTTTCATCCTAATCCCTTGGTTCTAGTTCTTGACCAAGTCATTTTAAGTACTAAGTTTACCACTAGAGGGAGTCCTTATATCCCCTCAAATACTGAATCTTCAAAGAGTAAAAAAACAAAATTAGGGGCGCCTGGGTGGCTCAGTCGGTTAAGCGTCCGACTTCGGCTCAGGTCATGATCTAACGGTCCGTGAGTTCGAGCCCCGCGTCAGGCTCTGTGCTGACAGCTCAGAGCCTGGAGCCTGTTTCCAATTCTGTGTCTCCCTTGCTCTCTGCCCCTCCCCTGCTCATGCTCTGTCTCTCTCTGTCTCAAAAATAAAAATAAACATTAAAAAAAAAAAATTAAACAAATAATAAACAAAACTATTTGCTAGGGAGAGGTTTTGTATCTGTGTATCAACATTAAAACAATTTTCTTAAGCTATCTAACATGTAACAGCTACATCCAAAGTCATGTTGTATAGGCATAAACAACGGCAAAAAAATACAATATATCATGGTTGCTCACTTAATATTTTCCTTTCTAAAATGGGACAAGGGGGAGGGGAGGAGAAAGCTAAGATTAAGAAAATAATAACATAGGATTTAAATAAAATAATCTAATTTAAACTACATCATCACCTCTAAAGTTTCAAAGAAATACGACTGGAAAAAAGCTCAAAAACTGCTCCAGTTATATGTACAGGTACCTCCTTCCACCTCATGCAGGGCACTTGGTTTAAAAAATGGTAAATCCAGGGGCACCTGGGTGCCTTAGTCCTTTAAGCATCTGACTTCAGCTCAGGTCATGATCTCACGGTCCATGAGTTCGAGCCCCACGTCAGGCTCTGTGCTGGCAGCTCAGAGTCTGGAGCCTGTTTCGGATTCTGTGTCTCCCCCTCTCCCTACCCCTCCCCCTGCTTGTGCTCTGTCTCTGTCTCTCAAAAATGAATAAACATAAAAACAAAAAAAAGAATGGTAAATCCAGCACCTGGTATATGACAAGTTCTCAGTAAATAATGCTGAATAAATGGTGAATGAAGTTAATGTAACTCTTTGCCTCCACTGGACCTTTCTTAAACCAACCTAGGTCAATTAGAATTCATTCAATGTTATGCAAAATAAAATTGTGCTGTTTTCACAATAAATAAATATCATGTAGTAACTTAAGAGAAGTCAGTGAAAAGTCAGTAGTAATTTAAGAAATCACTGAAAAAAGTCAAGTTATACAGCTGGTATCCTGGAAGAGTAATTCCCAGAGATTTTGGAATGCTACAACCATGATTGGCTACATACACTCTCCTTATTTCAAATATGAAATGGCATTCATTGACTACTTAAATTAATTTATTTAATGCTTACATTTGTTTAAGAACATTGCAAAAAAAAATCACAATGTACGTGGTGTGTGTGTGTGTGAGAGAGAGAGAGTCTAGAACAGTGGCAAGCACGCTGGAAAGAGAAGACAAGGGATTTAATTTCAATGTTCTGAAATGTCTGTTAACAAAAGAGTAAAACCAAAGAAGAGCCCAGAACTCAGGAGATGGGTTCCTAGAACATATTCATTCCATATGTTAGGTGGAGGCTGAAAGAGTACAATTCAGTATATTTTTGTTCAAAAATTGTACATGAGGCATTTGCTAAAAGATTTAAAAGTTACATGACGAATACGATAGTTGTCGCTGTAACATATAAATACTAAGATAAGGACTGTGATCCTTAATTTGTATCAACTTGACTGGGCCACAGGATGCCCAAACTTTTGACCAAACATTTTTCTGGGTGTGTTTGTGAGGATGTTTTGGAATGAGATTAACATTTGAATTGGTAGACTGAGTAAAGCAGATTGTCCTCCCTAACGTAGGTATGCCTCATCCAATCAATTTAAGACCTGACTAGAAAGAGGTGAGTCAGATGGGTGATGGGCATTGAGGACGACCCATCCTCAATGGGTGATAAGCACTGGGTGTTGTATGTAAGTGATGAATCACTGAATTCTACTCCTGAAACCAATATTGCACTATAATGTTAACTAACTAAAATTTAAATTAAAAAAAAAAAGATACCTGACTAGGACAAAAAATCTGAGGGAGAAGGAAAGCTTCCTACCTGACTGCTTAAACTGGAATGTTGCTTTTTTTCCCAACCTTCAGACTCAGCCAGAAATATCAGCTCTTCTTGAGTCTTGAGTCTGCCAGCTTTTGGACTAGAATTCATACCATCAGCTCTCCTGGGTCTCCAGCTTGCTGACAGCATGTCCTGGGACTCAGCTCCCATTTTCACATGAGCCAGTTCTTTAAAATAAACCATATGGGGGCGCCTGGGTGGCGCAGTCAGTTAAGCGTCCGACTTCAGCCAGGTCACGATCTCGCGGTCCGTGAGTTCGAGCCCCGCGTCAGGCTCTGGGCTGATGGCTCGGAGCCTGGAGCCTGTTTCCGATTCTGTGTCTCCCTCTCTCTCTGACCCTCCCCCGTTCATGCTCTGTCTCTCTCTGTCCCAAAAATAAATTAAAAAAAAAAAACGTTGAAAAAAAAAATTAAAATAAACCATATGGATGGATGGATGGATGGATAATAAAAACATATATATACACTATATTTAGTACATATACACATATACTATTGGTTCTGTTTCTCTGAAGAACTCCAGTGTAAGGAACAAATTTTTTCACCATGGCTGAACTGCCTACGTGACCAGACCCCCTCCCTACCACTCCAACTACATCACCTATCATGATGCCCACCTCCTCTACTCCAGTCTCTTTGATTTTCTTCCATTTCCTCAAACACACCGTGCTCTTTCTGTCGTGGGGTTTTCACTCATTCATTTTTCATTGGTAAATTCCATTAATTACTAATTCCATTAGTTCCTACTATGAATCAAGGACTTTGGTGGTGCAGAGAATATAATGTGAACTGTGCCTACGTCCATGCAGATTATATTCTAATCATGGGAGACAGAAATAGCATATAAACAAATAGGTTAATTTCAGAGAGTGTTATGTGCTTCAAAGGAAACAAAACAGAGTGATATGGTAATGATTAGGTGTTCAGAGAAAACCTCATTCTGTAGGCACCTTTAAAGCAGAATTCTATGTGATAAGAGGGGGCCAGCCATGCGAAGACCTGAGGGAAGAGTGTTCCAGGCGGAAAAAAACAACAAACACAAAACTGATTCTAAAACGAGCTTGATACATGCTGGGAACAGAAAGAAAGATACTGTATCTAGAGCAGAGTGGGGGCAGTGGAAGTAGATGGGAAGGCAAGAATGAGATACAGCCTTCATAGCCAGAGTAAGGATTTAAATCTTGATTTTAAGCATACTGAGTCCGTCTTAGGCCATTTAAGCTGCTATAGCAGAAACAAAAACATAAACTATGCAGCTTATAAAAAACAGAAATTTACTTCTCACAGTTCTCTCCCTCATTGATGGCCATCTTCTCAGTGTAACAAGGCAGAAGGAGCTACGGAGCTCTCTGAAATCTCTTTTATTAAGAGCGCCAACAGGGTTGGGACATCTGGGTGGCTCAATGGGTTAAGTGCCACACTCTTGATTTTGGCTCAGCATGACCTCATGATTCATGAGTTCGAGCCCCACATTGGGCTCTGTGCTGACAGTGCAGAGCCTGCTTGGGATCCTCTCTCTCTCTCTCTCTCTCCAAGAAATAAATAAACTTAAAAAAAAAAAAAAAAGAGCACTAATAAAGCCTTCCCCTAAGGCCCCATCTCCTAAAACCATCACCCCAGAAATTAGGAATTCAACATATGAATTTGGGGGAGACATAAGCACTCAGATGATTCAGCAGAGGCTTTGAAAGGTTGGCATGATCTGATCTACATTTTTTTTATTTTGCATTGCAATGTGTAACTGTGGACGTGCAGAGACCAACAAGGAGGGTCTGCGGTAAAGGTGAATGATAATAGTAGCTTGGATTATGGTGATGCAGAAATGAAAAAGGAGTGATTCAGGATACGTTTTGGCAGTGGGACAGATGGAAACTGTCAGTGTGCCTGGGGAAAAGAAAGGATGGCTCCAAAGTTTTTGACTTGAATAATCAGCTGGAGGGCAGTTAGGATAGATGGGAATGGGATTGGGGTTTGGGTTGGGAGGGAGGGAATCTGCCTATCCTGTCCTTCTCTTTGGACTACTTTTCCCTCCTTCTTCACCTAGTTAACCCCTTCTCAATCTCTGAATCTCAGTTCAAATGTCACTTTCTCAATGAACTACTTTCCCCATCCAGTTCAAACCAAACTTCTGTATTAAGTATATGTCATCGTGCACCATGTACTTTTCCTTAGTACCTGTGTTATAATGCAAAAGGGGTCACTAACATGTTGCCTCTGTTGCCCCTGCTGATAGCCTTCTCAACCCCAGACTTGTGAGCGAGGTCACCCTGGCTCATCCAGTCACCAGCAAACCCAGAGCTGGCCAGAAAGATATAAAAGAGCCCATTTGAGTAGACTAAAGTAAAAGAATCACCCAGCCCATTCATAGAATCCTGAGTTAGCTAAAGGACTATCATAAGCCACAAGGTTCTGCCATGATTTGTTATACAGCAAAAAATAGATAGAGTAGCACATACCTCAACTGCAATTTTACAAGTATTTGTTTGATTAGTGTCTATCACTCTGAGGAGACTGTGCACTCTACAAGAGCAAAGACTATTCTGATTTTAGTTTACTACTCCACGCTCAGAGTCCAGCACACTATCTGGAATACAACAGGTCCTGGATAGATAACTTGCCGAATGAATACAAGGGGGGAGAAGAGAGGAATACAGGTAACATAGGAGAAGAAGGGGAGTTCCATAAGAGAGGTAACAAAGGACTGGGGATATCCATTTGTCCAAAACAAACTTTCATCAGCCTAAGGCACTGACAATACAAGACCAAAACTGCATTTCCTCTACCTCTACCTCCAAGAGCTCAGTCTAGACTGGGGGAGACAGCACAAAATCCAGAAAATACACTACCAAGGAAGAGGGCCCTAACGTGCTGTTGGGAAGACAGAAGCGTGAGGCGTGTGTGTGTGTGTGTGTGTGTGTGTGTGTGTGTGTGTGTGTGAGAGAGAGAGAGAGAGAGCGCTTGAATTTCCTCCTAACAGTGTTTACTTGGAAGAGCGGCACAAGGTAAGGTCAGAAGACCCAAAGAACATGGGTTGTTCAAAGGCAAAAGAAAAGCCTCCCGTTTGTTGTTTATCTCAGAGTATATTGTTCAACAGTTTAAGTGGCTGTCACCTCGTTGAACGCTAAGGTCCGTCAGGATGGGGGTCCTTTCTTCTTACCTTTGTTTGTATTAGTTCCAGTGTCTAACCCAATCTTTTCCAGAAAATAGGAACTCAACAAATATTTGCTGAATAAGTGAAAAGTTAGGGATGAGACGGTAAGCAGCGCTCCTACCAAAGGCAGCTTCCAAGAGCCCACGTTTTCAGATTCAACACAGGGACGCGGACACGCTGAGCATATGCTCTGAAGCTAAAGGGCGCGTCAGCAGAAACTGGACCCCATTGGCCTTTCCTTTTACGTTTCCCTCCCAGTTACTGGCTGATTGGCTTTTCGCTCCTTTGCCCACAGTCCCGGCTGGAGGGACCGGAGGCGGTGTTTGGCGAGCGCGGCTCTCGACGAAGATGAAAGGCCCAGCAGCGGGCACCGGCCTAGGCGCTGTGCCAACCGCACGCGGCGGGAGGGAACGCGCGGGCCGAGGGCGCGGGCGGGTCTCGGGGCGGGCGCCGGGGCCCCCCGGCTTTCCCTGGCCGCGCTCCCGCCGACTCAGGCCCCGAGCGCGGGGACGCGCCGCGTTGCCGTAGAAACGCCGGGGCCGGCGCGGCGGCGCGCGGGGCGGGTTCTCAGGCTCCGGGAGGCGGTGGCTCGCGCCCCGGCGCACGCTCGGGCGCCTCCGAGCCCAGGTCGTTGGGCCCAGCCCGGGGTCCCCGGCCGTGCGCCAGGCAAGATGTTGAGGCGCAGCTTGGAAAACCGGTAACAGCCCCGGGGCCTCGGCTGGCCAGGGCCCCTCCACACGCGAGGGCTCGGGTGGGGGAAGCGGAGCCTCTCTCTCCGGGGCCTCCGTGCCGAATCTCGACCCTGGGCCGGGGTCTGGCCCGTCCCTGCTGCGATCTGGGGCCTACTTCCCAGGGCTGCGGCGAGCCCCGGAGGCCGGGGGTGGATCTTGGGACCACGCTCCCCGGGCCCGGTACTGCCCGGGCGGTGCAGACGCCTGGGAGGCAGCCGGGCGCCCAGGCCGCGCCGCGCCGAGCGGCAGCCCTAGCAGCCCCCACCCCGCGGCGGCGCGGCCAGGCCACAGCCTGGCCTCTCCGTGCGCCCGCACTGTCGGGGTGTTGAGGCCAGGCCCCGACCTGGGGACCTAGAGGAGGGGAACCCGCCTCGGGAGGTAGTGGTGGGATCGTTGATGGTTTGCTCCTTCGAAGCCGCAAAACGCCCCGGGAATGTTTGCATATCAAATTAACGCGGAGATGAAGCCTTTTCATCTCTGATGAGAATGATTTGCGTTTTGTGTCATCTTTTTCTCTAGGGACGCTCAAACCAGACAACTGCAAGATGCTGTCACGAATGTGGAGAAGCATTTCGGAGAGCTGTGCCAAATCTTTGCTGCTTATGTGCGGAAAACTGCCAGACTGCGAGACAAAGCAGACCTACTGGTGAATGAAATCAACGTGTATGCCTGCACAGAGACCCCAAATTTAAAGCAGGGCCTGAAAAACTTTGCCGAGGAGTTTGCCAAACTTCAGGATTATCGACAAGCAGAGGTATGGAGTGAGGTCACAGCGTCATTGTTATGAATGAGCCCCGAAGTAGTGGATGAAGGAACCGTGAAGACTTCCACTTGTAATCCACCTAACTGCAGTGGCGACCACACACTTGATGATAAACGTACATTTCATGTAACATTGTGTGAGTCTGTTAAAGGGAAGCTTCCTGTGATTTGTGATTTTACCGTTTTCAAACTAAACTTTAGGGTGTTCTGAAGTCCTGAATTTCCCCACTTCATTTGGCCAAGGGGTGGCTCTTTACAGGGGGTAGTAAACATAGTACCCATGGGAAAGAAAAGGAGCATGACTTGTGTCTTGTGTGCACGTAAGTATATTTTAAAGTATGTCTGGAGATGGAAGATGTTGAGAGTGGTGATACGAGTGAATAAGTAATAATTGGACAAGAGATCTTTGCTGCTTCAGTGCTCTGCAAAGTGGACCGGTATTTCATTGATTAAAAAAAAAAAAAAAAGCAGCAGTGATTTGCTGATTTATATCATAGATATAAACTAGTGAGACTTTGTGGAGTGGCTTTGGTTTTTTTGCTTTTGCTTTGGAAAGGAGGGAAGAAGATGGTGTTGTAATTGTTTTCTTCATGAAAATCCATTTTTACCTTTAAAACCTCATAAGCACTTTCACTTATATTTATCTTAGGTTTCAAGATACAGGTTTATTACTGTCAGAAAATTGCCAAGTTAGGAGCCACATTGCTTCTCTTGGACTCTTCTCATCAGTGCTTTTGGTACTTTTTAAAAGCCTAATCCAGTAATTTCAATTATCAAAAAAACTCACAAAAACAAAGATAACGATCTTTGAACCTACATTTGCGATCCAAACGGAAATTTGAGTAGTAATTAGATTTGGGGGTACTTTTTGGGAAAAGTTGAGTTCTTGTCATAGGACAGTCTTCTATAATAAACACCCAACTCTCAGTTAAACATAACGGGGGACTTAGTGTTCAAAAATTATTTATTTACACTCACTGATAACCCTGAATTCCCATGTTAAGACAGTAATTTCAGTGCCCCTTTCTAGAAAACCTCTATGCTATTTATCAAATAGCAAAGTGAATTGATTTATATTTGTTCTCCTTTTTTATTTCCCCTGCTTCCCAAATGGTGGAGGTGCTAATGAACCATGAACAAAAGGTAGGCAACAAAAAGGAGAACAGAAAAAAGACTTAAGATAATCCTTGCACTGCATAATCAGTGTATGGATTATTCAAAATGGTATAGACTAAACTATTCAGAGTATTCATGGTTTTGATTTTAGGATTCCTAATATTTAAATACTCAATGAGAACTTGGTTTGTTTCATTTTCCTAAAATCTTTTAAAGTGAAGCATTCATATACATTTTGTTTATAGAAAAACCAACATGAAATGTAAAGTACTGACTATATAAACATACATCATCAAAAAAGAGCCTTCTTCCTGGGGCGCCTGGGTGGCTCAGTCAGTTTCAAGAGTTCTGACTCTTGATTTCGGCTCAGGTCATGATTTCACAGTTCGTGAGATCGAGCCCTGCATTGGACTCTGTGCTGACAGCACAGAGCATGCTTGGGATTGATTCTGTCTCCCTCTTTCTCTGTCCCTCCCCTCCTTATGTGCTCTCTCTCTCTCTCTCTCTTTTGCTCAAAATAAATAAACAAACATTTTTAAAAAAGGCTTCTTCCTCCTCCAAAAATAATGTTCATTTTGAACAATAATGTCATCTTGTATTACTTGTCCTGATAAAATGTTATTGTCCAAGAGTTATTTTTCTTACACTATACATATATATTTGCCTTTAAAGTTTTGGATTTTTTTAAATTTTATTTTGAGAGAGAGAGAAAGTGTGTGTGCATGTACAAGCACCTGGGGGGGCGGGCAGAGAGAGAGAGGGAAAGATAGAATCCCAAGCAGGCTCCTCCCTGTCAGCGCAGAGCCTGACTTGGGGCTCAGTCTCATGAACCATCTCATGAACCATGAGATCATGACCTGAGCAGGGATCAAGAGTTGGATGTTTAACCAACTAAGCCACCCAGGCACCCCTATATATGTCTTTATAAAACCTTTTTCAGGGGCGTCTGGGTGGCTCAGTCGGTTGAGCGTCCGACTTCAGCTCAGGTGATGATCTCACAGTCTGTGGGTTTGAGCCCCACATCGGGCTCTGTGCTGACAGCTCAGAGCCTGGAGCCTGTTTCAGATTCTGTGTCTCCCTCTTTCTCTGACCCTCCCCTGTTCATGCTCTCTCTGTCTCAAAAATAAATAAATGTTAAAAAAAAAAAAAATTTTTTTATAAAACCTTTTTCAGTGCCTTCCACTAGCACTATTAATTAATTACTCAAAATGAGATAAAAACTGTAATGTTTAAGAAAAACAGTTCAATTTTTTTTTAATTTTAGGGAGATTGTAAGCAAGGGAGGCGGCAGAGGGGGAGAGAGAGAGAGAGAGAGCAAATCCTAAGTAGGCTTCAGATGCTCAGCAATGAGCCTAACATGAGGCTAGATCCCACAATCCTGGGATCATGACCTGAGATGAAATCAAGAGTCAGCTGCTCCAAAAAAAAAAAGTCAGCTGCTCAACTGACTGAGCCACCCAGGTGCCCCAAGAAAAACAGTTTAATTCTAAATAAAAAATCAACCATGCGGTTTGACAGTTCAGCAACACTGAGACCATTTATCTTGTTCTTCAAGCTTTAGTAATTTACAAAAGGCTTCCCAGAAAAGAATTGCAGCTAATGCAGTGGTCTGTAAGCTTTTTCTGCTTTTGAGGATTTGTGTCATTTAAAATTTTTCCAATATGCTGTAGCTTTCAGCTTCAATTTTCTTATCTGGAAAGTTGGACTATTACTTTGGAGATAATATATTTTCTTATCTGGAAAGTTGGACTATTACTTTTGGAGATAATATATGTAGAATATCCAACACTGTGCTAAACACACTGATAATGATAGCAGTACTAAAATTTGAGAGGTCTTGAGACTTACCCAAAAGCAACTGTGAGGTAGAAAAGTAATAGAGAGATGATTGTGTGGCGGAGATAAGCTTCTTAGAAACCTGAGACACCTTCTTGCCATATTGTATACGAGGTACTTTTCTGCTTTTATTGTTCCTCTGCAACTTAATAGTTTTTATTGTATTTGAGTTTCGATTCTGAGTTTTATCAATTTCTGGTGATGCTTTTTTATAAAGATAAACTGTGACATCTTAAAACATTACTCTGTGTAGTAATTATGTTTAGGTTAAAGAGCACAGGTTTTATTTCCGAATTTAAATTTTGATATGTCTGTGTTTCTTTTCAGTTATATTTTATAATAATTTTCAATAGGTTGAAAGACTTGAAGCCAAAGTAGTTGAACCTTTGAAAGCTTATGGAACCATTGTAAAAATGAAACGAGTAAGTAAATTCATTTTTTCCTACTATTTATTAGGTATTGTGGCAATGAGGATGAGATTTCCCATAATTGTCCTCTTAATAAAAAGTATAACATAATATTTACACAGTTCTTTTCACACATTTTATGAAGCATCATTTCTTAGAACTTTGAGAATAGTGAGATATTTTTAGTGAGTTTACTAAGTAAACTATAGCAACATAAAACATTATTATAGAAAGTTTAAAATATTTAATATTTATAGTCATGAAGAATATATGGACAGAACTTATTTTACTAAATGAATATAAGTTTATATTAAGTTTATATTTTTTTATTTTAAAGTAGGCAATAACAGGTAGACTAAAAGTGACTAAGACAAAGCTCTATTTTTTTATTGATACATATTAGTTTCAGTGATTTAGTATCTGCGTACGTTGTGAAATGATCACAAAAGTCTAGTTAACATCCATCATCATACATAGTTAGAAATCTTTTTTTCTTGCGATGAGGCTTTTTAAGATGTACTCTTAAGCAACTTTAAAATATGCAATACAGGGTTAATAACTATAGTCTCCATACCGCATGTTACATCCCAAGTTGTGTTTTTTAAATCAACTTTGAGGTATAATTTACAGGCAGTAAAATTCTCCTGTTTTAAGTGTTCATTGAGTTTTGACAAATGTGTATACACATGTAACTACTACCACAGTCAAAATTCTCTCTATATATAATATTATATATAATGGTTATAGGTTCGTATTAAAATTATCTTGCCTGTATCATTATTTTTAGAGGATATTAAAGAAATGCACACATACACAGGCACACTCACACACACTGATTCTGCAGTAGTAATAATTCCTGTGGTAATGATACTTGGACCAAACAAGGAGTGTTTTCCCATTCTTAAAACAGAGTGTGTATATATTACTTCTTAAATCAGAGATTTGTATTAATCATAAATGCCTGTTTTCAGGATGACCTCAAAGCAACATTAACAGCAAGGAATCGAGAAGCTAAACAGTTAACTCAGTTAGAAAGAACACGACAGCGAAACCCATCTGATCGACATGTTATTGTATCCTTTGACTTTTGATCTTTAAAAAAATGTTTTGTAAGGTATGCCGTACAAAAGTAAATATTTATGGAAATTATGCATTTCTACTCTTAAATGTGCAGAAAATTTGAATATAAAGGTTGAAAAGAAACCTATGCATTTACAAGTTCTCATTATAGAAATCAGCTGCCCTGCTTTTGAAAAGGAAGGAAAAGTCATTTTTCCCCAGTATAATCCCCTTCACCTTTAAAAAACAACAACAGTGTGAAACCACAATTATGACTACCAGCCAAAGACCCTCAGGAGGTTCTAGAATACAATTGAGGTCCTTAGCTGGACACAAAAGGATCTAGATAGGACTACCAACTGTGACAAGGATCTTCTGTTAAGAATGACTGTTACTTAAGGTAGAATGTACCTTGTTCGTGACTAAATAAAAGGATAGAAAATAGTGCCTGGCTAATTGCCAACAATTGGAATAGGTGCAATTGTATAGAAAGTACTAATTTATCCCCCTGCCTCTTTTTCCCATTCCTTGTGTCTCCTTCCTGCTTCCTGAAGGTTTTTACTGCCCTAGCTCAGCCAATTAGGAGTGTCCCTATTGGGGGCATTTGAGGTTCCATAACACCTCCATCCCTGAGGGGAACCCCTGGAGCAATAATTTGGGGCTACACCAGTTGCGCGGTCCTCCTTCCTCTGGACCAAAGGTACATAAGCCCAACCTTGTAATAAACAAAAATGGGCAGCCATAGGGCTGGGACAGAAACATCTAGTTGAGGATTAAGATTTACCAACTAGAGTATAGAGTCTGGATTTTAAGCAAGTCAGAAAAACCAGAGAATGGTGGAAAATTTATGACTGCCAGCTAGGGACTGAGGCAGAGAGACCAGGTTATCCAGATTTTAAGAAGCGAGAGATCAAAATTTTGTTTTGTTTTGTTTGGAGGAGAATACATAAAGGCAGAAAAATGTCACATCTGGAATCCCGAGTGGTTGGTAGGATTGAATCAGGGGTATTAGTGTGGAGATTCAACACAGAAATGAACATTTCTAAGACAAAGATGTTTCTGACTTAGATGGTCTGTTGTAAACACTGCTGTGGAGGAGGCAGTCTTATACTGTAGATGAAACTGGTCGCTAGGTTCACATTGGGGGAAATAAATGCAACAATGGAATAGATTACTGCTATAGGTGAACTGCTATGCTCACTGGAAAAGTGAGTGGATTTTGACAACCTAAGACTAGAAAATAAAGGACAATCTATCTACAAATGTATTCAATATAAATATAAAAATATTCAATCATAGCATAATAGAATATTTATTAGGATGGACCCTTAAAATTCATCTGATAATTCAAAAGCAGCAAGCATGTTAAAGTTCATTATGTAAAAAACATGGAGTGGCTCTGATATAAGAGGGTGGGATAAAGAAGAATCTCAGGGCTCTGTCTGCTTGCTCATCCTGCAAGGCCCTGGGTGGCTTTGGAAAAAGTTTCCTATGACACAGTTTGAAAAACGCCAGTCTGGCTCACCATTTTATAAGCCATTTTGCACTCATGGCTAATTTCATTAAATATACTGATACCTCTAACTCACAGAGTTGTGTCATAGTATTTTATTTTTTTATTTTATTTTTGTAATGTTTATCTTTGAGAGAGCATGAGCAGGGGGAGGAACAGAAAGAAAGGGGACAGAAGACCTGAAGCCTGCTCTGTGCTGACAGCAGTGAGGCCGACGGGGGGCTTGAACTCACAGGCTGTGAAATCATGACCTGAACTGAAGTCGGATGCTCAACTGACTGAGACACCCAGGCGCCCTCATAGTGTTTTAATAAAAAGCATTTCCTGCTCAAATTGATACATTATAGGATTTTGAAGAATTTTCCGAAAAAACAAAACAAAACAAAAACAAGAAAAAGAAACCTATGTCTTTTTTGTTAAAAATAGCTGTGTTAACTTTGTGTGAGTTACTGTGCCTGAGTGAAAAGATCTGAGACTTTCAGAAATGAATATTAGTTGGTAGAGGGTGGGGGAAGATTAAAACACAGGTGTCCCAGCTGTAGCCTCTGCTTCCCCACTCTTTTCCTGGTTTAGCCAATTCCACCTACCTGTCCAAATCAAAAAAAAATTTTTTTAATTTGAAACTATCAGTAACTGGAGAGGGCAAAGACATAATCAGAAGGAAGTAGTCACAAGTAAAGAATTGCGTGAGTCTCATGTAATACTATTAAGAAATTAGTTTTCCTGAATATTCTCATTAGAAGGTTAACATGCATCAAATAACTGTTAGAAATTTTTTCATACTAATCTACAAAGGAACTCTATTTTACTTTTGAATTTCCTGTGATACAGTTATATTTTTAAAAATTGCAAGCCCAGGGCACCTGGGTGGCTTGGTTGGTTAAGCCTCAGGCTCTTGATTTCAGCTGGGGGTCATGATCTTGCAGTTTGTGAGATTGAGCCCTGCATTGGGCTCACTGCTGTGAGCACAGAGCCTGCTTGGGATTCTCTCTCTGCCTCTCCTGCACATGTGTCTGCACTCTCTTTCACAATAAATAAGTAAACTTAAAAAAAAAAGTTAAAAGTTTGTATGCTTTTAAAAAACTTTACACCCTTATGGCAAATGTACACATACGTATAATGACTATATTTTTAAATTCTTAGCATCTTAAAATCATGTACTTGAATTATTCTAAATTCTTCTTTTTTTAAGTTTGTTTACTTATTTTTGAGAGAGAGAGACACTGCAAGTGGGGGAGGGGCAGAGAGAGAGAGAATCCCAAGCAGACTCTGCACTGTCAATGCAGAGCCTGCTGCAGGGCTCGAAGCCACAAACCTGTGAGACCATGACCTGAGCTGAAATCAAGAGTCAGACACTTAACCGACTGAGCCACCCAGGTGCCCCGTGAGTTATTCTAAATGTAAGAGTACATAATCAGTATAAAATTATAATTAATGTATAATCTGATTGCAAGTTTATATAACTCAATGAGCATATGATTCTAATTTACTAAAAAAAATTGTTCTCTTTGAAATGTATTTTTTCCTTTATGAAAAATTTCAGTCACAGGTGGGTAATAAAGTGGTGTGTCGAGATGGATCCCTATAGTAAACTCTTTTACTTACTTCAATTTATACATTTTCTTGAAAAAGCAAGGGCTAAATGTCAAAATAGTACGTGTCACTAAACTTTGATGACAAATGCACATTTTTCCATGGATTATTAAATGATGATATTTGATACTTTTGAGTAAATATACTACTAGTACAGGAAACAAAACTGTATTAGAATTTAATCAAAAATTAAGCTATGTTTTTTAAAACCTCTACTGCTTAGTAATAAAATCTTTTAAATATTTTTGGGCAACTACAGTTCTAAAGTAAGAAATGCTTTTTTAAGTGAAATACATGAGTAGATTAGAAATGTTCTGCACTTTACAGTACTGTAGCCACTAGCAATATATGGCTGTTGAGCTCTTGAAATGCAATTAGACCAAATGAGGAAGTAGTTTTTTAATCATTAAATCTTACAGTAGCCACATGTGGCTACTGGCCACCATATTGATTATACACTACAGATCTAGATTGTATGAGTACTTGTCATTACAGTATATGAAGTAAAGCGTTAAAGTTGCCATCTAATTTATTACTTACTGGTACATTATTTTTTGTAATAAGCATTAACTAAATGGTAACAGTGTAATATGATTAGCTTATAAAAAGAATGTACAAATACACCCCATGCTGAAATAAAGATCTGTAGTGTACATTCTTCTATATCTGATTAGGATATTACAGGATTAGAAACATTTAATGCATTTGGAGAATTAGAAAATTTAAAATACTTAAGTCACAAGTCCATCCTTATTTGGAAAATAAAGGGTTAAAGGGGAAATAATGAGAAAAGAACAGAATGATAAATGGCACAGATGGTAAAACAGATGAAAGGAGTAGAAAATATAGAAAATTGTTTTACAGTAAACAGTCCAAGGGTGATATAGGGAAAAAAATGATTTTGTAGGAAGAAAGGGGAAGGAGTTACGTTTTCTTTTGTTTGAGGTCAGGAATCGTCATTTAATAGATTTAAAGTTCTTTATTCTGCACATGCTTATTATATAGATCATTTTATTTTATGTGGTAAAATATATTCTTGAACAGTTTACAGTATTACGCCAAAAAGCCAATAGGGCAATTGTAACATTTACAAATAGACTCAGTTGAATGGATTCTAACTTGAACTGTTTTATATCTTTGGTTGGGGAATACTTTTTGTAGGCAGAAACTGAATTGCAGAGAGCTACAATGGATGCTACCCGAACAACTCGTCATCTGGAGGAAACCATTGACAATTTCGAAAAGCAGAAAATAAAGGATATAAAGGTAATAAAGTAACTGTTAAAGTTTGAAACATGTTTTCTAATGTTATTTTTTGTTTATTTAAATGTATGAAAAATTTTAATGCTGATTTTTTTTAGCCCATAGTCTATATGAAAAAGGTACTATAAATAAAAATATCAGATGATATTTTCCTATTTCCTCAGATATTCAACTTATTCCATTTCTATTTAATCAAAGGAAACTAACATTTCTTATGTTTTTGTGCATCCAGTGCTGTTACAGGCACTTTATATGAATTCTCTTTATAGCAACTTCATAAGAATGAGGTGGTGTTATCCATACATTGTATAAAATTTAAGCAAAGATAGAAAGTAATTTACCCAAAGTATCATAGCCAAAAATCTGAAACTATAAACCAATTATGTATTTTAAAAATCTGTGCTTTCCATTCTCTAGTAACTAGATATTATCACATAAAAAAATAGCAAGAGTAGCCAACCACATAAATTTGCATCCACCATGATACAGTGTCATAAGAATTGCCTTATCTTATTGCAACATACCAGTAGATATGACATCTTTCAGATCATAGACTTCAGAAGTCTTCAGTGACTTTTTCATATGCATTTGGAAAGATTTGGAGGATTGCTTATGACCATATTATGTCCCTTAAAACAAGTAATCTAGGATGTGTTTTGGCTTGCTGCAAATTTTCTGAGAAAAAAGCTTTAAAGAAAAATACTTTTGTCATTTTACAACTACTAACAAAGAAAACATCTTGCTTTCAAAAGTTACGTTCTTATCAGTAAAATTATCTGCCATTTAATTATATCATTCCTCTTTACAGTCCACGAAACAACATTCATTTGTACCTTTTTCTCCCCATTACAGTTTTAAAGGATTTCAGAACTTTGATTTTTTTCTGATAACTCTGCTCAAAAGTCTCTGGTTTGGTCCTGAAGACCAAACCCTTTTTTAAAGCCTCTCAATTCACTTTGCACTCTGCTTTGTAACGGTAGATTACTGCTCATGAAGACCATCTCATTTAATAGAGGAGACAAACTTCATTTACTGAGGTGGGAGAGTGTGGGCAGGATATAACATTTTAGTCACTGACATCATCTCATAAATTGAGGGAGAAAGGAAAGAAGATTATTAAAATAAACAGCTTTAACCTGAACAATGAGAATGAAGACTGGTGAGGTATACTTGATTCCATTGCCACCTAAGGGGTTCTTCAGTGATGGCAGTCTGATTCCTCTCTCCCGCTGATCCTCATGCCTGCAAAATTTCCTTGTACACATGGCAATCTGTGCCTCTGATCTTTGGGCTCACTTCAGGGGCAGACTACCTCTACATGTGTTTTTAATTCCCTGAGTGACCACCAGTTACAGAACAGGCAGAGACCGTGAATGCAGAATTCCCAACTGCAATTCCAAGTACCTGGGATTTTCTGAAGCATTATGACATAGACAGAGACTGCACAGTGGAGGGTGCACAGAGAAGGGCTTCCAAGCTTTCTCTTTACCTACTGTATCATGCCCTTGGAAGGCTCTTGGTGGTCACAAAAGTGTTAGACAGGAAGAAACCTACTTTTTAGAAAATTGAGATATAATTCATACACCACACAATTTACCCACTTAAAATGTACAACTCAGTAGTTTTTAATGTGTTGTGATATATGTAATCATCACCACTCAATTTTAGAACATTGTTATCACCTCAAAGTAAGACCTAGTACTTCACTGCTCCTCCCACCCCACCCCACCCCACCCCACCCCACCCCACCCCACCCCAGCCCTAAGCAACCATCACTTATCTCACGTTTCTATGGATTTGGCTACTCTGGACAGTTCATGTGACTGGAATCATGACATGGTTTTTATAACTGGCTTCTTTCACTTCGCGTAATGTTTTCATTATTAACTATACATATATACATATATGTATATTAGCTATATACATGCTCTTATGTCATAACATGTATCCTATGAGTATAGTCCATTCCTTTTTATGGCCAAATATTCTATTATATGAGTATTGCCACATTTTGTTTATCTGTTCATCCATTAACGGACACTTGGGTGGTTTCTACCTTTTGGCTATTGTGATTAACGATACATTCATATACAAGTTTTTGTATGGACATGAATTGTCATTTTTATTAGGTATACATCTAATTGAATTGCTGCATCATATGGTATAACCTTATCTGTAATCATCTGAGAAACTTCCAGACTGTTTTCCAAAGGGGCTTCAAGATTAGGTTCAAATTTTTTTGCATCCTCACCAATACTTGCTGTTCATCAGACTTTTTCATCACAACCATCCGAGTGGGTGTGAAATGGTAGGTCATTGTGGTTTTGAGTTGCATTTCCCTGCTAATGCTTATTGGCCATTGGTATGTCTTCCTTGAAGAAATGTCTATTCAGACCCTTTGCCCATATTTTCATTGGGTTGTCTTTTTATTATTGAGTGGTAAAAGTTCTTTATCTATTCTGGATACAAGTCCCTTTTCAGATCTATGGTTTGCAATTATTTTCTCTCATCCTTAGGGTTCTTTTCACTATCTTCATGGTGTTCCTTGAAGCAGAAAAGTTTTTATGCTTGAAGTCAATATATGTTTCTTTTGTTGCTTGTGTTTTTAGTGTCATATCTAACAATCCATTGCCGAATCTGAGATCATGAAGATTTATCCCTGTTTTCTTCTAACAGTTGTATAGTTTTCATAGTTCTTTTAAGTCTTTGATCCATTTGAATTAATTTTGATGTATGGTGTGAGCTGAAAGTTAAACTTCCATCTTTTTGCATGTGACTGTCCAGTTGCCCAAGCACCATTTGTTGAAGAAGCTATTCTTTTCCATTGAATAGCCTTGGAACCCTTGGTAAAAATCAGTTGACATGGTTTTGTTTCTGAACTTTCCCTTTCATTGATCTATAGGTCTGTCCTATGCCAGTACCACATTACATTGATTAGCATTGCTTTATGATGAATTTTAAAATCAGGGTGTATAAGTTCTTCTACTTCTTTTCAAAGATTGTTTTGGCTATTCTGGATCTGTTGTAATTCTGTATGAATTTTAGAATCAGCTTCTCAGTTTCTATAAAGAAGTCAGGTGGGATTCTGGTAGGAATTGCATCAACTCTGTAAATCAATTTGGGGAGTATTGCCATCTTACAATTAATTTTTTCAGGCCATAAACATAGGGATATTTTTCCATTTATTTAAGTATTCCTTAGTTTATTTTAACCATTTTATAGTGTTCAGAGGATACATTTTGTGTTTCTTTTCTCACAATTTTTCCTAAGTATTTTATAATCCTTCATGCTATTGTAAATGGAATTGTTTACTTAATTTCATTTTTGGATTATTCATTGCAAATGCACACAAATATAATCAGTTTTTGCAGACTGATCCTGTATCCTGCAACCTTACAGAATTCATTTATTAGTGCTGATAGTTTAGTAGATTCCTTAAGATTTTCTACATACAAGATATATATCATCTGTGACAACCTACACTTTAAATACAGACCCCCCACAATCTACCAAACTTCCAGAAATGAGTTCCAGAGGTCAAAATTAAACTCTGTTAGGGTTCTGAATCTCCATTTTATACATCTTTCCTCATCACTATCAACTTGTTTCTTTTCCAAGTCAGACCTTATTTGAGATCTTTTATGATAAAGAGGGATGCACAAATCCCAGAAGTTTCAAACACAAGTCAAAAAGAGTGACACTACTGCCCCCCTATGTTGATTTTAGCATGTCTTACATTTCTGTTTATGATAGAAATTCTTGGAAAAGTAAAATCGTTGCTGCCACTCATAATTTTGGGAGAAACAAACCTAGAACATTCTTATTCTTACCTTTTATCAGGCTACTGGTTCAGATGGGGGCAGAACTTCTGGCTCCTCTAACCTCTCTGGGGGCAGAAATGAGTGAGCACTGCTGATTACTGTACAACTGTGTGGGAGGTAGGTTTAACTGACAAGTCCATCTGAATTTTGGTAGCAGCAAAAGTAGCACAATTAATTAATCAGCAAGGTAGCACAATTTTTAGATAAAGACTTCACAGGAATCTTGCAAAAAATTGGCTTGAGAAAAGTTGGTATGGAACTTAAGAGTACAGAATGTGGATGAAAAATCACAATCCCATTTGTTTCCCATATAATAGGAAAAATCATCAGTTACATGGTGAATGTCAAGGGAATTTCAGGCCTACAGAAAGGATCTTAAACAGGGGGTCACTCCTGGAACAGAGAGGAACAGGAATTCAGTATGTGGCAAAGTAGCTGACATGAACAAGAAACATCTTCTAAATTTAATTTTAATAGCTTTATTTTTCTTATAACTAAATATAAAATAACCATAAATTTTCTGCATGAAACTATTAAGAAAGTATAATAATCCTACTACTCAGAAATAATAAATTAGCATTTTGGTTTATGTCATTACAACTTTTTTCTATGTACATATACACAAGAGATAGGATAATATTTCTTAGGTGTTGACTATGTCACATATTCTATGCATTTTATGTGGATACACTCACTTACTCCTCACAACATCTTTATGAGGGAGGTAATATCATTACCCCTATACAGTTATATTTAAGTGGACCACACTATATGTAGCATCTCTTTTTAAAATTTAATATATCACAGACATTTGCTAAGAAACAGATGTGTATCATCCTTTTGGTATCCTCACAGTTTTTGCTATGGATATATATTACTTTGTCTAACCAGTCCTTTTTGGTGTTATCAACATTATTTTTGCAGGTATAGATCTCAATGCATCATTAAACATTCGGCTTTTTGCTGATCCAGTTGTTCTTTTGGGATAAATTAACAGAGTGGTATTTCTGATTCAAAGAGCATACACCCTTTAAATTTTGATACTTTCTGTCCACAAAGCTTTTAAACTCCTGCCCACAAAGTTTTAACTGGTTTACATTTCTATAAAACCTGCATGAGTAACCCAATATACCAATGATGAGTAGTAGTCTTTTTAATAATTAGTCTGATAGGTGAAAAAAATCAGTGTAATCTTAAGTTGCACTTACTACTATTAAGACAATATTTTTTCATATATTTAATAATACATTTATTTCTTCTTTAGTAAATTACCCACACTTGTCCTTAGCCTGTATTTTTATTGAGTGTTGGCAGTTTGCTTATTAATTTGTAAAAAATCCTTATATTGAGAGAATTAACCTTTTATATTGAAGAGAATGTCACAAATGTATTTTCCCATTTTGTTGTTTATGGTGTGTTTGTGCCATAAAGTTTTATGTTTGTTGCCAGATCTGTTGGTCTCTTTTTTGGTTTCATACTTGGTGTCATGTTTGAAAGGTTGTTTTCATCCTCAAGATTGTAAATACTTGCTTATATTTTCTTGTAGTAGTTGTAAGTTTTAAAAATATTTTAAATATTTAAACATTTTATCTGGCAGTTGTGTTTTGCATATGGTATAAGGTAGATACCTAGCTTTATTCTTTTCAAGTAGATAAAAGTTCTCCTGGCATCACTTATTGAATAGCCTCTACTCTGGAGTCATTATTTCCCCTTTATTTGCCAAAATGTTATTAGTCAGACCTTTCATGACTTTTTTGTTAAAAGTGTTGCTTGCTAATTAAACCAGGTAGAGGCTTTAATATTAACATAAGGAACATTTTCTAACTTAGCAAGTTTACTTCTTGAGTGATAAAAATAGCTAACTTGTGTTGAGCACTTACTCTAAGTCAGTCACCATACTATACCTTTTCTTGGATTTTCTCATTTAATCCTTAACCCCCAAACTTATGAGTTTGATACTGTTCTTATCCCCCATTGTACAGATGAGAAAAATTAAGGAAAAGTACAGATAAACTGCTTAATATTATATAACTGTTATGTTCGATCATGATTGGAACCCAGATTTATCTTAATCCAGAGCCCATAATCTTAACTCCTATATACTATCCTGCTTTACAGAATACTTGTCAATAGAGAATTTCAGATTAGTTCCCCCATCTCCTATCAGTAAAAATTAAGTACATGCCCAAATTACCCTCTAGTCATACAAAATAAAATTGAAAAGGGGAAAAAAAGATAACTCATTAATGCGTCTGTCCCTGATGATACTCACCCACTGCAGATAAGATTACATGAGATCACTGAAAAGTTAGGCTAAATTTATTTGGGGAAAATTATTTCTAAATATGATTGGGTCCTAAAAAGTTCCACCACCCTTCTGGTGATTCACTGAAACTATTTAATTTCAAAAACATGCTTTTTATGTTCTTCTTATACTAGGTGTCACCTAACTTTTCTGTTCCTTGCTATTATTCTCCTTCCTTCTGCCTATCTTCAGATGTTTTGTGAAATTCTAACTAGAAAAAAAAAAGAGTATAATTAATTGGCAGTATTCCCTCCTCGCTATACTCAGGGATATAACTCTTTATGATATCTTTAGGCTTCATAACTCTTAGGTCAAAAATTCCAAGTCTGGGATACTAGATTACCAGTACTTCTGATTTCCCATTATGGTTTTTGACAGAAAAATAAACAGTATAAAAAATCAGTAGGGCCAGTCTCGTCTTATTTAGGTGTTACAATATAGGTTTTGCCAAGAAATAAAAGTTCAAACCATAAAGGATTAAACCAAAGTATCACAAAACCTGAGAGTGATTCCCTCCCCCCCACCTTCCACATAGTAAATAATAGCCATTTATAGATTAAAGAGAATTTTCAAAGTACTTATCATTAATTGAAACTAAATTGAGACTGGAAAGACGTATCTACATATTTTTCAGGGCTCACTTATGAGCTAAGGGTAATGTAAATCCTATAAAATGCTAGTATTAAAAAATTGTTAGTTCAGAGATGACACATTCAGAGATTCTGACCATCAGAAATTTAATAACTATATTCAAATACTTGAAAAATGTTTTAAATTATTTTGAAATGTTTGCATATTCCACAAAGTTACCACAGTGGAATAGATTTGAATTAAGCCTAATCTACTGATTTAGGTGTAATAAGGTTGTAAGTATTTGGATTTCACTAGTTATTAAATAGTGTGACAGTCTATTATAAAGATTTAGAATGTCCATTTGTAGAAATATTTAAAAATAGGAGTAATACCTAACTCACTTGACTGATTAAGCTTAATTCCCTTATTTGAGGCTACTTTATTTCTCAAGTACTTTTATCGCATAAAGCAAATACCTTATCTTCTCTCTCCACATAATAGATCCACGTAAGTAAACAGATGGTTTATAAATACCCAAAAAAGAAAAACTAAAAAAGAGAGTGCACTGTGTAACATTGTAAAATGTTGATTCTCTACTGTACTTAGCTGAAACATTAAACCTAAATAAATGAAAACAAATTTCTGTAACAGCCTTGAATAAAAAGAAAGTCAAGCTATGTCTATATTTTTTACGTAGTTCTTTATTTAGTAAATGTAGAAAATCTCTAAATTTAAGATTCAGAAGGAAAGTTGTAAACCTCTGCTTGGTTATTCCCATTGCCTAAAATGCGCTGCAGACCAAGAACCAAGTAGGAATCTTAAGTATTTTGGCATATCATTGACTTCTGGTTCTGCTGTTTTCCCTCTTGGAGTTTTCACACTCCTAAGGGCACTTGACTCCTTTCTAGCTAGACTGCTATCTTAGGAAGACGGACAACTAAGTGAATAAGTGCCAGTCTTAATCAAAAGCGACTTCATTCTTGGTCTAAAGATTCTTGGTCATAATACTGCTTATTAGTCAGTTGCCATTCCAGTATACCAGAACCGTCTGTGACCTATATGAAGTGACAGTAAGGGTCACTGTTAGTCATACTTGTGTCTTGTCCCAGAGCCCAGTCTTTTTAGGCCAGAAGGGATACTTTCAACTACTGATCTGTTTCCACTGAGTAGTAATCAGAAGCCTATCAGTACTCCCTTAAATATTCTTAAGGAAGAAAGAATGGACATGAAGGAGAAAAAAAAAAAAATCACAGGACACTAAGGGATACCTATAACACTGTCTTCCAAAGTGCAGGGCCACTCCTATTTGATGACTAACACAGGAGAGCAGCAACAAAGGGAAATGGGTATTTGACTCTTGTCTGTTGTAGCCCATCTCTTTTCTCTTGCCCCTTAAGGACAATGCTTTGGTACTTTCTACCTTATTCTTATTCTGTCCACTCCTCTCTATATTAATGCTCTGATTTTTTTATTTTGATAAGAGACAAAATAATTAACAAAAGGATAAGATCCTATTTTATTGAAAACTTTTCTGGTTTGTATCCTTTCCTTACCTACCGATTATCTCACCCTGCTTAAATCAACATGCACATCTCCATTCATTCTCTTAGCTCATTATCTTCCTTGTTGTAAGCTGTCATCATGCTCCATAGATGCACAGTTTATTTGGGAAGGAAATGATGGATTCCAGCAAGAAGAGCACAGTACAATAAGCAAGAGCTATAACCTTCGAAGAATCAGACCCAAGTCACAACATTCTAGCTATGAGCAACAGGAGGCAAGTCACGTATTCGTAAACTGGAAAAGCTCTATGCAAATCCATGGTGCTATTATCAGTAGTAGCAATATAATTACCAAGTAAGTCCTTTGTGGCTAGAGAATACAAGTAACACATAGAAATATGATGGGATAGAATTCCTGTCTAAAAAGACATACTATTGTTTCAACATCAGTTGGAGTTACTAAAATATCAGGTTTAGAACTGACCTCCTTTATCTAATATTTAGAGACATATGGTAACAGAGTACATATGATATACATTTTAGTCAGATCTTTTTTTTATCACAAATATCAATTACAAGGTATACAAAGAACTGACTTATTAAAAAATAGGAGGAAATTAAATGGTGGGATAAGAAATATTTTATATAATTTCAACGTTGTGCTACAGTCTTTTCAACTATTTTTATTCCCATTATCTTTCATACTTGATGTGCCCTGTGGAAAAAGAGATACCTCTGTATTTCATAAAATACAAAAACAATAATAAGGAATAAATTTACTAAATTCACAAATTCATATGATTGTTTAAATTCAAATCTTTGTGGTTTTTTTTTTTTTAGACTATATTTTCAGAATTTATCACTATTGAAATGTTATTTCATGGCAAGGCTTTAGAGGTCTATACTGCTGCCTACCAAAACATACAAAAGATTGATGAAGAAGAAGATTTGGAGGTAGGACTATATCTATCTAAGTTAAGTTCTTCTCTTAAGATGGAAATATTTAAAAGAAAGCATTAATCTGTATGGGTAAAAATATCTTAAGTTTGAATACTACAATGGCTCATGTTACTGTGTGCAGTCCCAAATAGCTCAACTTTTATGATTTTCTCATTATGTATTTTTAACTTAACAAATTCACCATGGTAAAGTTCCAAGAGTTAATTTATTAACAGCTAGTTAATAAGGCCATTACATGAAATACTGTATCATTTTGACTGGTGATGTAAGTCACTTAAGTGTGCTAACCATCACATTGATTAGTGCTAACATTTGATTGCTTATGCTGTGCAGAATACCCAAAGCTTCACATGCATTTTCTCATTCACTGCTCAGAATCCTATGAAGTAGGTGCTGTGGTTTTTCACATCTTATAACTACAGAAACAGGTTTAGAGGCTTTAAGTAACTTAACTTGACCACAGCCACTTAGCTAGTAAACAGCAGAATCAGAATTCTCACCAGTTTTGTGTGATTTAATCAGTATGCTATGAAGTAAGTGTAGGTTTATAATAAGGCTTGCTTTGTACTGATAGTTAGATGCAAATGCAAGTAGCCAACTAATGTTAGAGCATCTAAATATCACAGCCTGGCTTCAACAAGCACATCTGAAGAGTAACTGTCCAACCCTCTTACCTTTTAAAGGGAGGAGTAAAGGCACAAAAGTATTTTTGCTGAAATAGATAAAATATTACACACAGACTTTGTCCATATTATCTCTATAGTAGAAGTGAAAAAGACCAGATAATCTCAAGATATAACCAGAATTGTCTATTAATGAGTGATAGAATTTGGGAGTATCTGCCAGTTGACAATTTTGAAGATTCCCCCAGTTGTTTATTTATTAACTAACTATCCATAAAGAGTTCACCTGGGCCTTCTCTTCCCACTACTCCACTGGTTCCAAGAAATTTAATTCATAAAATCAGATTACAGTTTGACTAAAATGAAGAAGGATACATGTTTTAATATGTGTACATATGTTTTCCAATGTCAAAATCTCATCTTAGTTTTATATCAGTTATGCACACGTGATATTTCTATTTATTGTCTATCAATAGATGGCTTCCTAAGTTTCCCTTCCTTCCAAGTACTATAGCTAAGGTTTCTTAATTTTCACTCCTTTCATGTCCTATCTTTTAAAAAACAGATCAAGCTTTTATCTGTCATTTGTAAAATAATAGCAAATGTTTATATATAGCAATTACTTTGGACAGCTACTGATCTATGCATTTTAATTATATTTTAATCCTCCCATCAACTTTGACAAAAGTATTTATTGTCCTCCTTTCTATGGAAGAGGAAACTGAGGCAGAAGTAGATTAAGAAACTTCCCAGAGGGTCCCATAACTAATAATGCTGGAAGCCAAACCCAAAAGTCCTGACTACAGACACTGTTTTTATCCTCTCTATACTGTGATTAGTGTGGTTCTTGATGAGTGTGATAGGCACCATTCCCTACAAGAAAAACACTGCACTGAGTGGTAGGTTCAAAACTGATCCCTTAGTTTTCCTAGAAGACTGGAGTCCTGTTTAGAAGTATCTTCATTCTCCTTTTTCTAATGCCTCTGACATGCCATTTGTTAACTGTCACTAAAGTTCCTTCAATCTCTTTGAACCCCAAGATTTTCTTTCTCATTCCAGAGGTCCTAGCTAGTTTATTCTGTCACACCACTTCCCTTACCAGTATTCTTAATCAGTTAGCTAAATAGCTCGTGGGAGGAGAGATTCATAAAACACCCAGGATCTCAGAGCTGTGTGGTAGATATGTTTTTGGGTATCAACGTTCCTACTTTCTAATGGGGTAATATTGAGCAAGTTTTTCATTCTTCAGCTTCCTTATCTCTCAAATGGAGATCTAGTATTTACCTCATAAAATGTTCATTCAACAACTGTTTATTGAGCACCTGTTATATGCCAGGCATCACTCTGAAGATTTAGTATTATAAGTTAGAAAAGGTCTGAGTTGTCAAAGCAAAGATTTAAAAATCTACCATAGAGTTCAGACATTTAAAAAATATACAGGCATACCTCAGAGATATTATAGCATTCCAGACCTGTGCAACAAAAGGAACATCACAATAAAGCAAGTCAAATGAATTTTAAGGTTTGCCAGTGCACATCAAAGTTATGTTTACGCTATACTGTAGTCTACTTTTTTAAGTCTTTTATTTTAATTCCAGCACAGTTAACATACAGTGTTATATACTATAGTCCATTAAGTGTGCAACAGCATTAGATCCAAAAAGCAAAAAGGTGTACATAAAGAAAATATATTATTGCTAAAAAAATGCTAACCATCACCCGAGCTTCCAGTGAGTCATAATCACTGATCACAGGTCACCTTAAGACAGGTAATAATAATGAAAAAGTTTAAAATATTGTTAATAATTACCAAAATGTGACACAGAGACACGAAGTGAGCAAATGCTGTTGGAAACATGGCACTGACAGACTTGCTTGAAGCAGCATTGCCACAAAACCCTTAAGTTGTAAGAGTCTCTGTGAAGCACAATGAACTGCAATAAAATGAAGTATGCCTGTACTGTGTAACTGTTTTAAGTTTTATAATGTGACCAGTCCTGTAAAGAAAAAATATAGTGTGCTGTGAGGATTCTAAATAGTCTGGCGAATCAAAGAATGGTTTCTTAATTAGAAGTCTGAGGGACGCGTAGGATGCCTGGCAACACCTGTAGGGCAAAGGACACAGATACACAAAGGTCCTGAGGTGTAACGAACTATAGGCAGAAGCCGTTAGTGTTCTGCCACACAGCAATTGTGGAGAGAAGGAAGCAGACTAGGGAGAGTTGTGGGACCAGGGAAAGTAAAATTCTATGAAACTGGTACCAAAAAGAAAAAGAATCTTTTGCATACAGGATTTCTTGGGAACAAGTAGAGAAAATATGTAGACAGGGACAGAGAAATAACTTGCTATTCTTCTTAAATACTTCATGCTTTACAAAGACTGCTGAGACTTATTCTGGCAACAGCTAATTTTTTTTGCAGTTAGGCATCTAGTTATATCACAAACCATCTTACCTTATTTGTTCTTCACATAAAAAAGCATTGTCAGGCTCATTTTCCCCTTCAAAAGATCACCTCTGTGCAATCACTTCAGAGCATCTTGAGACTCACTCCTAGAAGAGATCTTGGACCATATTGGGAAATGCATTATTGCCAATAAACATTCCTGTAAACCTGTTGTTTTGCATTAAGAGATTAATTTTAACATGTAGCTGGTTTAGACTTTTATCCCATGGGTGTATCCTGTCTTCCATTTCCCACTTTTAACTTCATTTTTCCTAGAACAGTTAAAAAAGGAATATTGTTCTAACAAAAATACATCCCTTCCAAATACCATTTGATTCATGGTTCTTATACCAGGATATGTGTTCCTTATATCCGGTTCTTATATCATACCAGGATATGTGTTCCTTAACTGGCATGAAAACATAATTGGATCCTCAGTAACATGTTAAATAACCTAATTAGCATGACTGAATTGTCCTAAAACATGTCTCACCTCTTGAGTTTAAGTTTCACCTCTTCGCTCCTTTTGTGTCTTGCACTTCTCTAAGGTTTAAAGAAATGCATAGAGAAATCCCTTAGTTTTGAGTTTCTTTTCCCCAAAACATGTCGTTAACATTCCTTTATGTTACAATCTTAAGCTGGGAGGAGTTGCAAAGATAAAACAGGGCTCCTTGCACTAGTGTTGTAGATACATAATTACAGAACAATGAAATGATAGCTGTATTGAGGTATAAACAGTAAGCGCCACTGACTAGAGAATAGGAGAAAGCAGAAGATGGCATTTGACTTGGCTCTTGAATGATGAGTGTGCTGGAATTCTAGGCTGAGGAATCAGCATTGCAAAGGCAGAGTATAACATATTCTGCATATAGGTAAATAGGCTAGAGGTGAAGAGTGATGAGTAGGTTTGAGTAATGTTAAGCCTTGGGTGTCACTATTTGGACTCTAGGTGGGGAGGAGCCACAAAGTGTTTTAATAATCATACTTTGGTCTTCAGTAAGATAATTCTAAGTAAACTACAAAGAAAGATGTGCAGAGTCAATAAATTAAAATAGAAGTGCCTCAGATGAGAAATTTAGGGAGAATGCCTAGGATTATAGTTTGGTCTACTCAATGTATCGTAACATCTATCATTGTAAAGGTGAATGTAGAACTACACTAACACAGTAGCCCCTAGGCATATGTGGCTAGAGTTAACAATTCAGTTCCTCATTCACATGAACCACATTTCAAGGGGTAGTAGCCACATGTAGCCTGTTTAGACAGCAAGCATTTCAGTCATCTCAGAGTTCTACTAGATGGTTGGTCTAGAACAGAGAAGTAGTTAGGCATGTTAAGTATGGCTATCAGAAGAGAGCCTATAGAAAACTGGTTGAAAGGTAGCCATTAAACACTATATAGGTAAGATCTTCAGAGAAAAGGGTAAGAAAAAAAAAAAGTGGCCTAAGGGAAATCCTTTAAAAATATTTAAGGTATAAGCAGTAAAAAAAGAGATGTGAAGAAATAGGGCAGCTAGCACATGAAAAGAGTTTAGAGATGGCATACCTGGAAAATAAGTTTCATAACAAGGCCAGGGAGGATCAAAGATGACTTTGGTGGTTTGGGGCAAAAGCAATTTCAGTGGAAAGTGAAAGCCCACTTGTAGTTTTTTTGACAAATGGAGATGAAGGAGAATATTTGAGAAGTTAAGGAGTAAAGTTATATCTTGAATTAAAAAAAAAAAAATTGATCTTGAGCTTATTTGCTGAGGGGAAGGAACCTGTGGAGAAAGAAGGCTTTTCTTTTTTGAAGTCTTAGATATAGGAAATATGCACCTTGGAAAGACTCAGATGACATTAAATAAAAGGGGTGGGGTAAAGAGTTGAGGAAAAAGGGAGTGAAGTTGAAGAAATTCACATCTGACAACATTACCTACCAGTTTATATATTAGAGAAATGGGGGAAGACAAAAAATATAGATAGGCTTAAGAGAGTGGTATTTGGAACTGTTGCCTTAAGGATAAAAAAACTGACAAAAGGTGTTTCAGAGTCTAGTGAGATTATAATCCATAAATCACAGTGGCTCCAACCTACTCTGAAATGATGTACTGTCAGAGTACTGCGATGAAGTTAAATTGATAAGAGTTGAGACAGGAGAAGACAAAGAATCAAAGGTATGACTTGCAGCCTCTCTACTCAGAAGCATCCACTTTGAGGGTAGGAACTCCTCAGCAGAAGCTCTCAAGTGATGGTTTCAGAACCCATCAGCATCTTAACCTGGTTCAAATAAACTTTATAGCTTTCATCTTTAAAACTTTATTTTTTGTAGTGCTTTTTTTTTTTTTTTTTTTAATTTACAATAATAGAAATTTGTTCCTGGGAGGTGGAGGTGAGCAGGTGGGTATGGTTGCTTTAAAAAAAAAAATCTTAACTAAGAAGAACTTAACATGGCTTCCTAGATTCCCATCGTTTGGTATTTATTTTATAATGTTGCTTTATCATTGCAACAGGTTTTCCGAAATTCTCTGTATCCACCAGATTATTCATCCCGTTTAGATATCGTAAGAGCAAATTCAAAGTCCCCTCTTCAAAGATCACTGTCAGCTAAGTGTGTATCTGGAACAGGTCAGGTAAGCTAAAAACCGTAATTTAAAGGAATATGAGCAGCTGCCTTTGGTATTGTTCAATACATTTTTAGTTTCCCTTATGTCCTGACTTCATATAACTTACCCTCTTACAGAAGATGATTGGAAGATTGCATTAAGTGCAGCTCTGTTATTTATTTTGTATACTGTAGTACATAATACTCTCTACAGAACACTTGAGAGCAGAGGTGGAAAGGACAGGAGAATGCTAATCTAGATTTGTTTTCAGATGTAATATGAAGAGCATAGATTCTGAAGTCAAACTGCTTATGGTTTAAATACCACTATCATGACTCAGTGAAAGTTATACCTAAAAAAAGTCTTTTTGCTGAACATGATCTTAGATCTGGAAGCACATATCTTTAGGTAAAAGTCCATTCGCTCATTTCTTCTATATCCAGAAAGCCTGAGTTACTAGATGTCTACAACTGGGAGGGGTGTACAGCCTTTTTCTTTTAAGAGGCCATACAGAAAATGGGCCCAAGGTGTATGTCCCAAATAAGGGCAGCCATAAACAATACATTAACAATTCTTTATGGCAGTGTTATAATAAAACTTTATTTACAAAAACAGGAGGCAAAATGGAGTATAGCTTGCCAACTTCTGATCCAGAGATCAATACTTTGTTTCATATCTAGCCTTCGGAATTTAAAATTGAGCAAAATAGGGGCACTTGGGTGGCTCAGTCAGTTAAGCATCCAACTTCAGCTCAGGTCATGATCTCAGTTTGTGAGTTCAAGTCCCACATCGGGCTCGCTGCTGTCAGCACAGAGCCTACTTCAGACCCTCTGTCTCCCTCTCTCTGTCCTTCCCCACCCCCTTTGATCTCTCTCAAAAAAATTAATAAATAAGATTAAGCAACATATTTTCAAAATACAACTTGTAGGTAAATGTGACCCAATGACTTCTATTTTCATTTGGTTCTCTTCTAAGCATTTATTTACTGCTTTATATGTATACGTCTCTCTCCCCCAAACAACTCACATTTTTATTATTTATCAGCATAAAGTGCCTTGCATGTAAATTCCATATTATCTAGTATTATAGTACAAAGTTTGTTTCTATTGAGAGCTAATAATGTTACCAAAATTGGCTAACATCTGTGTCGTACTTTAGAATTACATTATCCTAGGGTTTCTTGACCTCCACACCATTGACTTTGAGTCAGATAATTTGGCAAGGGAACAGGGAGTACTGTCCTGTGCATTCTAAAGATGTTCAGCATCACTAGCCTCTACCCACAAGATGCCAGTAACACACACAAACACAAACCGCCAGATGTAAAAACATTGTCTCCAGACATTGCCAAATGGGCCTCAGAAAGGTCTGAAGCAAGATGACTTCCCAAGTGGCAATGGTCAGGACTTAAAAGCAAGTAGTGAATTCAGACTCACTCCATTTAAATCACAGTAGTAAATTTTAATATTTCAGCTGCCTAGTTGAAATAGTCTTGGCATATTATTTGCTGTCCCTTTGATGATTCTCATATTCAAATGCCCATTTTTGTGACCTAAGAATTACTTAACAAAATATTTTCGATATCCATAGTATACTGAGTATGTACTTTTCTCTGAAGTGTTTTGTTATTCAAATACTAGTACCCAACTGGAATTGGTTAATTTCATATTTTTGTTCAAAAACAACCTGATATATGAATGAAAAAGCTCTGTAACTGTTTTCAACCTTAAAATATAAGAATTCATAGGGAATTTTATTACTGAAAAATTATCATCTTCCTGAAACATGTTCTATGTGACCTTCTCTATAAGGGCATATTAAAAAGATACGAAGTATGTAAAAATATTTTAAGTTAATATTTTTTAAAATGTGTTAACTTTTAACAGGTATCTACCTGTCGACTAAGAAAGGATCAACAAGCAGATGATGATGAAGAGGATGAAGACTTAGATGTTACAGAAGAAGAAAATTAATTTTCTTAAGAAAACTTCATATTTCAGTTTTCATCTTGAATGACTTGGCATCCAGAATTACTACACTGTAAAACTTTATACTGGCTTCATACTCGTTAAACCTCAAAATGAAATCCTCCTGAAAATGAAAATTAAAGGAAATTTATGCTGACCAAAAATGAAGGTTTTAAAAAATATTACACACCAGCCATTTCAACATCCTATCTAGCAGTATGTGATTTTTGTATAGGTTCCATTAAAAAAAAAAAAAAGTTACGTATTTCAAATGCATTCCATATTAATGCACTATACCTAGTTGAGGTTGCAATAGAAATAGATGACAAAACACAAGAGATCTAACAATTCCAATTGCTTTCTTTGCTTTCATTGCCAAAAAAAGGGTCTTTACTCATTCTGATTAAATACAAATTCTGTTCCATAAAGCCTTAATCAAAAGGACAAAGGTTTTTTTCCTTTACTTTTTTTTCACTTTTACTACAACCTGAAGTTTCATTATTTGATACATAATTTACTTTTCAATAAGTGTCATTACTTTTTATTAAATGTAATGGGACACTAGGATATCAGTGTCTTAAAACTACATAAAGCAGAAATTTTTGACTCAAAAAGAAAGCCACATTCAGCCTAACTCTGGTTTTAAAATGAAAATGCTGTCATACTAAAGCATTATACATGGTACTATAGCTTTTAGAAAGCTGTAATTTGGTGGAATGTTGCCTAAGAAACATCATGGAAAACGATAATCATTTAAAAGTCTATAAAAATTTTACCAAACCACCATCTAATTAATGAAAGAGTATACAGTTACTTTTACTCCTGAAAATAATCAATTTAATCAGAGCCTTTCAGTATGTCCAATACTTTTGTTTCTTTGGATGGGGACTGTACTTTTGTTATTTCATGGATACCAGTCAGGCATATAAAAATTGTGAAATTTATAAAATCATTTGGGATAACCACAAAAGGCAACTATTCACAACAAAAATAAAGACTTTCTAGAAAGCTTTTTTGACTTTGTTATTCATGGTTCTGTTAACAAAACATTGCTTCCTGAGAATAGCCCTAAATGATAAAATTACTTCAGTACAAAATATTCAGAATGTTCTAAAACCCTAAATAAATTAAGACACTAAAGGTATCATTACATTGCATTTTATTTTCTCAATATTTAAACGTGGTGTTATAGTTGGGAGGAAAAACCAGGGTTATAGTATTTCTCGTTTATTATAGCAGCTCACTTCTCTTAGCATTAGTTGTCTATCTATAAAATTAAAACAGTGCCTGATATACAAAGCAATCAGCAAATAGTTCTGATATAAAATGTATGCTCTGCCTACTTCAAAGAAATATTCTAAAGACAAAAGGATTACTATACATAATACTTTCAGCAATGTAAAATTAAGTTTCTTTTAGACCAGACTTAGGTTAGCAAACTATTTCTTAAAGGGCTAGGCAGTAAATACTTTATAATCTGTGGGCTGAGAAACAAAATTAAGGCTATTACATAGATAGTTCTATAATCATTTAAACCACCTTTAAAAATGTAAAAACCTCTTCAGGTTCCTAATTAAAAAAAAAAAAAAATAGGTAACTGGACCAGTTACTTAGCCTATAAGCCTCCACATATCTCCAAAACAGTTTAAGTTTTTTAGGGTTATTGAGAATAAACCACATAGTTAATTCATAATTATAAGCCAAATATATAGTACCTAGTACAACTCCTTAAGTAATAGCTAACACTTAATACAAAGATGGAGGTGATGGGGTCACTGCTTAATAGGTGATCTATGGACCAAGAGCTACTGCTCTTGAGAATATTCTTAGTAACTGATAAAAAATAAACTCTTAATGATTCTTAACTATCTCCTGGTTTATGGGATCAAGTTTACTTTCTAGATGGTAACTATATTTTTCAGATAACTTCTGACAAAAAATGTTTGGTTTTAAGATAGTTAACATGTTGCTAGGTATTAAACTAGAGAACCAGTATGCTCCTAGTGTACCTGACGTGTCTGGGAACAGGAGAAAGTGGCTGAAACAGTTTTCCCCCAAACTATACCAGGGTCAAGAGTGCTGATCCCTGCACAGTTTAAATCCATTAACTTTTGATTCCCTTAAAACTTAGCAGCCTCTTGCTTATCAGTAACCTCCTGTTGATCAGAAGCCTTACCAATAACAGTTGATCAACACATTTTGTATCTGTATTATCCACTATATTCTTACAATAAAGTCAGCTAGAGAAAACAAAGTATCAACAAAACCATAAAAATATTTAGTGTTATACTGTATCTATCAAAACAATCCTACCTATAAGTGCACACTTGCAGTTCAAACCCTGGTTGTTCAAAGTCAACCACATTGATGGGTCTATGAGAATTGAGTGCAGTATTCTCTTTTGTTTTTGAAATTGGTGTGCTGTTTGTCCATCATGGAAAATGCCCTGATTTGTTACATTTGCCAATTTCCATTGCAAAAATACTACCATGGCCAATTTAACATAACCAATGACAGCAGAGCTGGGAAAATGTGCAAAAATGGTTCCCAACCAGTAGGAGCCAGTTTTCTCTACTTTTTTATTTTTAAAAGTTAATAAATTTATTAAACTAAATGGTTATGAGTAAATTATATCAATTCATTAATTTTACAATCATAATACAAAGCTTCTGTTTACTATTGTTGACCTCTTGTCTACTATCACCTCACACCCCAGCCCATTTGAGAAGCAGTTCCACATTACAATGTATTTCACTTTTAGGCTTCATCTTGGCTCTTACTGATATGTATTTAGGAAGGGTTTTAAAGTCTTCTATACATTCCTCAAGAAGACTGATCAAATGAACCATTTATATAATCTCTGAGCATTTAAAAATAGTCATTTCTTCTTCTTTTGTTTTTTGTTCATTGTGTTCAGTTTGCACATTTATCATTCCCCTGGCTATTTGTAAGCTTACTAGTTTAAAGAGCCATATTGATGTGCTTTTTCAAACCAAATTTACCAGTTTATTCATTCTACTAGCAAGTAAGATATTCACAATAATTAAAAACACAGAAACTTTAGTTGCCCTCTCTTAAGTTTCTTAAATCACTGAAGATTCATCCAAAATAGTGGCAAATGGCTAAATACTGACAAAGTATTCTACTTCTGCAAAATCCTATTATTAAATTACTAAGCTACCACATATAAATTCAAATTATATTCTTATTTGCTCAATATGGGAAACCTGTGAATCACAAAATTGAGGAAAATTAACCTGGCTTTATGTAAACTATATAAAAGGCCAACCAAAATCAAATCATATTTGATAAAATGAACAATTTTAAATTAGAAGTCAATTTATGATATTATTATCCAAGAGAAGCCCTGGATAGATATATAAAAACTTTTAAAGTTATTTTGTCTTTTATGAACAATGAGCATAGTAATTTTGGTTTTTTAATGCCACTTTAAAGCAACAATGGAGAGAAAGAAAACATCATTTACTCAAGTATTTTTAGCACAATCTTACCAAAATTAAAAGTACCATTTAACAAAAGTTAGTAGGCAAAAGTGTTAAGAGCATGAACTGGAGTCCAAGGTCTGTCTGGGTTGAACCTGGCTCCATGATTTACTAGCTATGACTTTAGGCAAGTTATTTAACCTCTAAACTTCATTATCTCACTTGTGAAATAGACATAAGTAATACCCCATACTTCTTAAGGTAATATTTAAATTGAGATTGAGATTATGCATGTAAAGCACTTTCACTGCCTAGCACACAGTAGGTGCCCAATAAATGTTAGCCACTATTATGGGTATAATAAAATCAAATGCAGTGTTTGTAAAACGTCTACACTAAATATCAAAGAAGTAAAAATGCAATCTCACAAAAATCTGATTATATTTAGTTATTGAGTCTTTGGATACAAAGTCTTATAATTTAAAAATGAGAACCTAGTAAAAAAAAAAAAAAAAAAAAGTTCAATGAATCATCACTAAATTCTTCCCAGAACAAACTATATCCATTTATCAGATTCTTCCCAGCATAAGCCTAAATGTCCCCTTGTACCTATAATTACTTTTTTCTTTTAAGTATTTGGAGTTAATCTTACCAGTTTGGTTGATGAGATATGGAAAACACCATAAAGGTACACAGCACTCTATGCTATTATAGGCTATTTGGTCCATCCTATCATAAATATGGTCTAAGATAGCTGTTGAAAACTTCACAGAAGAAGCTGTAATCCTTTTTTCTTTTTATACAAATACAAGTAAAGTTAATTAGCTGGTCTATTCAGTTGCAAATTTTTTTATTTTTATAAAACTTTGCAAAGTTATGAACATGGAAACTTCAAGAATCTCCTAAGCTTTTTACACAAGTAAACTTCAAGTTCACAGTCTGTCCATTTTGAACTATTTATAATTAATGGGAGGCTTAACACAGTAATATCTCAGACAAAGAAGAGGGCATTAATTCTGTAGGCAGTTAGCAATGCAAATGCTAAACCTGAACAATAGTCACTGACCATTTCCTTATACAGTGTAAAAGATGTAGACTACAGACCAGAAACAAAACTGAATATAAAACTTATCTTCCCCAAATACAGGTCTACTTTATACAAATCTTGAGGTTTATCCATGACATCAACAAAAACTAATGCACTCAGGGAGTTTTCTCCCCAACTGTCCAAAAAAGGGGGCATATATAATTTTAAATTAGAAAAAGTGAATGGTAATTTGCAAGCAAAAGAAAACCAGATTCACATTCTACTATTTACATTTGTTCTATTCACAAGTCAAAATATTTCTTTTCATTAGATAATTAAAAATAAACACTTAAAAAAAAAAACAAATGCATTTTACTGCATCAATACTGTGGGGAGGTAATTCTGAATTTAGGAATGCTCTCTAGAGCAACATTAATTTAACTTTGCGTGGGCCAACTGGCCTATCACTTAGATCTTTAATAGCAGCCATAGCTTCATTATAGTTTATCATAGCAACAATGGCTTCCCCTGTAGGTAACCCTTGCTCATTATACTGTATTGAAACTGAATCAGGTATGATTCTATAACCATGGAAAAAGTCTAGAATTTCGTTAACATTAGCTTTAAATGGAAGATTCATTATCTTAATAGGTGTTAGTCTACCTGAACTACAGTTTAATTTTGGGTCGGGCATGAATCTCCCCTCGGGAAAACTCCCCATACTGCGCTTTCCAAAATCAAACTTGCCACCTTCTGGGCGACCAAAATTCACAAAAGGACGATGACTTCTAAAGTCATCGGGTGGACTCCTAAACTCCTCACCAGGAGGTCTAAAACTGTCAGGAAGTCTAGGGTCCTCCTCTGGAGGTTCCCTGAGGTCTTCTTCCGGGAGCCGCCTGAAGTCCTCATCAGAAGGGCATCTAAAATGTTCCTCCTGGGGGCTCCTGAAGTCCTCATCAGGAGGATGCCTCAAGTCTTCATCGGGAAGGCCTCTGAAATCTTCATCCGGTGGGTGCCTGAAATCCTCCTCTCGGGGGCGCCTTAAATGTTCCTGGGGTGGCCGCCGGAAATGCTCCTGAGGCGGCCGGCGGAAGTGCTCCTGGGGTGGCCGGCGGAAGTGCTCCTGAGGCGGTCGCCTGAAATGCTCTGGGGGCGGCCGCCTGAAGTGCTCCGGGGGCGGCCGCCTGAGATGCTCCGGGGCCGGCCGCCTGAAGTGTTCCTGGGGCGGCCGCCTGAAATCTTCTTCGGGAGAACGCCTGAAATCCTCCTCGGGAGAACGCCTGAAATCCTCCTCGGGAGGTCGCCTGAAATCTTCCTCCGGAGGTCGCCTGAAGTCCTCCTCGGGAAGTCGCCTGAAGTCCTCCTCAGGTGGTCGTCTCCACTCCCCTTGGGGAAGCCGTCTAAAGTCATCCTCAGGAGGCCGCCTCCAATCCTCCTCAAGAGGCCGCCTGAAGTCTCCCTCCGGGGGCCTCCTCCAATCCTCCTCCGGGAGCCGCCTCCAGTCCTCCTCGAGGGGTCGCCTGAAATCCTCCTTGGAAGGCCGCCTGAAATCCTCCTCCGGTGCCCGCCTCCACTCCTCCTCTCTGGGGTACCCGAAGTCCTCCTCCCGAGGGTATCTGAAGTCCTCCCAAGGACGCCTGAAATCCTCCTCAAGAGGCCGCCTGAAATCCTCAAGAGGCCGCCTAAAGTGTTCCTCCCGAGGGCGCCTGAAGTCTTCTGGGGAGCGCCTGAAGTCCTCTGGGGAGCGCCTAAAATCTTCTGGAAGGCTCCTATCAAGCTGTCGGAAATCCCCCTGGGTTTGCTTGAAATTGTCCAGTTGCCTCAAGTCCTCCTGCTGATGCCTGAAGTTTTCAGAAGGACCAACTGAGTATATTGGTGGATCGCTGGAGTCAAAAGAATGGGAATGGTCATCTCTATCACGTGACTGTGAATGGTCTTGCACTCTCTCACTGGACATCAAGGAAAAATTTACATCAAACTCCTGCATTTGTGCCTCAGATATAAGTCTTAACAATACCTCTGTCCCCAAGAATCTCCGTCGGTTTAAACGTTCGGCTTTCATGGCTTGTTCTTCTGATTTGAATTTCACCAATGCTTCTCCCAGACCAACTCCTTTGTCATCATAAAGTAAGTAAATGTCATCCTCTGCAAGAGAAAAGTCTGCAAAGAACTTTTGCACTTCAACTTTTGTAACATCAAAAGGAAAATTTCTTATATATATACACAGTTTCTGGCCAGGGTAGCCTTCTTGAGAGTATTTTTGTGAAATATGTCCAAGCCTCTCTTTTTCTATGGACACTGGTCTTTTCTTTTCATAACATTCAATGAACTTCAGCATTTGTTTTCTAGAAACAGGATCAATATGAACAGGACGATACTGTAAAACAGTCTTATGTAAACCCAGAGCAGTGTTATAGTCTTTCAGAGTTTTGAACATTACAAAGGCATATCTTGTTCTTCTTTCATCTTTATATAAAAACCTAATCTGTTCATTAGTCAGATCAGTATCTCTAAAGAAATTTCTTAAATCTCTTTTGTTAATACTTAGGGACAGATTTTTTAAGTGAACATAAAATCCGAGAGGAGAACGAGAACGTGTTCTTCTGGGAGATTTTGAATGAGATCGTTTTCGAAAATGTCTATCATTAATTCCTCTTGGTGGAGAATGTTCTTCAGTTCTCATAGGAATGTCAACCTCCTTAATTGCATTACCACCAAACTCAATCCACTGTTGTTCTGAGCCTTGCATTACTTCTATAAATCTTGAACCCATAAAACTTCTATGACATTTAAGACCTCCTGAAGCATCAATACATGAAGCAAATTTTACTATGGCATCACCATTATTTCGGCCATCGTGATGTTTTAAGAAAATTACGCCATCCACACACAAACCAGAAAAAAAGACACGTACATCATCTTCATTTACTAAGTAAGGCAAACCTCGCAGAAACAAGTAAGGATTCTCTGCCTTCAATGGCCTTGTCTTTCTTGGCCTTAAATCACCATGTCCTGTACCATTAGTATGAAACCCAGCATCTTGATTAATTGGAGAGCCATATCCAGAATTACTTGCTTCTTCTTTAATAGCCTCAACAAAGTTAGATAAGCTGCCAGCCCCTGATGCCCCAGATCCCGGTCGCTCTCTTCCTATGCGATCAGTTCTTTTCATTTCTATAGTCTTCTGCATTTCTGCCTTACTACTAAGAAAGAGCTCTACAGATGAATCCTTGATAAACCCTCCTGAACGACTTATGGCACGTCTTGCATCTTCATCTGTTGCAAAAATAATAAAAGCCTCCCCAACTTCCCCTCCAATTATATGCACTCCTCCATCAGGAATAGTCAATCCCGTGAAGAAGTGACGAATATCCACAGGCCCCGCAATAAAAGGAAGCCCCAGTAAACGGATGACTACAGCCATGCTGAGCTCAAACCACAGCAATAATGACCTGCAGACAAAAAGGTACACATAATAGCAAGTCTTATTTGTGAAGTACCTTATCCCAAACTAAACTTAATAATTACTTGGTTCCTACCTTCTTCAGCATTTATAAATGAAAACAGGGTAAGAGTTCACAAAAAATATGGACAGTATCTAATTTCTTAGAAAAAGAATAAACCTTCTCCCATCTAAACATACAAATAAACCAACTACTTCGGAGAAATATTTCATATCACCTATCCTATATAGTATGAACATCAAAAATATCAAATCTTCTTTGTAAATCTGCCAAGCACTGCTTCACAACAAGACCAAAAACTATTTTCAGACTCACTTAGAAACAGATCTTCTGCTGAAACATGTGAGAGAGCTTTGTGGATTAAAGAATGTTACCAACCATGATAAGTTTTACATATGAGAAAAGCCATCTATGGTCAGAATATAATTTCTGCTCATAATAATAAACTGTCTACCACTAGTGCATCACTGGCCAAAGGTAAAGTACAGAAACCATGTGTGCCTACATGTACTATTCTACTTTACATTTTTTTGTCAAGCTTCTGTGAATAGCCTTAAGCTCTGGATATCTTACCTTTTTAAAATTTCTTGGAGACCTGTTAATTCTGTAAAAGCAACTTAACTGTGGAAAGAAAATGAAATATAATTAATCCTTGGACCCTGTAATTGATCTTAAACACGCCAGATTAGGATATTCCCTTCAGAATTACCTATTAAAAGTGAAGCAATATACGGAACCACAACTATGGACATTACAAAATGGTCTTCTTTGTTCCAAGGGGAAATTAATCATCCTTCAGCAAAAACGAAGTACAAATTCCAAGTAGACATCTGCAAATTATTTAAAAACAAAAATCTTCTGGAAATTAAATAGCTCCTTGATTGGAAGTGGCAAGAACAAAGCGGTGATGAAAGTGTTATACATTTTGATTAGAGTGTTGGCTACATGGGAGTATAAACTTATCAAATGAATACTATCCTTAAAGTCTGTGCATTTCACTGTATATAAATTTTACATCCACTTAAAAAAAAAAAAAAAAAGACAAGTGTTCTACAAGTAAAAGGTCAATTTAAACACATCAAAAGTTCCCAAAAAAACTTCTGTCACTTCCACTCATGAGAAAACCAAACACCTAGCTCCTTATGTCCAACTCTCTTGCAGTTTTCCTCCCTTTTAAAATATAAGACCAAATCAAACTAAAAAGGCAACCATTCAAAATGATACAATAAATGAACAAAATACTAATGTTTTGGATTCAAAAACCAATTTTTAAAGTAATAAATTCAAACCCATGGCTACCCATTTGAATACAAATTTTAAGTTATACACATATAGCTCCCACTTCCAAACAGGGAATTAAATTTCCTGATTCTAATATAATTAAGGCAAACACTAAAATACCCCTAAAATAAAAAATCTCTGCTACTAATCCTTATCTTAAACTCCTAAAACAATTACTACTAAATTCATCCTAAGCCAAACAGAAAATGTTCAAACAAGAATCTTATTATGCTAACAAGTTTATTCCATTTTAAGCTGTCCTGCACTGAGAAAACCCAAATGACAATAAAGAAAATAAAAACACATTTATTTAGAATGTTTAGGGATTATCAGTATTAACTGCTGAGAAATCTTATTATTTCCTTAAGGAAATTTATATCTAATATTTTCAGAGATACTCAAAGTTACAACATTTAATGTAATCTTATCAAATAAGAGTTGCTAAATTAATAATTATACACTTATGTTTTTAATGTGCAAAGAAATGTTGCTTTAATTCAGTACTTACACTTAAGTACCACTCTTCCACAAAGTGTGGTTGGAAGACATATTCTTTGAGGTCTGCAAGGCTTATTTTCCTTTGGAAAGGGTCCACTGATTACTTTTTAACTAACAACTAAATTACTGGCCATATTCTACATCTGAATTATCAATGCCAAATTGATACTTAAAATATTGACTATTAATACTATTAAAATATTTACAAAGTACATGGGCGCGGGCAGGGGGTATATAGGAAATCTCTGCATCTTCTGCTCAATATTGCTGTAAACCTAAAAAAACTGCCCTAAAAAAATCGTTTATGAAAAATCCACAGTACCAAAAATAAAAATGAGTACAAACCTGGTTCCTTCAACAAACCAATATCCACACCAACTTTTAAAAAACTATATAAATGGCTTCTGTACTAGTTGTCCACATTAAAGTTCCAAGATTCCTTCCTATACAAATTAACTTAGCTCCAAAGCAAGTAAGATACATGCCATTTTGTCTATCCTCAACTTTTTAAAAAACTTAAAAAGGGATATGCCCTGAGAACATAAATATATCGACAAGCTACATAGGGACGTTTCAAGGAATAACATGTCAAATTCAAAAAATTTCTAGTTTATCCTCAGCTTAAAAACAATATTTGAACTAAATAGTTCCAGGAGTACAAATCTCATGAGTTCCAATCCAAGCAGACAAAATATTTTGTCTAATTTGCCACATAAAGCTAACAATTAACTTTTTTCCCTTTTAGCTGGTAGGGTAACGTACCATTTTATCCCTCAACAATGACACACCTAGGAGGCCATCTGTAAGAGACCAGTTCTCAAAATGAGCACTTTTCCTATGGTTCCCATAGGTCATTTCCTTAAGCAAATTCACCAGAAATTCTACTCTTAGAACATAACACAAAAATAGAAACACACAAAATACCCTAAAGTACACTGCACTTAGAATTGTTTCTACTTATGAATGTAACAGAAGTATTTTTGCGACTGTGTTGATTTAAAGACAGTGATGTTAGAACTTCTAACCTATGAAAAGATGAAGTGAGTCCTGAAAAGCTTGAAATTAAGTTCATTTTAAGTAATTTTGATTTTATCCAGGATTCATCACACTTGATCACCATTACTAAACAATACGAAATGTGCATCTTCTAATCAAGCCTGATAGGGAAACGAGACTATTAAATAGGTATTATCTCAGGTCCATCTGATTTTAACTAGAGAGTAACAAGTCATTCTCCAGATACGGTGGGGGGAAATGACTATTCCTTAAAACCCAAAGTTATGATGAAATTCTAAATGCATGAGTTTCCCTTGCAGAAAATAATCTAGCCCGGTCCACAATTATTCTTTATGAAGATCTGCCTTTTATCCTTTTATAATGTAGATGGTTAAAATAAAAACCAAAGGCATGACGACAGAGCCATAGTCGTTAATAGGAACTGTAAATGAAGACGAATCCACAGGGCACAGGATTTCCCATAACATCCATCATCCTCAAATGGGGATCATCCGAAGGAATCGCTTCTATAGCCCAAAGCCTTTGTCCAGACTCCCAAGGGTTAGAGCTTCCTTCTTTTGCGCCAGGCCAAAGTTGCTACGTGGGATCCGATGCTGTCGCCAGACCTTCAGCCAAAATCAGCCTTCAAATTAACCTGGACCGCCCAACCTCCGTGCCTTTCCGTTACGCCGTCCCAAGGGCAAACATTCCACCCTAACTCGCCACAGGGTGAACTGCCCCATACCTAACTCAAACACTTTGGCCACTCTCACGCCTAACGAGCCGGGCCTTCAGCGCTTTTCTGCCACCACTGACTACGATGACATAGCAAAGAAAAAAAATACCTATGAAATCCTTCGAGATCTTCACTCTCAGGAAAACTGGGAAGCGCACACACAACACCACATGGAGGCTGACGGGAGAGTCGGTGTTTAGTAAGGAAGGAGGGTGCCCTAACGGCAGAAGCTACGCTAGCTCCTGGCGCGGCCGCCGGCCCCGCCTTTCCCCGTTCTTCCGTCCCAGTCTCCAACCCCTCCCCACCCCCGACGCCCCAAGGGTAACTGCTTCGCACTTGGCAGTAAACACACACCACTGCTGCCGAGTCGGACACACAAGACCGGGGGCGGGGGGCACTCCTCGTCGCAGCAGCCTGCCCGGCACAGGTGAAGCCCTCAGTAAGCCTAGAAGAAGATGGCGCCCACTCTCCCCTCCGCTCCGGACAAACGGACGTACAGTTTGTCTGCCCATGCGCTCTCCAGGCGTAACCCACCACCCCGGCGCCCCGGCCACGTTTGCGCACGCGTCTTGTGCTCACCCGCTTCCCCTTGTCAGGGGAAGGGAGGCGGTGCCCGCGAGCACAACGGCCCGCCTAGGGTTTGCTGAGCTTCTGCGCATGTTCAGATTCCAGCCAATCCGGGAGCCTCCACCAGAGAAGGGAGCGATTCCTAGACAAAGTTCGAGGCCATATCATTGCAGTAAGGAGAAGCTTCAATAATAACTGCTGAGGTACGTTGGGGAAACATTTGTGGTTTACAGGAATTAAGAGATGCAAAAGCAGAGACCAGTTGGCGATTTGTCTTTTCACCGCTGCAGTTATCGTGTGTTGTAAGCATCTTCTATAAGGCTCTTTCATAAGCTTTAAAAAGGCACAGAAATGTTAGTTTTACTGCCTTAGATGACCAACACCCAGTGGGTTTAATAAATGCATGCCTATTCAATTTTATAGACATTAATAACTTTTTGAAGTGCCTTTTTACGTTTGTTGTTACTACTTCCTAGTTTTTTGAAACATGAGAACAGATAGACCAATCTTGAACAAATGGTAAGTGAAAAGCACAATTACAGGCATGTTCTGTGATGCCAGCTATGTAATATCTGGTGAACAGCCTTGTGTTTGATTTTATTTTATTATTTACAAATAACAAAGCAGCCCACCAGTTTTATAACTACATGATGCATTTATGGTTGGAGTCAAAGCTCACTAAGAAAACAGATACTACATCTTTAAAATGGAGATGAAAAAATGAGTTTTCAATCCTTCTGATATGATTATAAGAGGTAGTCTATCAAGTGAATAAAAGGTGGTTCCTGGAATGAGAGCCACCATTTACTCACTTGGGCAAGTTATTTAGCCTCTCTATGCCTCAGTTTCCTCATCTGTAAAATGGGGATAAAATAATATCTACCCCATGGGGTTGCCATAAATACTAAATGAGTTAATATATATAAAACCTTAGACTAGGTAAGTATTAGTGACTTGTTTCAAATGTCAGGGTTACCCAGGCCATCCATGCCGAAAGAGGGCACTTTGGGAAGCTAGGCTTATTGAGTAAATAGCATTTACCTTGATTATTCCCTACAGTCCTGGGTTTGGTCCTAGGGGAACCTGGCCTCAAAAGCTAAAATATATTGAGGGCTTACTTACCACGTGACAAGCCCTGTGCATTATCTCATTATATTTTTACAACTATTTTTAGAAGTAGGTACTGGGGCGCCTGGGTGGCGCAGTCGGTTAAGCGTCCGACTTCAGCCAGGTCACGATCTCGCGGTCCGTGAGTTCGAGCCCCGCGTCAGGCTCTGGGCTGATGGCTCGGAGCCTGGAGCCTGTTTCCGATTCTGTGTCTCCCTCTCTCTCTGCCCCTCCCCCGTTCATGCTCTGTCTCTCTCTGTCCCAAAAATAAATTAAAAAAAAAAAATGTTGAAAAAAAAAAAGAAGTAGGTACTATTATGTTTCCTATATTACAGATAAGGGAAACTAATGCATAAAGGATTGCATAGCTTGCTCAAAACTACAGAGATAGTGAAGGAATTGAATCCAATCCAGGAATTCAATCCAGGAATTGAACCCTGCTCATTTGCTCCCAGAGGCCACAGGAAGAGGATTCTGGCCTTTGAGGCAGGCTCCCTTTAAACAAACACAGAACCAACACTCCAGAATGTCAATATTGCCAATATTAAGTCACAAGAAGAAACGCTAGTAAAGTGAACCTGAGATCACCTCTGGCGGCTGACCAGCACTTTTCCTGGCCTGTATATGCTCTCTATATGAAGTCAAATACTCAAAGAGTTGTTCGCTACATGTGGAAATAGAACATGAGAAGGTACCTAATCTCAAAAAGTGGTTCTCAGTTAAAGGGTACCTAGGAAGCATTCTCATCTATGTTAACAAAAATAATAGCTATCATTTAATGAGCATTTTCTATAAGGCTAATCTGAACAAGTATGCTTAGATCAAACTCCGTCTTTTGGACAGGCTTAAACAGGTTTTGTCAGCCTCATTTACCGTTTGGGGATAGCCATCCCCTTCTACTTGCACAGATTTTCTCCACAAATAAGACACTATACCGTATGCCTGTCTTTTCTAGTCTGCCTCCTGCCTCACTCAGATAACAATACCAATTACAATCAAAACCAGAAAATGCCAGTTGAGGTAATTAGGTTTAATTACATGGTATCCTGGTTATAGAATAGTTTCTTGAGCCTTTAGTATGTCAACATGGATGTCTAATCATTTCAGAGTACAGAAAGAAAAGTTTCTGGAACAAGACTATATCATAAAATATGGTAACCACACCAAGCCATGAGCATTCTGTGGCTCTGCCTGGGCAATTACTCAACCTCTCCCAGCTTTTTACTATATCTACATCACTCCCTACCCTCCAGAATGATTTTGGATCAGACAGCTTTCAGCTGCCCTTCCTAGCTCTTCAACACCCACAAGAACGGTCTTTTCTCACTTGATCTCAAGAGTTCCTTGATCTTCTCAACTGCAAAGTCCTTTATCCATCTTGCACACCTTGACTTCCATTCAACTTAACTGGCATTTATTGAGCACAAACTGTGGGCCAAGAACCTTGCCAAGGCCCCTGAAAGACAAGGGTGAACAACTCAGCCCTCTTTCCTCAGGAAGCTTATACTGTAGCAGAATAGACACTGCACATGCCATTACACCAGAAGCACAGGTTGAACATGGGGATTAAGACTGTGGGCTTTTGAATCAGGCAGATCCAAGTTTAAATCCCAACTCTGCCACTTGATGACTGTGAACAAATTCCTTATCCTTAGGTTTCTCCATTTGTAGAGTGAAGATAACAGTATTCACCATTCAGGGCCATTTTTGAGGACTAAATGATATAGTGCTTGTAAAGCACTTACCACAGTCCCTAACACACAACAAACTCCAGTATGACTTGGAAATCAAGAAGGCTGGCTCAGAAATCAGAATACCATAGTTCCAAACCTAACTCTGCCACTTGCTAGCTGTATCACATTAGTCACTGAATCACTCTGCTTTAATTTCTTCACCTATCAAATGAAGGTGACAGTAGGAGTGTTGTGTATGTAAAACACACATGCATGTGCATAAACATGCATGCACACACATGCATATGCACACATGCATATATTATATATAATACATAGTAAAGCACCAAGAAAAGCATATAACATGAAATCTTACCTGTTGCTGTGGTGACCTGAATGCTCTTTTCCAATTTTCCCCTTAAGTGGTCCTCAGAGGCACACCTACAAAACCCCTAGGGATTGTTGGAGCCCTGTTTGGACACTACTGATTAAATAAAGGAGCTTGCTCAACTGTGTGTGACGGAGTAAATGGGAGTCTTATCGCCATGGTGGAAAGATGGAGGAGACTGAGATCCTGAATGTTATTTATGTTATAGGTTAACAAAGGAGGCATGCAGGAAAGGTGGTGGACAAAATCTCTGTTTTACTGCTGAAGCTTTGGCCCCCAAATCTCAGTATAGAACCCACTTCTAGTGAACAGGTAGAACCACACAATGAAACATGACCTCTCCTGCTTAGGCTTCATTTCTCTTGGTTCCATTTAGTACTGGGTACATAAAACAAAAGAAAGAAGCAATAAACTAAAGAGAACTTCCAAACACAGAATATAAGGAGAAAGTGAAAGAAAGAAGAAAAGAAAAGGGTGAAGGGAGGAAGAAGGAAAGAGTCTATAAGACTTTGTGTTGGAAGAAGGAGTCTCCTTCATGCAGTCTTTCAGACCCCATTCAGCTGCATAAGAATGGGCCTTGAGTCTGCAACACCTCCTTGCCAAGAGTTAAAGAGCCCACACAGGCTAAACCTGACCTATCACCTTATGTGGGATAGGTCTTGTTTTGGGCTCACTAAGTACTCTTGCTCTGTTTAAAGTATGTACATTAAACATCACTTGGTCAACCTACTGTTATCCTGTCCTAGAGAGAAGCCAGGTTGTTTCCACTGCATCATTAGAGGGGTGTGGCACAAAGACCAGTTGCCTTGTGTCAGTGGCCAAGAGAGACCCACTGGCCATGGGGGACTGACACCACTATTGAAGCTGATCCTGCTCTGTCTCTTCTCTATGTAAATAAACTATTGTCTGTCCAATGTTTGTCTGCATTGTATTTCCCCTAATGACTCTAAAACGAAGATGCAATGGGCAGAAATTTTTGGAGTCCTCCCCTGAGACTGGTTATTGGTACATGGTACTTTGATTGATCAACATCAAGCAAAGTAGAAAGAAGATTTTGTGGACACAAAAAAATCTGTCTCTTAGACTATGGCTAGAGCCTACTCCAGGCTCAACCTATGTTGGTCCTCTGCCCCCTTCTCAGGGATGAAGTGAGAGGACACAGCATTGAAATCCCCTTAGAGTTTGGAAGATGACAATAAACTAGAGAATGAGGGAGTGAAGCAAGTTTTAATCTTTTCCATTGCAACAAATGTGTATTAAATGACAATGTGTTATGCACAACTCCAGGTACTAAGGAGACAGGGCGAACAAAAATGGACATGGTCCTTGCTTTCATAATTCTTGTAGTCTAGGAGAGGGCAGGAAACCTAGAAGAATTACTCAACTAAATGTAAATTTACAATAGGGACAAGAGCTATAAAAGGGAAATACATGATGCTGTGAGAATCACAGGCCTGGCCTGATCACAAAAGGCAGGAGGAGTTCCTTAAATGACAGATGAGGGATGCTTGGGTGGCTCAGTTGGCTAAGCGTCTGACTCTTGATTTCAGCTCAGGTCTTGGTCTCACGAGTTCATAGGATTGAGCCCCACTTGGGGCTCTGCACTGACAGCATGGAGTCTGCTTGGGATTCTTCTCTGTTTTTCTCTCTGCCCTCCCCCACCCACTCAAAATAAATAAATAAGCTTTAAAAAAAAAAAAAAGAAGTGACAGATGAGCTGGAAGGAAAGGTAGAGTTAACAAAGTAAATGGAAATTTCCAGGGAGGGCAAGGAAAGAGGGATAGTCCAGGCAGAGAGGTGCACAGGTTTAGCATTCAGAGAATTGAAAGAAGACCAATGTGGGCAGAGTGCACAGGAGTGCACGGGACAATGAAAGGATGTGGGAACAAGTCAGACCCTGCTGGGAGTTATGGTTCATGCTCAAGAGGTTGAGCTTCCCACTGGAAAAAAAAAAAAATTATTTTAAGCAGAGAGGTGATAGACTTGCATTTCAAAGGTTACTCCAGCTGAGGTATGGAGAATGGATTAGGGGGCGGCAAGAGTATGTATATGAGGACAGGTTAACAGGGTTTTTGACTTCCAGTTTAAGGTGACAGTTTGAACACAGGTATTTACTTCCTCTCCTTTCAGAAATCCTAATAATATAACAGAAAAGGAACTTTTGGAAGAAGCAAAAACTGACATGAATGAAGATAATAGAGTAGGAGGCAACGGCAATAAAATTTTGTGAGCAGGAAAGAGATAGATAGGTGATAAATTCTTTTGTGAATCCAAGAGGGTTGAATCCTAAATTGACAGTGGGAAAAGCAAAAGGCAACCTGATATACACCAAATAAGTCCTCAAAGTCTTAGAAGTCCTCAGTGTCTTCTGTTGGGGAAGGAGATGAAAACATTTGGTTGAACATTAATTTATAAAGCACTAAAAACATGCACTTAAGACTCCTTTCCAGAGCCAAGAAACATAGATCTCCCCCACTACAGCAGAAGATGGAAAGTTTATTCTCTGGAGAGAATATGACTATGGGACAATGGGTACAAATGAGATCAGGGGTTCTATTATATGAAAGAATGGCAACATGTAAATGATGAAACTGAATGATGAAACTCACACCCTCCTTCCCTGGCAGCCAGGCTTGAATTCTCCAGAGAGAAGTTTCTTCCTGGGGAACCTGATCAGCACAACAAGACAGAAGAAAGAAAAAACACTAACATGGGAGATGCCCTAAGAAACAGCCCAGGCATGGGGTGCGTGGGTGGCTCAGTCAGTTAAGCTTCCAACTTTGGCTCAGGTCATGATCTCACAGTTCGTGGATTCAAGCCCCGTGTCGGGCTCTGTGCTGACAGCTCAGAGCCTGTAGCCTGCTTCAGATTCTGTGTGTCTCTCTCTGCCCCTCCCCTGCTCACAGTCTCTCCCTCTCTCTCTCTCAAAAATAAATAAAAACTTAAAAAATTTTTCTAAAAAAGAAAAAGAAACAGCCCAGGCAAATCACCCTACACATTGTAGACCAGTCAAGAAGCCCCACATGTCCTTTTAGAGCTTCCTATTAGCTTTTCAGTGTGCCCCACTCTAATATGCATACATTTAGTAGATAAATATACATAGATATAAAACACATATACATAAATAGCAAAGGGTCACCAGATTTATAAGTAAGTCCTCTCATACAAAACATAACTTTGAAAAAACAGAGATTGTGCAGGCAGAAGGAAACTTTAAACGTAAAAGAAGGGGTGCGTGGGTGGCTCAGTCCGTTGAGCGTCTGACTTCCGCTCAGGTCATGATCTTATAGTTGGTAAATTCAAGCCCTCTGTGCTGACAGCTCAGAGCCTGGAACCTGCTTCGGATTCTGTGTCCCCCTCTCTTTCTGCCTCTCCCCTGCTTGTGTTCTGTCTCTGTCTCTGTCTCTCAAAAGTGAATGAACATTAAGAAATAAATAAAATTTCTTAAAAAAAAAACTTAAAAGGAAACTTAAAACGCTATTAATAAGTAATGTCCTCAAAGAGATAAAATATTACATCCATGAAAGAATACCATGATGTTACACATTAGATATAGTCAGAAAATTAAAAAGTGCTTTTAGAAGTTGAATTAATAATAGTGGAAATGAAAAACTCAAGGGAATGTTTGAAACAGAATGCTTGGAAATTTTTCCAGAAAGTAGAGCAAAACAAAATGAAATGGAAAAGATAACATAAGAAAATTAAAGAAACAGTCCATGGGGTCCAGTATCTGAAACAGAGCTTTCAAAAAGAGAGAAGAGGAATAAATGAGTGATCTTCATAGGAACAATTAAGATCCAACAAGTGCTCAACACAAAAGAAGACAATGAAATACTCCAAGATGCATCACTATAAAATTAAAAAAAAATGAGGACAGAGGGACATCCTCAACACTTCCAGAAGGTAAAAAGCAAATTTAAACCCAAAAGATTAAGAATCAAAATGGCAGATTTTCCAAGAGCAATATGAGAAACCAAAAGAAAGAGAAGCAGTACCTTCAAAATTCTGAGGGGATTTTCCAAAGTAGAACTTCATACCCAAATAAACTGTTAAGTAACTGTGAGGGAAGAATAAAGATATTTTCAGACACGCAAGGTCTCAAAAATTGACATCTTATGCATCTTTTCTCAGGAAACTCTACCCAAAGAAAGCAGTAAACCAAGAAAGGAGAGAATATGCAATACACTTAACCTGAGATCTCTCTTTAACATTACTCCACTTTACCCTTCCAGTTTGATAGATTGCATAGTCTCTTCATTCTGGGTTTCTGTCCTTGAGGAGAGACCTCATAACAGTGCTTAAGAACATAGATCCCTGAAGCAACTGAAGCGAAAATAAACAAGGGGGACTGCATCAAACTAAAAAGATTCTGCACAGCAAAGGAAACCATCAACAAAATGAAAAAGCAACCTAGTGAATGGAGAAAATAGCATGCAAATCATGTATCTGATAAGGGATTAATACCCAAAATATATAAACAACTAATACAATTCAATCACAGAGAAACAATCTGATCAAAAAATGGGCAGAAGGTCTGGATAGATATTTTTCCAATGAATACATACAGATGGCCAACAGGTATATGAAATGGTACTCAACATCACTAATCATCAGGGAAATGCAAATCAAAAACAACTGTGAGATATTATCTCACACCTGTTAGGATGGTTATTATCAAAAAGAAAAGAACAAGTGTTGGTGAGGATGTGGAAAAAAGGGAAACCTTGTGCACTGTTAGTGAGAATTTAAATTAGTGCAACCATTATGGAGGTTCCTTTAAAAATTAAAAATAGAACTATCATATGATCTAGCAATTCTACCTCTGGGTGTCTATCTGAAGAAAATGAAACCCTAACTCAAAAAGATATATGCACCCTTACACTCATTGTAACATTATTTACAATAACCAAGATATGGAAACAATGGGAACAACAAATGAAAGAAGAAAGGGAGGAAGAAGGAAAGAAAGAAAGAAAGAAAAAGAAAGAAAGAAAGAGAAAGAAAGAAAGAAAGAAAGAAAGAAAAAGAAAGAAGGGGAAAAATGTGATTATACACATATATGTAGGAATGTTATTCAGTCATAAAAAAGAATGCGACCATGGGCACCTCAGTGGCTCAGTCGGTTAAGCGTCCGACTTCGGCTCAGGTCATAATCTTGCGGTTTGTGAGTTTGAGCCCCACATCATGCTCTGGGCTGACGCTCAGAGCCTGGAGCCTGTTTTGGATTCCGTGTCTCATTCTCTCTCTGCCCCTCCCCCACTTGTGCTCTGCCTCTCTCTGTCTCTCAAAAATAAATAAATGTTAAAAAAAAAAATTAAGAATGCGACCTTGCCATTTGCAACAACATGGGTGGACCTTGAGGCATTACACTAAGTGAAATAAGTCTGACAGAGAAAGACAAATACCTTATGATCTCATTTACATGAGGAATCTATTTTAAAAAATAACAAAAAATCCCCAAACTCATAGATACAAGAGAACAGACTGGTAGTTGTCAGAAGTGAGGGTAGAGAGTGGGTGAAATGGATGAAGAGGGCCCAGAGGTATAAACTTCCAGCTGTAAAATAAATAAGTCATGGAGATGTAATATACAGCATAGCAACTATAGTTAATAATACTTCATTGCATATTTGAAAGTTGCTAAGAGTAGATCTTAAAAGTTCTCATTACAAGAAAAAATTTTGTAACTATATATGGTGATAGATGTTAACTAGACTTACTGTGGTGATCATTTATCAATATATACAAATATTGAATCATGGTGTAAACCTGAAACCAATATAAAAATTATATGTCGGGGCGCCTGGGTGGCGCAGTCGGTTAAGCATCCGACTTCAGCCAGGTCACGATCTCACGGTCCGTGAGTTCGAGCCCCGCGTCAGGCTCTGGGCTGATGGCTTGGAGCCTGGAGCCTGTTTCCGATTCTGTGTCTCCCTCTCTCTCTGCCCCTCCCCCGTTCATGCTCTGTCTCTCTCTGTCCCAAAAATAAATAAAAAACGTTGAAAAAAAAAATTATATGTCAATTATACCTCAATAAAAAAATAAAATAGAATAACTGATAATGCCTAAAACTGAAAATTAAGGTTTAAAATAGGTCATTGCAGTAATTCATATGAGAGAAGACATTTTAGGGTAATAGAGGTTAAGAAAAGTAAAAGAATTCAAGGGATATTTGGGTGATTAATTCAAGATATATTTAGAAGGTAAAAAATCAAGAGGTCTAGGGGTGCCTGGGTGGCTCAGTCAGTTAAGCATCTGACTCTTGATTTTGGCTCAGGTCATGATCTCGTGGTTTGTGGGATAGTGCCCCTCATTGAACTCTGCACTGGCAGCATGGAGCCTTCTCAGGATTCTCTCTCTCCCTCACTTTCTGCCCCTCCCTCCCTTGCTCTCTTTCACTCCCTCGCTCTCCCTCTCTCAAAATAAATAAAGTTAAAAAAATTAAGAAGTCTAGCTAGACTGAAATGGGAGGATGAAAGAATGGAAAGCATCAAAAGTGACTCCTAGAGTTTTGGTCTGTATTACAGGTGGGATGATGTTACCATTAACTGAGATAGAAGACACTGGAAGAAGACAAGGTTGGGGGTGGAGGAAGGGATGGAGATCATGGGTTGTTTCGGGACACCTTGAATTAAAGATGCTTCATTCCACCCAAATGGAACTTCCAAGCAAGCAGTGGAAATACTGGTTCAGAGCTCAGAAAAAGAAATTTGGCCTGGATATATATAAATATGTGAGTCATCTGCAAAAAGTGGTCAGTGAAGTCAAGGATATGGTTGACATCCAGAGGGAAACTAAAGTATGAGAAGTGACAAAAGTCTAGGACTGAGCCCTCAGGGACTATCCATATTTAGTTAGATAAAGGAAGTTGAGTCAAGAAAGGGCAAAGAGCAGGAATAACCAGAAAGTTTATTCTAGGAATCACCTGGAGAAAACCTGGGAGAGTGTTCCATTATGGAAGCCCATCCAGTTTAGAACATATTGAATGTGATGCAGCAGTTCTAGTAGGAATTGGCACCAAGAGTCTGAAGATTGGGAAAGAGAGTAGGGTTTAACACACAAAGTGCCCTGACTGTAAGATCTTGACCTCACTAATTCCCCTTTCTGACCACAACTTCCACTTCCACACTTTGCATTTGTTCATCACATTCTTTGTGATACTTTAATGCATTAACCCCCTCATGGGCTTACCTGCCTTTCCCTTTTCTTTATTCATGCCCAAGAAAGCACATCCAAGGGTTCAAGAGCACAAGTAAAGAATCAGGGGCAAGATGGTGGGCTCCAGGGGTACCTGGGTAGCTCAGTCAGTTAAGCATCCAACTTTGGCTTAGGTCATGATCTTGTGGGTTCAAGCCCTGTGTCAGGCTCTGTGATGACAGTTGGGAGCCTGGAGCCTGCTTTGGACTCTGTGTCTCCCTCCCTCTCTGCCCATCCCCCTGCTCGCACTCTGTTTCTCTCTTAAACATAAACATTATTTTTTTTTTTTTTAAGAAAGAATGTGGGCTCTGGTATCAAATTACCAGAGTTAGAATCATGATCTGAGTATGACCTTAGGAAGTCATATATGCTTTCTAAGTCTTGGTTTTCTCATCTGTAAAGTAAAGTGATTATAATGGTCCCAATTTTGTCAAATGAGATATTGCAGTGACTGACACACTGAAAACAAAAAATTAATATCAGTTATCTAAATTATCATCCATGGTCCCAACCTCCCCATGAATGGATAATTCTATAACTTTAATTTTTACCATTAATTTTTTTTATTCAGAAAGAAGCTTTTATCTGTCCCCAGATATTTCCTGTTTTCCTATAATGTCACAATCCACCTAGCTACCCAAATCAGAAACCGGGAGTGATCCTTGTTGTTGTTTCTTTACTTCTACTGTCCAAGTCCTAACATTCTCACGATTCTTCCTCCTAAACAGCTCTTTCATTCATCCTTCCCTGCCTCTCCCTTCTTCCATAGCCCTAATTTTGTTATTGTAGGTAAGGCATGGTACAGTACCCATCTCATTCTAGGTGTTCAATAAGCATTTGCTATCCTCTTTGAAGCCATCCTCTCATGTCTTTTGGTAGACTTCTTCATAAGCTGACATTAAACCATGTTCTGCTAGTCTCGTCCACTTCTACGGATAATTCTTCCACATTTTAGCTGGGTGATACTGGGATGTCTTTAAGCTGATAAATGCACTGCCTATTTATAGGGCTGTTAAAAATACTGAAATGATGCAGGTAAGAAGTTTAGCATAAGACATGACATAGAGAAAGCATTTACTTTTTTTTTTCTTTTAAGAGACAGTGGAAATATCTCTGGTTCAGCTTATTTTCTTGTTCCTGTCTTAAATCTGGTATAGGGCAAGCACCCTGCAACTAAGAGGGAAAAGCCAAGAAAACTGCAGAGGTGACTATCTGACATCATTGAATGAACACCAGTGACCACCTATGTCCAGACTTCTCCTGTTTGTTTTTGTTTAAGCCATTGGGAACTGGCTTAAACTACTTGATCTATTCTTTGCAGCAGAAATATCCCTAATGATACACTCCCAATTTATACTTAACAGTTTTAGCTAACATTTTTTCCACTATCCTTGTAAGCAGTTTATACAGATGGACCCATAGTATCTACAGTTATGTCAAACCTGTTTCTATTTTGAATCATTTCACTACTTTATTTAGCTTTTTGGAGCAGTTTTGTCAGGTACAGTGCCCAAAGGTCTTAGGCAATCATCGTTCCTGTCTGTGGTGTACAATGGAGGTATCATCTTGTTAACTAAAGGCAATCGTTTCATCCTATATATAGAATATGCCAAATTTTTCCTCTATTCCACAAAGAAGCCACTTAGTAAACTGGAAAGGTAACAGGTTGTGGAGTTGGCCAGATGAAAATAAATTCTAGTTCCACCACTTTCTAAAATGTTACTTTCTTGATCCTCAGAAAGGGATAGTATTACCTCAGAGGGTTATTATAAAGAGTTCAGATTAATGCTGTCAAGAGCCTAGTATAGTGCACAGTGTGGAACACAAGAAAAACCAAGAATGGGAGCTCTTTTGTTGTCTTAATTACATAGAAGGCAATGAGTAAATGTTATTGCCCCAATCCCCTCCACAGAGCATATAACAGTATGCACTTCATCAAGGAAGATTAGAATTAAAATTCACCCATACAAAGCTTTTGCAGATTAATCTCAACTATTCTGACCATACCCTTTCTGAGTCATTGACATTTGTATAGTCACGTCTTTTAAAAAAAATCTTAATCAGATAAATGATTTCCACTACCAGTTAAACACCCCAGCAATGCATAATTACTCAAAAACATTTTTGAGATTCCTTTTTAAGAGAGAGCTTTCAGAACATATTACTGTGTCCTGTATCATAGATATTAGTGACTGAGTGAATGCTGGTCTTTTGGGGAAGGCCACATGAAAAATACTAGGACTGATGGTGGATACTGGTTAAAGTTATCTATCTTTTTTTTTTTGAGAGAGAGCCAAAAGTTGTTTCTAGCTACTACTGATTGATAAGGTGGCTGAAAATTATGCCAGGTGATTTTATTGGGGGAGTGGGGAGTGTGAGAACAAAATAAAATAAAATACAACAGAAACAGAAGTGAGATTTAAATATTGAGAAATAAAATTTTATGATCTGTACAGTGGCTCTAAAGGTAATTCTAAAATGTTTTGGTGCTAATAGCCTTCAAGGATGCCTGCTTTGAAAGGCAGGATTCACATATGTTTAAATTTGGTTAAAAATTAGTTTCCTTCTTTATTCACAAATGAGTAAAGATGATCTAATTTTATATACATGATTTCCTTTACCCGAAACAAAGAAAGTAGAAACACAAAGAAAAAGTCTGGCAGGAAAGATCTTTTTTTAGTGCTTAAGCCAATCTTCCAGCATTGCGTATTTCAAATCAGTGGATTTTTTCTACTTTTTTGACAAATGTATTTTGCAAATACTCTGTTGGAATGTCTCCTTTAACGCGAAAATGGCCTGATTTGGATAAATTCTGATGTAAACATCATTCAACAGCTTAATGAAACAATACTCATAATTCTGTCATACTATCGCATATAGTCTTTGCTGTGAAATTCTATTTACCGACCTCCTAAACTGATAACAATCCCGGTAACGGGTCGCGTCCCAGAGTTTGAAACACATTTTAAAGAGCGGGTTGGCCTGCCAGCCTCCAGGGTTACTGTACCTCTACCCCTTCCTATCCCAGACCAGCCAGCTTCCCGAGGCTTTGCTCACCTAGCAACCAGGCGGCGACGGCAGACACTTCCGGAACCAGGCGGAGTCGTCCAATCGGCTCTGCAGGTTCGCCGCAGCGGCTGATGGGGCGCGGGAGACTGCGCTGCCGCCGGCGTCTGCACCATGGTGACGAGCGGCGGTGGGGCCAGGGTAGCCATGGCGGCTTGGTCCACCTTCGCCGCGGCTGTGAACGTATTCCTCCTGTTGGCCCTCCCGCGAGTTTCACACGCCCAGACCTTCTCATTTCCATTCCTGCAGCCGGAGTCGTGCGGCCACAACCAGTACTTCGATATCTCCGCGCTGTCCTGTGTGCCGTGTGGAGCCAACCAGAGGCAGGATGCCCGAGGTGAGACCGTTCAGGGTGGGCCGTCGCCAGAGTTTTAACACTCCAGGCTTGTTGTTGCCCGCTGCTCCCTCCCCCTGTCTCTGAAACACATTTTCGTCGGCGGGAAGAAATGTTTCAGGAAAGTTAACTGCCAACTCCTGAGGGGTGGGTTTCCTTGGAGGATTGCAGCTTGCACACAAATGAGGTTGGGGAACCCGAGTAAGCTACCCCCTGAGCCATGGCCGATAATTAATTTCTCGGCGCCAGTCCCTCGCTTCTCATCCGAGGGGTCTTTCGGGAGGCACCTGGAAAGTCGCCCACCGAAGATAGAAAAAAAATAGAGAAGGAACGAGGTGTAGAGAAGTAGGTCACAGGATAGGTTGGGGAGGGAATGCAAATTAGCGCTTATAAATGTTGTTAGCTCTTTATCTTGCTCTTCAAATCCCAGAAACCTAGAGCTAGAAGGGACCTTAACCATGATTAGGTCCAGTCTTCTCATTTTACAGATAAGGAAATTCAAGCCTCGATGATGTTGTTACATCTTCTTTGTTACCTAAATTGTGGATTGGAAGAACTGGTGTCTCTCTGCCCTCAGACTCAACCCATGTATTTCCACTATACAGTGCGTTCTTAATATAGATTTCCTTAGGACTCATCCCTTTTATTATTGAATATTACTAATTGCCCTTAAAGTCTCTTTGTATTAAACTTAGTTGTTGTTGTTGTTTTCCCCTTCAAACGTAGGTCATTTGGTCCCAGTTCCCCTCACTGAAACTGCTCAGAATAAGACTTTTTCCATATTCTAAGGTCCAAAATGTTTTCACTCTTGATTTGGTCACCCATGGTGTTAACTTTCTGCCATCTTCAAATTTGATATATCCTCATTAAAGTTGTCATTTAAGACTGGGCCGGCTCCTCAGGTGAGGATGTATGAATGAGGACGCATTTCACCGACTCTTAAACTGTAAGGTGTTGCTTCATAGTTATGGACCCAGATATTGGATGCATCCTACTGCATAGATTCCTGTGGGTGCTGTTTCCACTTGATGCCTCCTTAGAGAATGTTGTCCTTACCTGTCCAGCAAGTTGAATGGTGATTATCTTATAAGGTCTACTGTCTGTCCAGAGGAAAACAATGGTTTATTTGAATCAAGGTAACTTTGCTAATAAGGTTTTGTTTTGACAAAGTAAATTTGAATTCATTGAATATATGTGTATGGTTGGATGAAATAGAACAGTAAATTTCCCATAGCAGTTAATGCATAGTTTGATTATTAAAATTAAAGTTCAGTGCTTTAATAGTTCAGTTATGCTTGCACTTAAGGTGGTAGCACATATGGTACCTACTGCGTGCCATACACATTCCAAGATCTTTGCGTATAATAACTAATTTAACACCCATATCAACCCTATGAGGTAAGTACCATTATTGTCCCCATTTTACCAAACTGGAGACCAAGCCATAGAGTTTAGTAGCTTGCTAAAGGTCACACAGCTGAATAGCAGAATTAAGATTAGAACCCATGCAGTGCTGATTCCAGAGTCTTGCTATTAACAGCTATACTTCTTCTCAAGATTGTAAGAATATTAAAATTTTCCCTATCTTGGAGCTTTATTTTTATTTACCAAGGTCAAAATTGACTGTTTTTATTTTAGGAACTTCATGTGTGTGTTTACCAGGATTTCAGATGATCTCTAATAATGGAGGACCTGATATTATTTGTAAAAAGTGCCCGGAAAACATGGTATCAAGTATTTATTTTAAAATCATTTTACTGTAAAAAGTAGTAAATTAACATATCTTTATTTTTTTAAACTACATTTTAATGCTGTACTATAATATGGTCCCAAAACTCAAAATTGTTAAATTAACTTTGTTTTCCTCGAGTAAATTTTGGGAAATGAGTGAAATTTTATGCAGTCTTGGAAAAAAACAAATGTATTGCCTTAGTTTTTAAAGTCTGAGATTTAAAAAACCACAAAGCTGTGAATATTTGTGTCTTTATATTTCCTCATAGAGTAACTCAGTGACTTAAAAAAAAAAATAGATGAATGGTATATATAGAGAACAAGTTGGGATGTGTGAGTTTTTTGACTGGTACAGATTGAGTTCTGTGCCTTACACCTATTGTGTTAACAGTCTTATATAACAATTCATGTTTATAATGATAACTGAGGTGTGATAAGTTCATGAAATGCCAATTGCATCATTAAAGAGGTTAAATAATATCTATTGCTGTTTTGTTAGTCATATCATAATTTTAGGAAAATTAGTAAATTAATAGTTACTATATATAATGATTCTTAATTAACAGAAATACATTTTCCAGTCATTTTGGATAATTGGAAGTCTTTGTGAGCCAGTTCTTTTATAGTGATGTTTCTTCTCATTATCTGAATAAAATAATTGAATCTGGGAATTTAATGGTCTAAAATACTATCAAGTTGATTATTATTAAGTTACTAGTTTAATTTACCAGTTGTCCTAATTTATGGCTAACTTGATTTAACTTTTAAGTTTGATTTTCACCTTAATACGTATTTTATATTTTTGTAAATATTGACCATAGATGAATTATCAATGATAAAAAGCTAATATGAAATGGCTACAAAGAAAATTTATTTTCAGTGAGATTACTAAACAAGCATAATTTTTATTTTTCCAATGTTTATTTATTTATATTGAGAGAGGGAGAGCATGTGCGCACATGTGTGCACACGAGTGGGGGAGGGGCAGAGAGTGAGACAGAGAGAGACAGAGAGAGAGAGAGAGAGAGAGAGAGAGAGAGGGAAGGAGAGAAAATCCCAAACAGACTGGTACTATCAGGGCAGAGCACACTGCAGAATCGATCTAATGAACCCTGAGGTCATGACCTGGGCCAAAATCAAGAGTTGGACGCTTAACTGACTGAGCCACCCAGGCACCCCAACAATCATAATTTTTAAATAGTCCTATATAATGTACTGACAAATATAGGAGCATTTCATGATAAATCCAGTCTTTTCAACTAAAATTAAAAATAATTTGTGGCATTGTTTTGTTATTACCATTTGTTCTCTATTCATTTTGGTTACATTCATGTTTTTGATATTATATTTTTGCCCCAGGTTTAGGAAAAATCATATAATACGCCTAATTTTGAATGTCATATTTTATAAAAAACCTTCATTGAGGCACTTGGGTGGCTCAATCAGTTAAGCATCTGGCTCTTGATTTCAGCTCAAATTTCATGATTTCATGGTTCATGGGTTCAGGCCCTGCATCACCTCTGTGCTGACAGTGCAGAGCCTGCATGGAATTCTCTGTCTTCCTCTCTCACTGCCCCTCCACCACTCAAAATAAATAAATAAACTTAAAAAGAAAAACAAAACCTTCATTAATACAAACAATTCTGGATTGAAAGAAATATCCTTATAACTTTAACAACTTTATTTACATATTATTCATACACTATAAAATTCACCCATTTTAAATCATAACTTAATTTTTAAAAGCTAACATATTTGGATTATAAAAATTAGAGGGGTGCCTGGTTGGCTCCATCAGTTGAGCATCTGACTTTGGCTCTGGTCATGATCTCATAGTTCATGAGTTTGAGCCCCACATTGGGCTCTGTGTGGATAGCTTGGAGCCTGGAGCCTGCTTCAGATTCTATGTCTCCCTCTCTCTGCCTCTCCCCTGCTCATAATTTGTCTCTCTCTCTAAAAAATAATGAACATTAAATTTTTTTTTAAATAAGTAAAAATTAGAATATTTTAGAACAGGTAAAACCAAACTATTAATTGACTACCTGTTGATTAAATGCTGTTGAATTTTGTTGTTTTTTCTTTGTAAATGGAAAAACTGAATGGCAATATTACTTTGAAAGAAATGATTCATTTGAACTGAAAATCATGAAGAAGAAACAACGGTTGCCCAGAGTTAACAGTAGTCTGTACATAGTAATAATGTATAGCTTAATTTTGGAAAGTGAGCACAGTTTGACTCTCCAAGAAATATTTATGTAGCTCATACATGCATGATTTATTTGAATCTTGACTACAAATTGTACACTACTGTGGCTTCTTGAATTCACAGCATCAATTAAGAAGGAGAATTTACTTATTGATTTATTTTAATTTAGAAAGGTGTTACTGAAGATGGCTGGAATTGCATTTCTTGCCCTGGTGGTTTAACTGCAGAAGGAAAATGCCACTGTCCTACTGGCCATATTTTAGGTAAGAAGTAGATTCTTTATGAAAAAGTAGTAGAATCTTCACTTACGCTACTTAACAAATATATATTTATTTATTTTGAGAGAGAGAATGTGAGCAGGGGTGGGGCAGAGAGAGAGAGGAAGAGAACCTCAAGGAGGCTCCACACTCAGTGCAAAGGCTGATGCAGGGCTTGATCTCACAAACTGCAAGACTGTGACCTGAGCCGAAATCAAGAATTGGACACTTTGACTAAGCCACCCAGGCACCCCCACTTATGTTATTTTTGATAAAGACATTAATGGAAATACCTTGGTGAACAGTATTTTTTATTGCCCAGAATTTAATGATGTTTAAGTCAACAGCAGGCATTGAGAAGAGAATAAAAAGTCCTACCTGATTAAAAAAAAAAGTCTTAACAATGTACAATTAGATGGATAAGATGGATACTTCCTTAATATGATAAAGTATATATGTTTCAACTCAAAAGTCAACATGGTGCCTAATAGGGAGAAAGTATAAGCATTTCTGTTGTCAGGAACCAGATGAAGATGCATTTAGGTAAGTGAAAGAAACAGGTGGTAGAGTAATTAAAAAGGAAGTAAAAATCATTAAAAACTAATTTTTAATGATTTGATTATATGTTTAGAAAACCCAAGAGAATTACTAAAAATTATCATAAACAATAAAGGTTTGGGAGTAAAAAATTAACATCCAAAAATTAGTAGACTTTGTCTATATAAACAACAATCCTTTAGAATATATGAAGGAAGAAAAGATCTTGTCTACAGTAGCAACAAAAAGAAAAAACACCTGTATAAACTTCAGAAGAAATATATAAGGTAAATCAATTGAAGAACCTTAGAATGCTCCTGCAGAACACAAAAGTTGGCTTTAATAAATGGAATACCAACCTTGTTCTTGGAGGGGAAGATTAAATATTATAAAGATATTAGAGGGCCCCTGGGTGGCTCGGTTGAGCATCCTGCTCTTGATTTCAGCTGAGGTTGTGATCTCACGGTTCATGGGTTTGAGCCCCACGTTGTGCTTTGCACTGACAATGCGGAGCCTGCTTTGGATTCTCTGTCTCCCTTTCTCTCTGCCTGTCCCCCACTCCTTCTCTCTCTCCTTCTCTCTCTCTCTCTCTCTCTCTCTCTCTTTCTCTGTCTCTGTCTCTGTCTCTCTCTCACAAAAATAAACAAAACATTAGGGGCACCTGGATGGCTCAGTCAGTTAAGCGTCCGATTTGGGCTCGCATCATGATCTCACGGTTTGTGAGTTTGAGCCCCATGTTGGGCTCTGCTGAGAGCTCAGAGCCTGGAGACTGCTTCAGATTCTGTGTCTTCCTCTCTCTCTACCCCTCTCCTACTCACACTCTCTCCCTCTGTCTCTCAAAAATAAATATTTAAAAACAATATAAATAAATAAATAAATAAATAAATAAACAAACAAACAAACCATTAAAAAAAAAAGATGTTGGCTCTCACAATACCCGTCTATACATTTAACAGAACCTTAATAAATTCTACTAGAATATTGTTTGTCTGTTTTAGAGACTAATTCCAAAGTTTATCTGGAAAATGTGAAAAGCCAAGACAATTATGAAAAAGGAAAGAGGAAATAACCCCATCAGATACTATGTACATTTTAAAGCTACTGTAATAATATGAATGGCTGGTATATGGGTTACACATACTGATGGATGGGACTTAAAATAGAGAATCAAAATAGATCTAATCTGTATCAGAATGTGATATGGGATAAAAGTAGTATTTCATGTCAGTGGAGAAAAGACTGATTAGTAAATGGTGTTGGGGAAACTTGGAAAATACTAAGTCGGGTTTCTAACTTATTGCTTAAGAAAAAATAAATTTCAGGTCAAATATCTAAATATTAAATATGAATCTAAAGAAAAACGAATTTCAGGGTGCCCGGGTGGCTCAGTTGGTTAAGTAAGGATACAGGGAAATAGTCATTCATATATTACTGGAGGATTATAAATTTGTGCAGCGTCTGTAGAAAACAACTTGACAGTATTTATCAAATGCAGATCATTGCCCAGCTAGCCCTTATCTGGGAATTTCCTATTCCAGTGCAGGGAAATATATGTCTGAAGAAGTATATGCATGGCTTCTTATTGAAACATTAATCCTAAGACAAAATATTGTAAGCAATGTAAAAGTTTGTTAAGAGGAGATTAGTCAAATAAACTCTGGTACATCCATACAATGGTATAGAATGCAGAAAAATATAGATTATTATATAGAAAAATAATGCAGTTCTTTATTGCTGTGAAAACAAATCCAAGATCCATTAAGTAAAAAAACAAGGTATATAAAGTTTATATTCATTCATCCACAAATATTTATTTGGTACCTGCTATTTATCAGTTCTGTTTTCTGTGTTTGGTAAACTACCATTTATGTTTTCTAAAAAAGATTATATATGCATATGTGTTTATGCACAGCCTATTTCTGGAAGAATTTACAAGGAACTGATAACAGTATTGCTTCCAGGGAGGAGAATTCGGTATCTGGGGGGGAAAAGGATGGAAGAGACTTAATTTTCACTTAAAAATTTTTTGTGCCTTTTTTATTCTATTTATATATTATCTATTCAAAAATTAATTTTATAGGGGTACCTGGGTGGCTCAGTTAAGTGTCCAACTCTTGGTTTCTACTCAGGTCATGATCCCACAGTTCATGGGATCGAGCCCTGCATCAGGCTCCACACTGAGCATGGAGCCTGCTTGAGATTCTCTCTCTCCCTCTGAGCCTCCCCTCCCCCAAATTATTTTTTTAAAGAAATACAAATCTCTGCCATCAATTTATTTAAAATCTAGCTAGAAGGCAGGATATGCCTATGGAAAAGTAATTTGCAGAGCAAAATAGCAACAAAATATTTTCACAGGGGCACATATATTAAATCATCAAATGAGCATTTATAAACAATAAATGCTCTGTAAAGAGGAAGTCACTTCAACCAGGGTTGTTTAGGAAGGTTGTCATGAGGAGACAGTGTAATCGTGGGACCATAAAGGATTAATGGGATTTCAAAAGGTAATAAGAAAGAGAACATCTAGGCAGAAGGAGCAGTGTGAGCAAGAGTATTATTATAAACATAAACATCTAGATTGAAAATAAAGGAATTGGGAGGGTAACAGTTTGTTGAGTTTAAAGGTGCTTTGGTACAGATGGCAGAAGGCCTTGAATGGTAGGATGTTCTGTAGGCATAGGCATTTTGTTCAAAGTTTTGAACAGGAGAATGATGATTAATCGGCAACAATCTGTTGCATTTGTTCATTCAACAAATATTTATTGAGCTCCTACTACGCGCTGGCCATTGTGCAAGGGCGCAAAGCATAAAGCAGTGAAGAGGATACAGTGAACAGGCACGAAGTCCCTGCTTTCATGAAGTTCACATTTAAGGAGTGGAAGAGCAGAAGTAGGGAGAGCTGTGAAGAGGCTGCTCTGGTGCTGTAGACATGTGACTACTGGACCTGAACCAGAGCTAGAGGGAATTATACCCAAAAGAGTAGATGCCAGAAACATTAAAAGGATGACAGTAGACCTAGATGAGTGAAGGAATATAGGGATGAGGAAAAAGGAAAAGTCAAAATATCTTTGGGATTTCTAAGTGGGGATGAAGGTGATGATGGTTCATAGATTCATGCTGTGAGGAAGTCATTATGGACTGAATTTCTGAAACAACTTTTGACAGCCAGAGATCACTGGTACAGAAGTGGCAGTTTTAGTAGGTTGCTGAGAATGGAAGCTAGATGCCTGGGGGGCCAGATGGTGGCTCTGACACCTAGAGACCCCTTAAGGTTGAGTGACAGCTGTGAAAACAGTATTTCACTATCTTAGATGCTACTGTTACGTACTTAAAATTCTCCATGGCATGAGCTCCTTAGAGCCACCTTGAACTTTTGCTGTTGATTTGTTCTGTGAATTTGCAAGAGGGGTTGGAGAGGAGTGGAAGAGTACAGAAAGAGGGTACATCCTACTTATTGCACCGCTTCTCTCAACTCTTCCCATTTCTGACATAAAAAGAAAATGATCAGATAATCAGGTAAATAATTTTTTAAAAATAATTTTAAAATAATTATCATTAAAAATATCAAAATTCTTGAGGCTATAGAATGAGAAATAAAAGTCTACACTCCCCATCTATTTTATTTCCCAGAAATTAACCTAAAGTAATTATTTTTTCTCTATCTTTCCAAGTTTTTAATGTATTGCAAATATTTTGGAATGTCTATTTGCAGTGTATTTTGGAGAGAGTGCCATAAGAGCACATGTAGATTTACTACTTAAAAAGATATATCCATGTTTTTCAACTTAAAATTTTTACTTTTTAAAATTAAAGTAATACATGTATATGGTTTGAAATGTAAATAGTATAGAAAAATATAAAAACCAAGGGTCCTTGCCCTTCCACCCTCACTCTTATTCTTAGTTCTCTAATGTAACCACTATTAAGTTTCTTTTGTGTTCTTCCAAGAATGCTTTATGTATTTATATGTTTCTGTACATCCTTGGAAATATTTATATGTTGTCATACTTATTTAATCATAAATATTTGTTCACAAAAATTAAAATTTAAAATAAAATTATAAAACTTAACAGAATGGCAGTGAAGCTAAAAAGCAGTACCTTTTACTGAGCAGTACCCTGTTCAGTACCAGAAAATGGTTATCATCATGTAGGAACATGGGTCCCATGAAATCAGATTTTCCTATCTTTAAAAAAATGCTAAAAATACACAATTTTTATGTGAAACCTTCCAAATTAAAATTTCCCAAATTCAAAAAAGAGTTTATTGAGCACTACCTGCCAGGTGCTGGCAGACAGTGGTGAATCCAACTTAGGTTCTAAGAGGAAGGCAATAAGCAAATTAATAGTATATGCCAGGGCGTGGTAAGTGCTGTGAAGACAAGGGAGGGAGGGGGAGAGAGAGAGAGAGAGAGAGAGAGAGAGAGAGAGAGAGAGCGCACGCCAAGTGTTATTTTGCATGGATGATCATGGAAGATCTCTTTGGAAAAGTGACATCTTAGCAAAGATTTGAAGGAAGTGCGGGACAGAGCCATGTAGATGACTAGGGGACTCGTTCTAGACAGAGGGAATAGCAAGTACAAAGATCCTGAGATGAGAGAATATTTGGCATTTTCAAGGAGCAGCAAATATGCTAATGTGGGTAAAGTAAATGAGGAGGAAAGCAGAAGTAGATGGGTCTGGAAAGTTGGGGTGATTGTTTGCAGATCATGTAAGGCCTTTTGGCTGTAATGGTGACCTTAGAAATTACCCCAAGTGAGATGGAAGGCCATTAGAAAGTTTTCAGGGGAGTGAAATCATCACACTTAGTTTTGAAAAGTCTTGCTCTAGCTTCTGCCTAGAGAATAGAACCAGGACTCCAATTAGGAAGCTGTCATAAAAGTCCAGGTGATAGATTGATGTCCCTTGGCCTGGGGTAGAGTTGCGGAGGTAGAGAGAATAATTCAGTTTCTGGATATATTTTAAAGGAGGAGCTAACAAGATTTGCAGATTTATTTTGTTAACTTTAATTTTATTGTTTTTAATATACAGTATGAAAAGAAATGAGGAAACTCTAAGGACTAGGGCCTGAGTAAATGGTCCAGTGGCATTGCCATTTACTGAGACGGGGATAGGGATGACTGTAGGAGAAACAAGTCATTCATCTTTACTTTGGTTAAACTCATTTTTACTATCTTGCAAAAACTTAAAACATTATGGACAAAGCATTATTGATAACATTATGATTAGGAGTAATGCCCTTTGACCATTTTTCTCAGTGCTGGTTCTCTGTTAATTCCCTTAGCCCCAAAAGTAATTGTTAACATTTTGATGTGTGTGCACATACACGTTTGCGTGTGTGTTTCCTTCTAGAACCTTTTTTTTTCTGTTTTAAAATAAACATTACAGCCACATTATATAAATGTTTCATACCAAAAATATTGTTCTAGAGCAAACTTTCTTCAGTTACCAGTATGATCTGTTAGATTACCTAATTCTTTTTAGTCCACTCCATAGTATTTCGTAGGATGAATATACCATCATCTTGCTATTTTAAATATGTAGGTTGTTTTCTAACAAGTAACTGCCTCAGTAAATATCCTTATACACATGTACAAGTGTTTCTGTAGGTTAGGTATCTAAAAATGAAATTGTGGTGTTGTAGGATATGTGAATTTAACATTTTAATAGGTGCTACAAAAAACCCTCTTAAGTTGTAGAAACATATCAACGGTCTATGAAATTACTTGTTTCTGCATACCTGCTGTAGTAGGAACGTACAGGTAAGAAGTAACAAAAAAGAAAAATTAAGAAAAAAATAATAATTTATTATTATGATTTAGAAGGTTAATTTTTGTAATTTTTTTATGTGGGAATGAGGAAGGCTTCACTTTTCTACACTTTGTTATGGTGGTATTTGACATTCCTCTTATACAAATCAGGTATCTTAAATATACCTGATTATTTATAATAATTACAAGGGGACTGTACTAAGTTTATAGAAGGTTATATGTTGACTTTGAGTTACATCTTAATTTTGTTTCTAAATTGTTTAGTGGAAAGAGATGTTAACGGAACATTGTTGTCTCAAGCAACTTGTAAGCTCTGTGACGAAAATCAAAACTCTTTTACAGTAGCAAATGCTTTAGGAAACAGGTAAGCGGTGTGCTGGGTGCTGACTTTAAATATCATCTTACATTTATATGGAATCTATACCTTTTAAAAATACTTCCTATGATATCACTTGTTCCTCATAATAGCCCAAAGAAGATAAAAATAGATATTAACATATAAAGAAGCTGAAGATCAGAGAATGAGACTGATTAGGGTTCAAAGCTTGGCTCAGTCTCTTATCAGTTGTTTGACCTTGGCTAGCTCAGTAAGTCAGTCTTTTTGTCCTTAGAATGGAAATATACCACCTACTTCCTAGGCTGTTATCACAGCTCAGAAATCAGTATGTGAATTCTTAGCATAGTGCTTCAGAGTAAGTGCTCAGTAAAAGGTGCTTTTTTTGTTTGTTATTATGAAATTTGTACATAATCTATAATATATATAGTATATAAATATTAACTTCTATTTGCAGCATCCTTACTGTGTGCCAGGAACTGTGCTTTAAAATAATGTTACATAAGAGCACCTGGGTGGCTCAGTCGGTTGAACATCCGACTTCAGCTCAGGTCATAATCTCACGGTTCTTGGGTTTGAGCCCTGCGTCAGGCTCTGTGCTGACAGCTCGGAGCCTGGAACCTGCTTTGGATTTTGTGTTTCCCTCTCTCTCTGCCCCTAACCCATTCACATTCTGTTTCTGTCTCTCTCAAAAATAAATAAACATTAAAAAAAATTTTTTAATAATATTACATAAAAAAGCATGTTAATAGATAAATGGTAATTATAGTGACCCAGAAACCCTGATTAATAGCCCTGTTCTTTATCACTTCCTGTTTCCCCTTTATGCGTGCATATGTGTGCACCACATAAACACACAGCCCTGTCTCTCTAACTCAAACACAGTATCCCTATTTCAAATTCTTCACATTTTTATAGAGAGCTACATGATGACTTTTCCCAAGTTTAAGAGAAAATACTTGAGTAGCTTCTCCTGGGGGTATTTAGTATTGGATCACCTCTTCCCTTATGCTGATATGGATTGTAGTATCCAAATATTGACTATTGGGCTGATCCCCAGGTCTTCCCCTCCAGTACCTCCTTAAGCCCACTTCTATGCCGTGCCCCAGTCCCTCCTACCTGCTCTATCTTACGAGTAATGAATACTACAGACCCATCACTGTCCCCGCTAGTCCGGTGGATGCTCTCCCTCCCTGGATATCATACATTAATGAAGAATACAAAGTATTTTTCTAAAATAAATAAAGATAATAAATAGACTTTAAAAGTGTTTGTCACAGCTTTGATCAGGGGATAGACACACATTTTTTCAGTATATGTTTCCTTTTTGCTTTGTGAGAGGCAAAATAAGGAATGTAGATTTGATATAACTACCTATGAAAACAGATTGGGTTTTACTTATGTGAGTTTGTTAGGCTCTTAATTGAGTGACTTAACCATCTTTTTTATTCAATATTGTTTATTCTGTACATGCCATGTAGTTTCAAAAGAATATTCTCCTAATTTTATTTATTTATACCTTGCTTTGTAATACAAGGAGTGGTATAAAAATAATCAAATCAGTGTTAATTTTTTTAATTTGTTTAGTTTATTATAAGTAATTACTTAGTTGAATGAATCTATTCTAATCCAGCATTTAAGAAGACAAATTTTAATGAAATTAGATCTAGCATAATTCATTAACATTTTAAAATGTTTTTGTTATATTGACAGATGTGTTCGATGTGAGCCAACATTCGTCAATACCAACAGGTCCTGTGTGTGTTCGGAACCGAACATTTTAGTAAGGCTAAGCACATTAATGAAGTGTATATTTTAAAATTAAGTTACACCTTTCCATAAACTTTTTTTTTTTTAATTTTTATTTATTTATGAAGACAGGGGGATTATGTTTCAGCAGCACAGTGAATTTTCCTTCACGTGTAATTTCATCTGCCCGTTATGGAGAACCTGTGAGTATGTTTCAGTTTTTTTGTTCCATTCTTGTTGCATTACTTCCTTTGGTCATCAGTCTGGGGCTAAAATGAGAAATATTTCTGTGTAAGTCACTTCAAAACACAAATAAATTAAGAAACAGTTACTCTCTTCTCTACCTTAGCTCAAACTTTTTCAGTGAATCTCTGAATGTTTAAGCTGGAAAGGTCCTATATAGATCCTGTAAGGAATGAAGCATTATTTGTTAAAAGCACCAGAGACTCTAGACTTGAACCCTAGGTTGCCAGTCATTAGTTTTATATCCTTGGATTTACTTGATATTTCTAAACTTCAGTTTTACTGTCTTTACATTGGACATAATAATAATAATTACCTCACAGTGCCTATACATGCTAATCACTGGAGAAACAACGGTTATTCATATCTGGCCAGATTCCTTGTTCTGTGGATGAGAGCATGGATGCCTCAGGTTAGAGCCTTTGTAACAGATTCTGGTCTGACAAGGTCTGCTGTGTAAAATGGGAAGTAGATGAATTGGAAGTGAAGAGATCACGAATAGAGAATAGGAGTTCGTTGACTAACTAGGAGTTAGTTAATGAGCACTGAAAATAAAATACCCAGTATGGCAGCAGAGCTTGTGGCAGGCAGGCTAGGACCCGGTTGCTCAAATTATCCTTAGATGGATGAGAGTCATTAAGGGACAGGAGGACAGCCATGATGAAGGTGGAATCTGGGCTCTTAAGGAATAAAGCAAAAATCCCTGTTCTCCAATATGGTCTTGTGGGAGTGATAGGCAAGTACCATGCATTTGCAAACCAACAAAATAAATGCTAATATTGGGGTACAAATACGGAGCTCTGAGATCACCCCAAATTGCCTCATTTGGAATAAGAGGTGTGTCTTCTGGAGTGTTCCCAGTCTCAGGTTATAGTGACCTTCTGTATACCATTGTCAAACTTGCAGGCCTTTAATTTTCATTTTTCCATTTGTTTTCTTTTTGCCTTTTTAAAATAATTTTGCCAACAGTACCAACAACGCCTCTTTTGTCTCTTTGGTGTCAGATCACCAGTCATTTAGAAGTCATGCCTCTTTTAGTCTCCTCTGATCTGAAATAGGTCCTCAGTCTTTCGCTGTCTTTCATGAACTCAACAGCTTTGAAGGTTACAGGCTTTACAGTCTATAGGATGACCCTCAACCTGGATCCATCCAGTTTTTCCTCATAATCAGGACATGCTTGGCAGGAAACCACAAAAAAGATGTCAACGTATTATAACAGAGGGCACCCAGTGTCCATTTGTCCCACTACTGGTGATTTTAACTTCGATCACATGCCATAAAGTCACCATGTCTACTATAAGGGTACCATTTTTCCCTTTATAATAGGTTAGTATTTTGTAAAGAGAATTTCCAAGATTGCACTTCGTCTTCACCAACCCCAACAGTAAGTTAAACAACAATAAGTTTTAGTCTTGGTTAGTGATGTTTGCCTTTATCAACCACTACTAGTATGGTTGCCAAATATTTCCATCATTCCTTCTTCATTTATTAATTGACATTCTACTATAAGAAAGAATTTTTCCTTCTTCTCATTTATATATTTGTTTATTAATGTAGGTATAGATTAGTGGGTTCCTGTTTTATTCAGTTGGTTATAATCCAGTACATGCATTATTTGTTTTGATCCTCAAATTGTCCTAGATTTAGCTAGTAGAAGCTTCTTCAGTTTGTTTCCTGTGTCTTTTTGATATATCTCCATCATTCTTTGAGCATTTCCTTCCTTTCTGGAACAAAAGATTTCCAGGTTTATCTTGTACTTTTCCTACCTCAGCCCTGGGATCAGCCATTTCTTTAGAATCTCTGGAAGATAATAATTAGGAACCAAGATTACCACACGGAGCATGCCCTTTTAGGAGGCAGATACCTATATACATACACACATCTGTAACTATTTATTTTGTATATGTATTGAAGTAAATGAGTTCCCACTGATACTTTCAATTCCAAAGCAGTACCTCAGCATTCCTTCTAACTCTCCTTTTGATAGATTTTAAGTACCTTCTCCAGTAGTGAGAAATCTGGGTCTCATCTTCAGTTTCCTCATTTGCTCAGTGTAATAGTCTTCCAACCATACTGCTCTCTTCCATACCATCTCCGCATCCTTCTTCACACCACTTTGCAATAGATCTGTTGCAGACTCTGTTAAGAAAAGATGGACAGGGGAAATCAATTCCATTCTTAAAGTTAATTTGATTCAGTTAATACATTTCATTTAAACATTATCAATCTTGAACACTGATGCTTTCCTAAGGACAAGTTTGGAAACCTTGATTTTTAAGTCATTTTATAACTAATGTTGAGACAGGTTCTGTGTAGCTTAAGTTATGAGGCATGTAAACAAATATAGTTAAGATTATATGACTATTTTGGCCCAGTCCTCAGCCTGGCTGACATAAGAACTCAGTTTTAGCAGTGCACTTGTAGTCAGTCAGGACCTAGGGGACCAGTACAAAATAATTAAACCCACAAGAGACTAGATGGTGGATAAAGCAAAATGCATGTTTATTAGTTTATATATATTAATTGCCAGCTAGACTAAAATACTTACATTGACTTGATAATGTACACGCTTCCTAATTGGAAAAGTGTGCTTAGAACGTTACATATCAGGTGTTCTCTTGGGTAATACAGAATTGGAACATAATTAATTTTGTATAATTTTATGAGAGCATTTAATCCTACTCTAGGAATGTACCTGCCAATCAGTAAAGAGTTTCCATATATACGGGTCAGTGTGTTCCCATTGTCTGTCCCCAAAGATAGTAATAGTGATCTAGCATCTTGGCTTTGTGTTTTTCTCAACTTTTTTTTTGAAAATTTCAAAATTACAGAAAAGTTAAAAATATAAGTCCAGGAATGTGCCTGGGTGGCTCAGTCAGTTTTGAGCATCCAACTCTTGATTTCAGCTCAGGTCATGTTCTCACAGTTCGTGGGTTCGAACCCCACACTGGGCTCTGTGCTGACAGCATGGAGCCTGATTGGGATTCTCTGTCTTCCTCTCTCTGCCCTTCCCTGCTCACTTGTGCACTCTCTCTCAAAATAAATAAACTTAAAAAAAAGTACAAGACCAGGACTATACATATATCTTTCACTTAGGTTAACCAATTATTGTTTTGCTGCATTTGCTTTATAATTCTGTATATATGTAAAATGCATGCATACACACACACATTTTTTTTCAGAGTCACTTGAAAATAAGTTGTAGACTTGTGACACTTCACTCCTAAATATCATATTATATAGCCCCTAAGAACAAGGGGGTTTTCCTGGCTTCACAGCAAAGAAACTAAGATAATAAAATTATCTGATATACTGTTCATATCTAAATTTACCCTGTGTTCCAATAATGTCCTTTATGCCTCCCTTTTTGTGGGTGCAGGGAGAGAGGAGGCAAGAATCCAAGGATTCATTTAAGGATCCCACAATGTAATTAGTCTTTTAGTTTTCTTTAATCTAGACCCTGCTGAGTTTTGCTTTTGTGGGTTTGCAGTTTTTTTGCTTTTTTGACTTTTATAGAATTGAAATGCAGAATCCAGGCCAGGTCTCTTGTAGAGTGTCCCACAATCTGGATTTTTCTGATTGTTTTCTCATGATTAGATTCAGTGAAACATCTTTTCACAAGAATATGATGTAGGTATTGTGTATATCCATTGCATCATAACAAAGAGCACATGTTAGGTTGTCTAGTTCCTGGTGATGCTAAATTTGATTATCTGGTCACGGTGGGATCTGCCACTTCTCTTCATTGTAAAGGTACTGTGATTAATAAGTCAGTCTGAGATTTTACTTTGCGACTTTATAAATATCCATTTTAGTGGCCACTGATGAACCAACCTTGCCTGAATCAAGTTTTAAATCGGTCATTTCAAGATAATTTCACAATTCTATTATTTCCTTTACATTTAGTAGCTAGCAGTCTTCTGTAAAGAGTGCTTTCCTTTCTCTCTATACTTTTTTTTCACTTTGAACTCATGAAATCTTTATTCAATGTGCTATAATTTTTTACTGTGTGTTTTTTTTTTTTTTCCAAAGTTCAAATTGTCTTCGGGCTTCACTTTAAGACAGTTCCTATGTTATTTTGACGTGTCTCCATCAGTCTTTTTGCACCTTCTTGGTTTCTCTATACCATGTTCCAGGCTCAACCAATATAATTTTTAATAGTTACCTAACACTCCCCTTTGAATATTTAGGTTTTCTGTTATTAATAATATTGCTATCAATCATTTTATGCACAGATATGTTTTTCCTTTTAGAGAGATTATTTCCTTATGATATATGTCCCAAGTGTTTCTAAATTCCTGGGTTAAAATGTGTGGATAGTATTTTATGAAAGGATCATGTAGCTTTAACATTGTCACTGGAATTGTCTGTGGGTTTATTTTACATGAATTTCCAAACACTGTTGTCTTTGCTTTCCATTTTTACTAGTTGTTTTTTTTTTTAATGTGTTCTTCAATCCTGTATGCAAAGGTGATGTTTTTCTTTAAAAGGGAGAATTTTTAAAAGGGAGAATTGCTACTTGACGAGATGAAAATAGTGACTTAGAATTTTACTTTAGATTTTTTTGATAGCTATGATGCCATGTTCCATATAATTTGGCTTTATCTCCTCTCTGTCCATGCCTCTGAATGGTGTTTCTTAGTGTGTCATTTTTTAGCAAGATGTGCAGATAAGCTCTAAAGCAGTGGTTCTTAGCCAGAGATTTATATCTGCAGCTTTCAGAGCACATGCGTGCCTTGGTCTCCTGGAGATTGATTTGGAATGCAGTCAGGCATTTTCTGTTCTTTGGAAATTCCACAGGTGACTCTGATGCCCATCATTATTTGAGAATCGCCACTCTAGAGATTTTATATGTCAGTTACTCTGTATATCCCCAATTTCCTGTTGCTTAGAAATCATTCATAAATGTTTCTTTTTTATTACTTGCAAATTTAATACAGTATAATAATCCTAAATCAGCATGTGTTGGCAGTGAAATGCTAAATCAATACCTAGTTTTTCTTTTATTTTTTTTTTGCCATCTTGTTCTTTGTTTCTTGTATTAGTAAAATGAGTGTAATAGTTTTTTTGGATTATAGACACACTGTTTCCTTTTATCTTTTGCCTAAGTGACATGATTTTGTAATGCAGTCCCTCTTTGTGATAACTGAGTTTGGTTATAATTAACTCTTATATCCTCATTAAAACTATTTTCTAATAACATTGAGAAAGTGCTAGTAGTCATTTCCCATTGGAAAATATGCATGTTAATATTTTCTTAGCAGTGTACATAAGGAATCTTCATTTGAACTTAAAACTAAAACTTATCTTTTTGTGACCAGGGCATGTCTTTCACTTCAGAATGGTTTGCAAAGTATTTGCAGTCATCAGCAGCTGCTTGTTGGGTAAGTTTAAGTTGTTTTTAAATAATTTTATTTCATTTTACAGAATTGTCCCACCACCATTTTTTCCCCAGATAATAAAAATCTTCTAAGATATATCTTCTAGATATATCTCCTTGGTCATATTCTATAAGAAAAATAAGCCATTTCTAGTGGAAAGAAAATACACAAAGAAAATGTTTTTCATTTCACATTTCATTATACACAAATTGAATGTCTTCAAGCTTGTTCAGCTAGAATGGAGTGTTAGAGGAAAGTGATTCATACTGTCATTTCTTAAATATTAATTATTGACCTGTGTGCCAGGCCCTGTTCTCAAATCAGGTTATGTATTTCAGAAAAAGACAGGAAAAAAATCCCTCATGGAATTATATTCTAAGTAAATGCAGGTGGTGCTAAGTGCTATAAGACAAATAAACCAGGATAAAGAGCATAGAGAGTGGAAGGGGTAATATTTTATACAGGGTGGTTGGGATACATATCTCTGTGAGTGATATTTGAACAAAGTCCTGAAGGAAGTGAGAGTGTAAATATCCAGGGAAAGAGTGTTCTAAATAGAGACCACAGCAAGTACAGAGATTCCAAAGCAGTTCTCTGATGTGTTCGTGTTTAAGAAACAGGAAGTGGGGCGCCTGGGTGGCTCGGTCCGTTAAGCGTCCGACTTCAGCTCAGGTCATGATCTCGCGGTCTGTGAGTTCGAGCCCCGCGTCGGGCTCTGTGCTGACAGCTCAGAGCCTGGAGCCTGTTTCAGATTCTGTGTCTCCCTGTCTCTGACCCTCCCCCATTCATGCTCTGTCTCTCTCTGTCTCAAAAATAAATAAACGTTAAAAAAAAATTAAAAAAAAAAAATCACCTTTTTAAAAAAAAAAAAAGAAAGAAACAGGAAGGAGGCTAGAGTGGCTAGAGCAGGGTAAGTAAGTAAGGGCAAGTGGAGAGGTGAATTTGGAGATGAAGGGAGTGGCTACAGTGAGGACCTAGAGTTTATTGCAAGGGGGATTAGAAGGATTTTGTGCACAGGAAGATAGTGACTGAACTTCAGATTTTGAAAGGATCACTAGCATGGAGAATAGATTTTGCTGAAGCAAGACAGAAGCAGGGAGACCAGTCGGGAGAGTATTACAGTAACCCAAGTGGGAGATGGCGGACCCATGAACAAGAGTGGTAGCCTGGGTCTGAGAGAAGTTCAGCTTCTAGATACACTTGAAGATTGAGGCAATAGGATTTACTGATGAGCTGGGTATGGGTATGGGAAGGGAGAGAAAGAAGATCACTGAAATGTTTGACTTGAATCAACTATAAAAAATAGAGCTGCCTCTTCCTGATAGGGAAACTGAGAAGTTTGAGTGGCAAACTCAACAAATAGTATTCTTTCAAATATAATTATTTTACCTAATAATTTTTTAAATGTCATGCTATGTTTTTAGTTAGTTCTTTTTTCAACTGCTCATCTTTATATGTTCACCTGTAATTTACAGTTAAAATGTACACATTATTCAAGTGGAAAGTTCTTTTCTACTTAAAATAGAGGAAAGATATTAAAGAGCAAAAGAATACTGCCAAAAAGAATTTGTAGACTAGGTACAAACATAATTTTTATATCAGCTTTTGCTTAAAGTATTAAAGTCCATGTTACGTTTCTTTGTCTGGTTACCTTTACATGGTTCTCTCGTAGGTGTATGCCAATCTAACATCTTGCCAAGCTCTCGGAAATATGTGTGTGATGAACATGAATTCTTATGACTCTGTCACTTTTGATGCATGCCGACTGTTTCAGTTTATCTTTGAAAATACTGGACTGCGCACTGTTCATTCTATTTCATTTTGGTAAAGATACCCTGATGAACTGTCATTTTGACCAAATTCAATGCAGTTACTTTCACAAATATTAGTAATAAGATATATTGGTACCGTGTTACTAAAACAATTGTAATTATTTGTAGGAGACGGAATCTTCCATGGCTCTTCTATGGAGACCAGCTAGGATTAGCACCTCAAGTACTCAGTACCATACCTCTTCCTACAAATTTCAGTTTTAAAGGGGAAAACCAGGTATAAGTTATTAGATTATTAGAGAACAACTGTATTTTGATTTATAATTTAAAATTTATAATTAGTCGTAATTCTTGCTTCCTTAGGTTTTTTTCTAAAAATTTAATTACTAAACTAAACCAAAATATCAGCTGTTCATAGGAATTAAACAATACAGAGTTTAGCAGCCTTACTGAGTGTATGGATACCTCTGGATTATGTGGTTGTGGCAGTAAGTAGTACGTGTAGGACTGGGAAAGTAGTTTTCATCACCAAATGCCAAACAAACTCTGTCCTCCTCTGTCTCTACATTTTTAAGAACTGCTTCCAAAGACTGACTGGAACTCTATGCCATTTCCTTAGCATAAATTTTTGTGCTAAGGTCAAAATTTTTACCTTCAGCTTTTTAACCTTCTAGAATGATGGAATAGATTATTCTTGTCCCTGCTCACCCCCCACTCTTCTACACAAACACACACACACATACTTAACAGTTTTGAAGGAAGTTACTTGTCACTGGCATTGCCTCTCAATTCTGGGATAATAGTTTTAATGCAAAAAAAAACAGTTCATTTATTTTAGGTGTGTTTAATTATAAAGATACTTAGATTAATTTTGCTTCAAAGTAAAGACAGTTGAATTTGATATTTGATCTCTGGAAAAAGAAAGGATCAGTCAGTAATGAACATTTCTCAATAGAATACTGCATTGCTTCTAGAGTATGTAACATTTTATTCTTGTTTTTATTTAATCAGAATAGAAAACTGAAGTTTATTGCTGCTTCCTATGATGTAAGAGGAAATTTTCTCAAGTGGCAGACATTAGAAGGAGGTGTTTTACAGGTGAGCATACTTCTAGCTAAAGAATTCCTACCTAATGTGCCTTATTTTTGCCCCAGCAAAGATAAGGAAAAGACTAGATGTTTACTAGATTAACTTGCATGGCTACGTTGATTTTTTTTATTGTGTTTTAAATGGGAATTTCTTAAAACTACTTTAAGAAGTAGGGGTTTAAGAATTCTTGGGGCGCCTGGGTGGCGCAGTCGGTTAAGCGTCCGACTTCAGCCAGGTCACGATCTCGCGGTCCGTGAGTTCGAGCCCCGCGTCAGGCTCTGGGCTGATGGCTCGGAGCCTGGAGCCTGTTTCCGATTCTGTGTCTCCCTCTCTCTCTGCCCCTCCCCCGTTCATGCTCTGTCTCTCTCTGTCCCAAAAATAAATAAAAAACGTTGAAAAAAAAAATTACGTTGAAAAAAAAAAAAAAAAAAAAAGAATTCTTGACTATAAGCAAATAAAACATTATTCTGAGATATTTACCATTTGTATTGTTTTGCTCTAGCTTTGTCCAGACACAGAGACAAGACTGAATGCTGCTTATTCTTTTGGAACAACCTATCACCAAAACGTAAGTTTGGACTATACTAGTCTATATTTTAACTTCATTTCACATCAGCAATATTGGGATGATCTTTGAATTTTCAAAATGTTTTTAATAATAGTGAATAATTTCACTGACTGATATAGTTTTTTATTATTTGGGTGTGGAAAGTCTTACCTTGTCATCTATAGAGTTTAAAATCATATAATATTAGATTTTCATAATTATTATTTATTTACTTTTAGGCATATAAAATGATATTTTCTTCTGAGCATTTTCAAATAAAGCGAAAATATTATTTTTAGTGACTAATAAAAATGTTACTCCCTCCTCTCTCTACCCCCCAGTTAATAAATAAAAATGCCTCTGTCTTTCCTTCCATACTTTTCTCCCTTCTACCCTCCCTGACAGTTCCTTCCTTTAGTAACCCATTTTGAAATTACAGTATTTACAGTATGGTATAAAGGAATGTTACGAGCCATTAAACTTCTGAAAGACAGACATTCACTTGTCTACAGAAATACTTCTTGATAAAATGCATATACATACACCATAGAACAAAACTGTGATTCCACTTTTGTTAAAACTACAATGAAAACTATCATGGAAAACAGATTGCAAGACAATAAACATTTTTAATAGTGGTTATCTCTGGATAGTGGGATTGCAGGTGATTTATTTATTTATTTATTTATTTATTTATTTATTTTATTATTTTCCAAACCTCAGGGGCACCTGGGTGGCTCAGTCGATTAAGCGTCTTGACTTTGACTCAGGCCATGATCTCACGGTTCGTGAGTTCAAGCCCCGCATCAGGCTCTGTGCTGACAGCTCGGAGCCTGGAGCCTGCTTTGGATTCTGTGTCTCCCTCTGTCTCTGTTCTTCCCCTGCTCATGCTCTGTCTGTCTCTCTCTCTCAGAAATAAACAAAATAGTAATAGTTTCCAAACCTCTATCATGAACATGAATTTACTTTTATTATAAATGACTTATGTTATCAAAAAAAAAAAAAAAAAGGAATGTTATTATGTGTCTACTATGAACAAGGAGAATCAACACTAGTTAAATGCCTGCTGCTGGATGCTCAGCATTTTGTCATCTCATTTGATCCATGAAATAACTATGTGAGATACGTATCATTATTATACATATCATTCATAGATGAGGAAATGGTGCTCAGTGAGATTAAGTAATTGACTTAAGGTCTTGTAGCAGGTAAATTGTGGAACTGGTGTTCTGTTAAACTTAAAAACCATGTTTTTTTCCATTGAACTGGGCTGCCTCTGAAGTAGCTCACAGCCTAATAGAGAAAATACTATGTAGACAAAGAATCGCAAAGAATGCAGAATGCGGTGTGTACAAAGTACCATATTGACACAAAAGAGGAGTCATCAGCAGTTCCTGGGGAGGTACTGGAAGGCTTCTCAGAATGAGTGATATTTAGTCTTGTAGAATGAATATGAGTTTGCCAGGAAACACAGTGGGGAAGGGAATATCAGGCAGCAACATTTGTGATGTCAGAGAGACATAGAATAGCATAGCATATTTAGGAACTGCATTAGGTTGGTATGAATGGACCATAGACTGGTAGGGAGCAGTGGGAGATAAGCCTGGTTCTGTTAAGGGAAGCCAAATCTTAAACTACACTGTACGTCAGGAGAAAGAATTAAGACCTCATTCCATAGGACAGTAGTTTTTAAACTTTTTCACTGATGTACACTTAATGTTGAGAACAAAGGCATACCTTCTCCAGCTGTGTTGTAGAATAAGAACCAAGCAGTTCTTTACTTTTAGTTCTTTTGATCCTTAAAAAGAATCATATTGAAGTATTCACGTTTTGGAAGGTTCATGGGAATGCATATTAAAAAGATAGTTTAAAGATATTTTAAAAGCTTAAAAAACACTTTTCTTTTACGTTTATTTTTATTTTTGAAAGAGTATGAGTAGTGAGGGGCAGAGAGAGGGAGACACAGAATACGAAGCAGCCTCCAGGCTCTGAGCTGTCAGCACGGATGACGCAGGGCTCGAACCCATGAACCGCGAGACCATGACCTGAGCCGAAGTCAGATAGTCAACCGACTGAGCCACCCAGGCGCCCCCAAAGAACACTTTGAAAGATTAAATATGCTTTCTAATTTTCATTGCTTTTATTTTTTATTTTCCAGTGTGAGATTCCTATTTCTAAGATCTTAACCGACTTTCCCTCTCCTATATTTTATGATGTGTACCTTGAATATACTGATGAAAATCAACACCAGTATGTTTGGGCTGTGCCTGTGTTAAACCTAAATCTTCAGCACAATAAAATATTTGTAAACCGAGGTAAGACATCCATATATACCATTCTCTCTCTGAGCTGAAAACCAATAAATAAGTCAACCTTCATGATAATTTAATAAACCATGGGTTATAAAAAAGGTCATGGGTTTTCTCTTATTATATGGTTTTAGATAGTCTGCCAAGAAGTAAAACAATAAGACTGCTGATATATTTAGAAATTTCTGCCAAACATATGAGGCCTACTGTTAAGAAATTAAATATTATTGCTAACATGTAAATTGAGAAAAAGTAGTAGAACTGTAAATTGGGGCTTCAAGCTGTTCTCAAGCTGCTTTTCAGACAAGTTCATTTATTTTGTCCTCATATTATAAAATTCTTATTCAGGTAATTTGCAGGGAAAATCCTTCCAAACTGATGAAAGTCCAAACAATCAGAAGACATTCAAGTGAAGTCAGGAAAGCTATTACCAAGAATTTCTTGCAGCAATAGCTGTTTGTGCAATCATTTTATCTAAAACACAATGTATAATTCTGTGTTTTAAATTTATTCTGTAACTTCTCCTTGAGAACCAAGGTATTTTTTAATGCCATCTTTTTCTTTTCTTTTTATGATAAAAGACAGTAGCCCCGGCAAGTGGCTTCTGACTCGGCGCATTTTCTTAGTGGATGCACTAAGTGGACGGGAAAATGACTTAGGAAGTCAGCCAAGATTAACTCGAATTGCTACCCAAATATCACTGAGGTAAGCAAACATCTGTTGTACTAAATTAAGGTTGGAGTGTATGGGAAAATGTGATAATGAAAGTGTTTACTAGTAATCATCAGATGAAAACAATAAGGACAACTGAATTGCAGCAATACATAGAGATTTTTAGTATCTGTGTAGACTGGTATATACACCAGTAGAAGTGAGGAGCTCCAGGGGGAGAATTCTGTTGAAGAACCTGAGGAGTTTTGTCAGAATGCACACTCTAGCCCTGCTGAATTAGAATGGGTTGGGAGGCGGAGGGGAACTGAATAGCAGTGGGCTGAAATGGGAATGTGAGAAGGAGCCTGCCCAGTGGTTTAATGGGTAGGCCCCTGGGTTTTCATTTCCTTTCATAGCTACTGCCTTGGCCCAGATTAACTATCAACACCTCCCTCTTCCTAGGAAATCTTAATGATGATCCTACCTTAGAATAGTGCCTTGTAGCCCTTATTTCTCTGTTTTTAAGTGTGAGATTCCTACCTCTAGATCATAACTGACTTTCCCCACTCTGATATATGTATTTTTTAATGTTTATTTATTTTTGAGAGAGAGAGGGAGAGAGAGCACGGACCGGGCAGGGACAGAGAGAGAGGGAGACAGAATTCGAAGCAGGTTCCAGGCTCTGCACAGTCAGCACAGAATCCACCGTGGGGCTTGAACTCATGAACTGCGTGATCATGACCTGAGCTCAGGTTGGACAGACACTTAACTGACTGAGCCACCCAGGCACCTCACCCACTCTAATATTTTTCGATGTGTACATTGACTACACTGGCAAGAATCAACACCGTCATTTTACATGAGTCTGGCACTTTGAAGCACTTCAATATCCACATACATTTTTTCATTGTTATTTCATTCTGCTTTTCATAGCAATCTTATGAGATACAGGCAGTATAGAAGCTTTATCATGTATCTTGCTGAAGTCCAAATATACTGTGTTTTTTAGCATCCCCTCAATCTACTAATGTAGTATCACTGGTAAAAATGAAATTGGGTCTAGTCAGGCCTAACCTGATTGTGGTAAAACCACGCTGGCCCCTAGCATTTGGCACTTTGAATTTACAAACTATATTCATGCATTGAATTCAGCAAAATATGTTCCACTATGTACTATAAACAGTACGAGATATGACATGCATTATTTTGTTAAGAATTCATCTTTCTCCTTTGAAAATTATGGTGTTATCTGTCTTTTCCTAGGCTTCGTTTAACACTTCACTTTTGACTGTTCCTCAAAGATGGTTCATAGTACTTCAGTGATTTCACTTGTAAACTTCATAGGACCTAGATCGCAAACAGTTTCTAATTTGTCTCAGACGGTATATTTTAATATTAAAGTTTTGACTACTTAAGATAGCTTATGTTGTTACCATTAGTTTGTTTGACCCTAGTCCTTATTAACTGGTTGATTCTGAGATCACCAAGACTATCCATATTACATTAAAACAACAACAACAGTAAGTCAGCTGTATGTTTAAGGACTTAGATATATTTATAACTAAAAATGTATTTTCTTATAAACAGCATCTACCTTGTGCCCAACACAAAAAATGGAAACATTTACCCTCCCTTAATTACCATTGCCTACAGCGACATTGATATCAAAGATCCCAACAGCCAGTCTGTGAAGGTGAGTGCCATGCTATTCAGTGGCTCTGTATGTGTTAATGTAATACTGATGCAGTTTACATTATGGTCAAAGGTTATTAGTTCTTTTTTAAGTTTTAAAAAAAATACTGCACTAAATATAGTCAAGTGTTAATTACTTTTTACTACTAACGGTAAAGGTGAGTTCTTTACAGATTGTTCAAGTAAAAAAGCAAGAATTAAGTTTTTATCTAGACACCATCACCAGGGATGCAGTTGGGCATCCCTGTTCAGGATCCCAGGGTATCCTGAAATATGCAGTGTCTGTCTCTGTCCTTTTTGCCAACTTGCTCGCACTAAGATATTGTTTCCTTGGCTAATAAAAGCAGAGACTCGAACTTTTCAGCAGGCATATGTGTTCCTCTTCTCATCAGGTTTGCTCACTTGATGAAAATGCACTTTGACAGGTAGAAAGATTCAAATCATCAGTAGTTTATAACTAGTAGTGCTAAAGGGAAGTAGAGAATAGTTTGGACCTGCAGCCAGGTTGGCTTCCTACTATTTCCCCAACTCAAAGTTAACTGCAGAACTAAAGGCCTCCCTTGCCTGGAAGGGCCTGTGAATGGAGTAGAGACCTCGTACACTCTGAAGACAGGCTACGCTAGAGAGTGAGCCTGGAGAAGGCTCAGTTCCTCCTCCCAACCTCACGAGTAGTCAGATAAAGCATCTCTGCTTTGAGGAGTGGTACATGATAGAGATATAGAGACCAAAACCAGAGGTAATCCTTCTATACTTTTTCCTCAGAGAGATTAAGTGGCCATTCCCTTCCCCATCTGGAAACATGAGAGGTATTTAAGCATTCCCTACCTCCAAACCTCACTAATAGCTTTTAATTTCTACTATTTTACTTTTCTGAATTTTGGCTACTTTTGGCTTCTATATTGTATTTGTACTCAGCTGCTACTAGATTCAGGCTTCCATTAAAGAAAAAGTAGGCACATAACATAACTCTTCTCTGAAAGATTTTACCTCCTCATTTGTATGACCGAATTGGACGTTAAAATTAGTTTCCATTGCCTGAGCTCATATGCACCATAACAAGAGGAGAGGAAAATCCAGAAACTCACTTAGTAACAACAAGGCTGCCTGGTTTAAAATTTCCTGGTTAGGAACACCACCTGGGTGGCTCAGTCGGATAAGCTCTGTGTTGAGCCCCAAGTGGAGTCCTGCGTCAGGCTCTGTGCTGGCAGCATGGAGCCTGCTTGAGATTCTGTGTCTGTCTCTCTGTGTCTGTCTCTCTCTTTCTCTCTCAAAATAAATAAATTTTAAAAATTTAAAAAAAAAAAATTTCCTGGGTAACCAAGAGTATATTTATTTTAAGATAAAACACTTCTGGGTCTTTTCTTTAACAATCTTTTTATTTGCTTAAAATATTCCAAAGTAAGTCTTGATAAATTGGAAAATAATAGATACAAAAAGAATTGCGAGAATCATGAAACTATACCGATGAAGTCCACCTCAGATTCCTTCTAAGTATAGAATGTACAGTTCTTTCATCATTTCTTAATTTTTCATGAGAGGTGTTGCAAAAATTCTACATTAGTGAAGCATTCAGCTACGTCTTTGCTCTCTCACCAACAGCAAATAACTTTTCCTCACATTTTCTGAGGAGATCAAGAGCATCCCTCAGATTTGCCCTCAGATGAATGCCTTCAGTTTTCCTCTGTAATACTTCAGAATCTCTGTTTCATTATCCTTCCTGTCTCTTGCTCCGATTTTTACGAACAGAGTGCCCTTCCTCCTTACTTAATTTTCTACGTGTGCTTGTGTGTAGTACTTTCTCCAGCATCCTGTTTCACCGCTCTTCCCTTATTCAGCCAGCTTCTCTGCTGGCCCCTTTCCTTTGCCTATAACAACTATCAAGTCCTCCCATCTTAAATACAGTAAAACAACCAAACAATAAAATCTTTCCTTAGTTCTGCCAGCTTTTTAGCTTGCTATCATATATCTTTCCTTGATTTTCCAGCCATTTACTCTTTCATCATTTGCAGTCTAGCTCTTGCCATTTTGTGTCTTTGAAAACCTCTTTCTTAAAGGTCATCAATGAATTCCACATACACTAGCTTTATTTCTTTAACCTGACATACAATATTTGACATTGTATTTCCAGACATATTCTTGAACCTCTATTCTGTTATCTTGGTAAGACTTCGGTATCTCGCCTCTTCTGCCTCTCACAGTCCTGTTTCTCTACCCTTTACTGGTTTCTCTTTCTCTTCTTGTCTCTTAATATAGTGGTATCCCTAAGATTCTTGTTCGGCCCTTTGATTAATGCCTTCTAAGGTGTGATTGTTTAGCTAGTTGCTAAATTCTTGCTACACAAGATTTGTCACATTCCTCCGTTACAGACACCTATCAGAAAATGAAATATCATTAGTTTGGTTTGACTGCTGTTAATGAACCCCTCTTTCTTCAATGTGTGTTCAAAAGGTATATTTAAAGCAGCATGAACAATTCCTCAGAGTATTTCCACTTATATATAAATAAAGGTCAACTCTAAAAATACTGATAGATTAAAAATAGGCATTTCTACAACAAATATATCTTTATAGTAAAAGTAGGTTTGTGTTACATAATTTCAGTATGGCTAATTTACTTTGTTTTAAATTTCAGGTTTCTTTCTCAGTCAAATATGAAATGAATCAAGGAGAAGCACAAGTCCAGACAGATGTGAGTTTGTTTTAACTTGTTAAAATATTTACAGTATATTTCTTAATTAAAAAATGTTTAAGTACACAAGGGAGTTGTCAAAATAGTTCTGCGATAGATCCTTCACCCAGCCTCCCCTAATGTTCACCTGTTACATAACCATAGTACAGTGATCATAATAAGGGCATTAATATTGATGTAATCCTATTAACTGATCTGCATATCCTTTGAATTTCATAAGTTTTTTCACTATCCTTTTTTTTTAATTTTTTTTTTAATGTTTATTTTTGAGAGAGAGAGAGAGAGACAGAGTGTGAACGAGGGAGGGGCAGAGAGAGGGAGACACAGAATCTGAATCAGGCTCCAGTCTCTGAGCTGTCAGCACAGAGTCTTACACGGGGCTCGAACTCGCGAACCGTGAGATCGTGACCTGAGCTGAAGTCGGACACTTAACCAATGGAGGCACTCAGGCGCCTCTCACTATCCTTTTTTTTTGGTTTAGGACCCAAATTGCTTTTGCTTTTGGTGATCATGTCTCCTTAGTCTCCTTTAATCTGTGACAGTTCCTCAATTTTTGTCTTTCATGACCCCATCCCAACACTTTTGAAGAGTACTGGTTATTTATTTTGACCTTCAGTTGGGGTTGTCTGATATTTTCTCATAATTAAATCAAGTTTTGATACAGATACTACAGATATGATGTTGTGCCCTTCTCAGTGCATCATATCAGAAGGTACATGATGTCAGGATGTCTTATTACTGATGATGTTAACTTGGATCATATGTCTAAGGTGCTGTATGCAGAGTTCTCCAAATAGTATTTTTCTGTTTGTAATTAATAAGTATCTTGTGGAGAGAGAGTTTGAGAGGATGCAAATATCCTGCTTCTCATTATCCTTTTGGTCTCTGATTTTAGTATCTAGTGATGATTCTTATCTATAAAAAGTATTACCGTGACATCTGCCTGATGGTGATTTTTCTCTTTTTTTTATTTTATTTTTTTTTCTATTTTTCATTTCTTCTATGTTTGTTAAATGGAATTCTAGAAGAAGTTGTCCCTTTGCCCACATGGATTTATTTATTCAATGATTTCTTTAAAAAAATTTTTTTTTTAATGTTTTATTTATTTTGGAGACAGAGATAGAGCATGAATAGGGGAGGGGCAGAGAGAGAGAGAGGGAGACACAGAATCTGAAGCTGGCTCCAGGCTCTGAGCTGTCAGTGCAGAGCCTGACGCGGGACTCAAACTCACAAACCATGAGATCGTGACCTGAGCCGAAGTCGGACGCTTAACTGACTGAGCCACCCAGGTGCCCCTATTCAGTCATTTCTTTAAATCAGTATAGATTCCTGTATATTTATTTTATTCTAATGATTATAATTCATTACTATCTATCTTCTTAGTCAAATTGTCCTAGATTTGGCCATTAAGAGTTCCTTCAACTTGGCCTCTATCCACCATTTTTTTTTAGCATTTCTTTACTCTATTTGCATATTTGAACATTGATGAGGGAAATTACATATATTCCAAAATGTTGTGTTTTTTTTAGATTGCTTTAGGCGTTTTGGGTGGGCTGGCTGTTTTATCATCTCTTTTGAAGACAGCAGGGTGGAAGAGGCGCATTGGGAGTCCCATGATTGATTTACAGGTATGATCTCAGGAGTTTTTAAAGTATATTTTCATCTTTTGACTATTTTGTGTCTTTCTTTTAAGATACAGCTGGAGAATGAGTAAAACACTGCCTTCTTTCCCTGGGGTATATAACCAGAAGAGGTGTGTGCACACCGCATTTTCCTCCCACATTGCTGTGTGCCGGTCCACACTCCCACCCGCAGTGCTGTTCTTATTTCCACACATCCTCACCAACGCTTGGTATTTTCCAGCGTTTCCATTTATTGCCAATCTGGCAGTGCAAGTAGTACGTCATTGTTGATTTCATTTTCATTTCTCTGCTTTTCATAGACTTTATTAATCATTTTGGTTTCCCTTTTTGTAAACTGCCTGTTTATTTCCCTTGCCAATTTTTCTATGTGGTTTCCAGTTTTTCTCGTTGATTTAAAGTAGTTCTTTGTATTTTCTAAATATGAATCCCCTTTTGGTTTTTGATGTTGAAATATGTCCTCCAAATATGACCCATCTATTATCTTTATCTGTGTGTTACTTTGTTTAACAGAGACTCTTAATTTTGATATTGTCACATTGATTAGTTTTTCATGTGCCTCTGGAATATTTTTTAGGAAAACCTTCCCAATCTCATGATCACAAAGATATCCTCCCAGGTTTTATTCTATTAACTTTATAGTTTTACATCTCATATAGTCGTTTTTAATTTACCTTTGTTTTTATTTTTATCTAACATTTATTGAATGTATGCTAGGCACTTTTTTAAAGCTTTATTTATATAATTTATTTAATCCTCACAATAGTTCTATGAGATTAGATACTATTATTATCATTCCCATTTTACACGGAATGAAATTGTGGCAGAAGTGAAATAAATTTTCTACTCATTTAATTTTTTACAACTCAGTAATAGGTGGTATTTATTTCCATTTTGCTGATGAGTTACCTGAGAAAGGCAACATAGTAACTTGTTTGTACCGATACATCTTCCCGACACCAAAGCCAGTGTGCCAAGGAATCAGAGGAGAGGCGCTTGGTTTACTGTTTGGAATAGTTAAGAAAGGCTTTCCAGAGAAGTGAACTTTAGGGTGGGTTGGGTTATCTGAGCATTCCACAGATAGTCACTGAGGACCTACTTTCTGATTGCCAAGAACACTACCAGGTGCTGGGATGTGATAGTGAGCAAAGACAGATTGGGTCTCTACTTTCAGAGCTCATGAGAGTTTGCCACAGAGAAGAAAGAATATTTGATGGAACAATAAGCAATGCCCATTTCATTCCACAAAATAATTCAAATGCAAGTTAATCATGGAGTGGTTGGAACTGGCATATGAAGTTTAAAAAGTCCATTTTGGTCTAGATTGTGAAGGACCTTATGGGTCTGGAATTTATAGTGAAGAGTCATTGTACATTTTTAGGAAAAGGAGTGACACAATCCAATTTACATTTTATTTTTCCAATTTAGATTTTAGAAAGCTAACTCTGGTGGTAGTATGAAGCACTGATTGGGGTAAAGGGCTCCAAACTAGGAGAGAATTAGGAAGCAATGTAACTTTCTTAGATAGTAAAAAGATAAGCCGGGTTGAGTAAGACAATGTTGGTAATGGACTGAAAGGTACAGATTCAAAGGAACCCAGGAGGTGTCCCCAGTTGGGCTTTATAACTGAATAATCTATAGACACATGAAACAGGCTTTAAACTTGAGAAACTGGGTAGAAAATAGGTTACTAAAAGTGATAGTATAAATAGATTGAGTCTATAACCGCTATAATTCTCTTTTTAAATTGCAGACAGTTATGAAATTCTTGGTGTACTATGCTGGTGATCTGGCCAATGTTTTCTTCATCATCACTGTGGGAACAGGTCTATATTGGCTTATTTTCTTCAAAGTACGTGAGTTTCTCAATTTAACCTAAATGTTCATACCTGAATAACTGAGGCTGTCTTTATAGAGGAACTATCTTTATTTGGGGATATTTCTGATCAAGAGAATTGAGTGAGGCAAGTGATGAACTCCCGATTCCTTGAATATGGTATTTACTGAGTATCACCACCTACCTCTTTTATGCTTTCTTTGGTTTATAAATTGTGCTTCTTAAAAACCCTGTATGGTCATATTTAATAGTGTAATTTATATCGTAGGCACAGAAATCTATCTCTGTTTTGCTACCAGTGCCAGCTCAGGAAGAACGTCTTGTTACTTATGTGGGATGTGCTTTTGCTCTGAAGGTAAGTTTTAAAGGACAGGTTCCTGAATTTAAAAAACCTGCTAATAAACTCATAAGTCTTTAAAATGCTTTCAAAATCTTTGGTGTAAAATTTAGTGTGATTTTACTTTTTTTGTTTATTTTTATTTTTTAAAGTTTTGTTTATTTAAGTAATCTCTACACCCAACATGGAGCTCGACCTCACAACCCTGAGATCAAGAGTTGCCTGCTCTTCCCACTGAGCCAGCCAGGTGCTCCAAATTTAGTTTGATTTTATTTTTAATTTATTATTTATTCTTTTCTTTTTTTTTTTTTTTAATTTGAGAGAAAGAGTCAGGGAGTGGCAAAGAGAGAGAGGGAGAGAGAGAATCCCAAGCATGCTTCTTTCCATCAGTGCTTGGAGCCTGATGCAGGGCTTGATCCCATGAACTGTGAGATCATGACCTGAGGCGAAACCAAGAGTCAGACATTTAACCAACTAAGCCACCCAGCTGCCCCTCTAATCAGTCTTTTTTAAAATACTTAAGGGGCTCCTGGGTGGTTCAGTTGGTTAAACGTTCAACTCTTAGCTTCAGTTCAGCTCTCGTGGTTTGTGGGATCAAGCCCTGTGTCAGGCTCCAAGCTGGCAGTGTGGAGTCTGCTTGGGATTCTCTCTCTCCTCTCCCTCTGTCTCTCCCTCGTGTATTGTGTGCTCTCTCTTTCTGTCTCTTAAAGATAAATAAATATTAAAAGAAAAAAAAAAGAAGCACGAATTATTTTATTTTACCAAGAAAGTCTACTTTTATTTATAATAGGCAGTTCATTCTGAAAAACTGACTTAAATAATTTTGTTAAGAAGCCATACGTATTTTTGAATTAATACAAATTATATTAATTTGATAAAGTGATATTTAATTATATGACTTTTCTTTTTGAAGTCTGATGGTGCATTCACAATACCTTTAGGCATGAATTTTATCTCTTTAGTGGACAATAAAAGGTACCACCTTGGATAAAGTGCTGAAATCTAGAATTTCTTTTCTCTGTCTCCATATTACTTTCCTCCTCTTCTCATGACGTCTCCTTTCCCTATTTCATTGTTCTATCAATGTATGGAAAGCTGTCTAACATGGTTGTGGTAGATCTCATCCCATTGTACTATGATTATTAGTGTCTGCTTTTCCCACTGATCTGTGAGCTTCTTGAATGAAGGAATCATGTCATACTTAACACTTGTATTCTTTGATAAACAATGCTTCTACTAGGAAGAACGCCCCAGATTAAACATATTACTTACGTTAAAATGAAAAAGATGTGTTTCAACAACACATTTTTAAAAATTAGCAATCTCAATACCAGAAATAGACAGTAAAGGCATCTTAAAACTTTAAGACAGCAAATTACAGTTGAAAAATACCTTTACTCATAAAGAAATCAGATGATCTAGAAAATAGTGTGCTTTTGGAAACCTAGGGAAAGAGAGTCAATTATGCATGGCTTCTGTATGAGGAGAAGGTAGTATGTCTACTTTTTTCATATCCCTATTTTAAAGAAAGAAGAAAGGAGGGCAAATGTATAAAAATTTTGTGGATTTGTTGATTCCATGTTACTTGATGAGCTTCTAGTGATCCCATAATGATTATAACTTTGTCATTGTGTATTGTATATTCCTGTGATTAAGTATATTTGTTTCTTAAAAAAATCATTATTTTCATAGGCAGGTTTTTTTAAATGTTACATATTATTTTTGAGAGAGAAAAAGAGAGACAGTGTGGGGGGCAGGGAGCAGAGAGAAAGGGAGACACAAAATCTGAAGCAGTCTCCAGGCTCTGAGCTGTTACCATAGATTGCAACATGGGGCTCGAACTCACAAACCATGAGATTGTGATCTGAGCTGAAGTCAGCCGCATAACCAACTGAGCCACCATGTGCCCCATGGATACATTTCAAATGTTTTGTTTGTCATTTTCAGGCTCTGCAATTTTTGCATAAGCTTATGTCCCAGATTACCATAGATATATTCTTTATTGACTGGGAGCGACCTAAAGGAAAGGTTCTGAAAGCTGTTGAAGGTAACTGAAATAACCATTGTACCAAAATGCTTTTGCTGCTTTTTCAGAACAAAGATGAAACCCTCTTACTTATTTTCTCTCTCTGACCAGGTGAGGGCGGTGTTCGCAGTGCCATGGTTCCTGTGAGCATATGGAGAACATATTTTGTAGCAAATGAATGGAATGAAATTCAAACTGTGAGAAAAATTAATCCACTCTTCCAAATACTTACTGTCCTCTTTTTTTTGGAGGTATGAACTTTTGTAATTGTGTGTGACTTCTGTGTGCCTCATATATATTAATTTCATGTAATTCCAGCTACATTTTTTTTCCAGCTACACTTTCACATCAGTGGAAGTCTTCTAAAGTTTTCTAAAGTTATCAAGCCATTACAAAGAGTGGCTTTTAAAAACTTTGTTAAAATACACATAACATGTAAAACAAAACAAAAAATCGCCTGGGTGGCTCAGTCTGTTGAGTGTCTGACTCTTGATTTTAGCTCAGGTCATGATCCCAGGGTTGTGGGATCGAGACCTGCTTCGGGTTCTGTGCTGCGCATGGAGCCTGCTTAAGATTCCTTCTCCCTCTGCCCCTCTCCTCTGCTCACTATCTCTCTGTCTCTCTAAAATAAAAATTAAAAAAAAAAATGCACATAACATGAAATTTATCATCTTAACCATTTTTCATTGTGCAGTTCAGTCTCATTAGGTACATTCATCTTGTTGGGTCACCAGCCCCTAAGACTCTTTTCATCTTGCACACCTGAAATTCTGTACTCATTAAACAACAACTTCCCATACCCCTTCCCCAGCCCCTGACGATTGCCATTCTACTCTGTCTCTTTCAGTTTGATTACTCTAGGTAAGGAGCAGTTTATTTTGTTTTGTTTATTTTTGAGAGAGAAAGATCATGAGCAGGGGAGGGGCAGAGAGAGAGGGAGAGAGACACAGAATTCGAAGCAAGCTCTAGAATCTGAGCTGTCAGCACAGAGCCTGACATGGGGCTCAAACTCACGAACTACGAGATCATGACCTGAGCTGAAGTCAGACACTTAACCGACTGAGCCACCCAGGTGCCCCAGGAGCCGTTTTTAAACTACTGGTTTGTATCAAAATCCCCTGGGAAGCTTTTGCAAAATATCTGTTCCTGGCCTCACCCCTAGAGATTATGTTTGATTCAGTAGCTCTGAGGTCTAGTTATCTGTGTTTTGAAAAAAAAAACAAAAACAAAAAACTTTTCTTTCTCAGTCACATTCTTACTAGAATTAGAATTCTGCATCAGAACCACTATTATAGGTGAAGTTTTTCAACCAATTATCATTGAATGCTTGCTGTGGGCTACGTTCAGTGCTGAGAGCTGCACTATGCACAGAGAATGGGTGATGCTTATGATGCCTTTGCAGCTATTTCATGGATCTGGTTGGAATTATTAAAGGAAGTATTCAGTACTGAATAGGAGACTGAACTATGAAAACCATTTATGTGGCTAATAGATTTTCTCAGGAATTAGCTGCTTAAATAAAGTTAGATATGAATTACTAACTCATGTCTGTCTGCCTTCCTTTTTCCTTCTTTTCTTCCTTTCCCTTTCTTTCCTTTTTTAAGCTGGGAAAATATATGTATTTCTAAGACATATGAATGATTTTTCAAAAATTCATCTATAGTGTTGTTTGTTAAGAGTGTTCTATAGAGCTTTAAAAGGTGTTATATGAAAAAGAATTTTTTTAGATGAGCACATTTGGAAAGCATTGGATTCAATAAAGTCATGTAGATTTCTTTACTGTAAAACTTACCAGAACCGGGGCACCTGGGTGGCTCAGTTGGTTGGGCGACTGACTTCAGCTCAGGTCATGATCTCACAGTTTGTGAGTTCGAGCCCCGCGTCGGGCTCTGTGCTGACAACTTGGAGCCTGGAGCCTGCTTCGGATTCTGTGTCTACCCCTCCTCTGCTCACACTGTGTCTCTCTGTCTCGATAATAAATAAATGTTTAAAAAAAATTAAAAAAAAAAAAACTTACCAGAACCTTTATTCAATGAGAGTGGAAGGCATGGACAGGAGTATAATGTACAGACTATACTTACTCAGCTATGGCTTCCTTTTATCACAGAAGGTACCTCCTTCAAAAGACATTTTACAAAAAAACATTTGCAAAAACCACTGTTGAAAAGTATAAGAAGTATTTTGCATAGTGCCTGGCATATGTTAAAAATGTGTGAAATGCTAGTTGTTCATTGCTGTTTACTGAGTAAAGTTTCATTCTTCTTGACAGAAATTTTTTAATTTTGTCAGTGTGTGATAATAAGGTTATATCTGGCCCTTAGTCATATTGAAGAGATTTCCAAATGAACTAAATATTTTGTTTTGTAATGAAAACTCCTGGATAATTATTTTTAATCTAGATTTTCTAATGTTTGTACAAACTTTTATAAATATTTTAGTTTTTTAAAGTAAGGGTAGGGAAGAGTGTCTCATTTTCATAGTAGAGCTGTTTTCTTTATCCATGTCTGTTTAAATTTTTCTTTTTTTTTTACTTCAGGTTGTAGGATTCAAGAACTTAGCATTAATGGACTCATCCTCTAGTCTTTCCAGAAGCCCAACTAGCTATATAGCTCCCTATAGCCGCATTTTAAGATACGCAGTGTCTACTGCTCTTTGGCTAGTCATTGGAAGTTTACAGGTAACAACAGATCATACTTTTTAGCAACATTGCCTTTCCATATTTATAACTCTGTTTACATACTAATTATCTTCAAATATTGACCACAATCTTGGTTTCTACAGCAGAAATAAGGTAACAGTGGAAACAACAATAGCTAATAGCTCACATTGTGTTATGATCCAGGCCCTGTGGTAATTAATTGCATTGTAAATATTAACTTAATCTTTATAGTAGCCCTCAGAGATAGTTTCTATTAGTATCCTAATTTTATAGATGAGGACACTGGGGCGCAGAAAGGCTAAATAGTTTGCTAAAGTCATGCAGTTAGAGATCGACAGAACTGGAATTTGAACCTCTGATGTCAGAGCCAACCCAGTGGGCTCCAAAGGGTCTTTCAGACCTGCAGCTTTCTAGTCAGAGGACGGACTTTGTGTTTAGTTTATATAAACTATAGGGATAGCTAAGCTACTTTTATTTATTATTTTTTTTAAAGTTTACTTATTTTTGACAGAGAAAGAGAGACAGAGCACGAGTGGGGGAGGGTCAGAGAGAGGGAGACACAGAATCCGAAACAGGCTCCAGGCTCTGAGCTGTCAGCACAGAGCCCGACACAGGGCTCGGACTCACAGACCACGAGATCATGACCTGAGCCGAAGTCAGACGCTCAACCAACTGAGCCACCCAGGGGCCCTGCTAAGCTGCTTTTAATATTTCTTTTTTTTTTTTTTTTTTAATGCAACTGTTTACATTTATTTATATATCATTAAATCTCATTCAGATTGCCAGTACCCCTTGTGAAATTTTTGTTGAAATATTTATTGAGAAAACTGAAACTAAAAATAAATCTTGGCCTCAGGTCCTGTGGCTCTAGCAGAGGATCTTTTCTATGCTCACTTCCCTTATCTTCTTAGACCTTAAAAAAAAAAAAAAAAAAAAAAGATGAAGAAGAGAAAGCAGCATGAACTAAAGCACCTGACTCCAATATCTGCACTTCTTTCTCTTGCTTCTAGACACTCCCATGAATGGAAAGAACCTTTCTGTTTGATTAAAAATTTCTTTAAGTCAGCAAATGAACATGGACCTTTAGACACACCGCGTTAAACTTTCTCCAGCCTGGCAAAACAGGCTATTTTTAAATCATGGTTTGGGATTAAAATCCAAAAATTCCTATAGAATTGGATCCAGGTGGCATTCTGTAACCTGAGAATAGACTCTGAAAATTTACATTTATTTTAAATTGGTGAGACTTATTTAAACTAGAAGCTACAGGGATAGATCCAGTGAGAGATGGCTTAATAATCAGAAAAGAAAGTCAGGGGTGCCTGGGTGGCTCAGTCGGTTGGACATCCAATTTTGGCTCAGGTCCTGACCTCATATTTTGTGGGTTCGAGCCCCACATCAGGCTCTGTGCTGACAGCTCAAAGCCTGAAGCCTGCTTCCAATTCTGTTTCCCTCTCTCTCTGCCCCTCCCCAACTCATGCTCTGTTCCCTCTCTCTCAAAATATTAATAAACACTAAAAACAATTAAGAAAAGAAAGCCAAACACATTAGAATTTGAAATGAGATAGGATCAAAAGAGAATGGGGTTTGATATTTATCATCAATATAATAGGAAGAAAAGTCATTTTAAAGATATATAAGTATACATTTTTCTGAGTAGATTGGATTCATCTGGATGTAGAGAATTTAAAGGAATACCATCTGAACCTTTTCATATTTGGTTAAGTACAACAACAACAAAAAACCAAAATGGCAATGGCTGAAGTAAAAGTGACCTGTATCATGAGAAAGAAGAATGGAGATGTGCAACGCAGGGCGGCTCCATGCTGCCGCCAGGACCCAGAAGCTCTGCCACTCAGAACTTCCCTCTCTAAGGTCACCTTGTGGAAGGAGTCAGGGGGAACAGCTCACCCTCTCTTCTCTAAGAGCCTTTCCAGAAGTGCTGTTCAGCATTTCCTTGGCCAGAACTTAGACAGATGGCCACACCTTCCTGCACTGGTGTCTTTCAGCTGGGCAGCAGTGTGCCCGCTCCAAAGAGGGTTCTGTCACTAAGGAGAAAGCGGGAAGGATTGGTGGGGCAGAAGCTAGTCATCTCAGGCACCACCATCTCACCTCATTCTTTGTTTCTCACTCTGCTTTCATTCTGGTAGGAGTATTACTCTCCGTGGGTTATCAGTGTTTATTCCTCAAGTATTGTTAAGAGTCCCTTTAAAAACCTGTTACCGTTCCACAAATTTGTTCATAAAAAGTGTTTTTGATTCTCATAATGTTAAGCTTATTATTTACTCCTTTTATTTCCCTAAACCCAGCTTCTTCAACTTTTAAGTGGTATCCTTTAGTTTTTAAACTTTGAAAGTTGCTGTTTTTCAAGTCCTTTAAAGGGATTTAAAACAAGACATATATAGAATGTTAGGGAAGTGTGTTCAGTAATCAGCTGCTGTAGATTCATTTATTTATTCATTCAGTATCTGAGTACATTTCTGTACTAGGCTCTGTGCTGGGCTCAAGGATATGCTTAACAAGAACAAGCTACAGATTGTGGCAAATGCTGTGAAGGGCATTGGGAGATGAGATAGGGAGTAAGTGGAGGAGAGGTGGGTGGAAGTTAGAAACAGGGGCCAACTTTCAACTGGGTGGTTAGGAAATGTTCTCTTTCTCTGACATACATCTAAGTAGGTCTACGACATAGACTTTTCTCTTTTGATTTATAAAATAATTTCCTTTTCCAGTATTGTTATTAAAGCTAAGAAAACAGTTGAAACCATTCCATTCGAATATTTAATGCAGTATCCGCAGTTGAAATAGAATACTTGATATATGTTTTTTATGTGCTACTCTGTCAGGGAAGATTAATTTGAAAAGCAGCATGTTTTCTAATGGCTTTGGAACTTAGGAGATGAGCAGGATTGCAGAACCAAACATAAATCTGGCCACTAATACGTTGGTTTATGCTAAATTTTTTAAAGCCCTTCTTTTTCTTCCCCCACGTTTGTCCTGTCTTGTTTTAATGATACAGAAAAGGTTTTAAAATGCAAAATAGGCTCCCTCAATGAATCTTAATAAAATTCCAAAACCTACTTTCTTTGACAGAAGAATCAGAAATGATAAGTAGGATTTTATCCCACAGGAACCATTCAGGGGCCAGTGTGTTCTTGGGTGGACCTTCTTTTTTCTTAAGATACTATACTGTGGCTATAAAAGAAAATTAAATTTTAAAACCTAATAAGTATGAACTTGGCTTAATGTTTCAGATCATGTTCTTTGCTGTCTTTTATGAGAGATTTATAGAAGATAAAATTCGACAGTTTGTGGATTTATGCTGTATGAGCAATGTAAGTACTTTCTAACTTTATCTTGAGACTGTTATTTTTCCCTTTTTAAAGGTCATGAGTACATTAAGAGAGGCTTTAAAAGTGATTTGGTATGATTGGATTTTTTAGTCCAATTTCCCACTGATTGTTAATTCTGGAGATAGTTATAATGAGCTACAAGCTAATGTTTACTGCCTTAGTTTCTTCTTCTTCATGTGCAGTTTCTTAATTATGAATTCCTTATGCTACCAAATAATTCATTCAGCAGAGTCCCTGAAAAGTTTTCATATATCAATCCTATTTCTTCCTTTCTTGGAAAATATCTTCAATCTCATTTCTGTGTACTTTAAAAAAAATTACTTAATTATCCTTTATTACTCTATTGTCCTGTTTATATATTTTCCGAGAATTCAACCCTCTTTATTTTGAGAGAAAGAAAGCAATTTTAAGAAAAACTTACTTTTCATTGTTTTCTCAATGAGCTGCTAATAGTTCCTCTCTTCTCTTTTTATAGATATCAGTGTTTCTGTTATCCCACAAATGTTTTGGATATTACATTCATGGTAGATCAGTACATGGGCATGCAGATACTAATATGGAAGAAATGAATATGAATCTTAAAAGAGAAGCGGTATGAAAGTATTTAACATCTTCCTTTTTAATTTGAGACATAGGTTCTCTTTTCTTAATCTAGGATTTGTAATAATATTTTTAAAAATTCCTCATTGATTACTTTTGAAAGTTGCTGGGGCACTGATTCATTACCCTGAACATTAATAAAGGGAAAGAATCAAATTTCATCTTACAGTTCCTTATATGAACTGTATTTCAGAGTAACCGAAGAATTCATGAGGGAAAGTTCTTCCTTATAAAAAGAAACTAAAAGAAATTCTACCTTAGAAAATCACCATGTTGTAATGACTGATGGATTAATGCATATAGGTTACAATCATCAGTGGATGCTAAAACAGTTAAGGGTAAGTTGACAGGGAGCTTTATAACAAGGAATCAGGTCGACACAATCTGAGCACACTGGCTCAATCTTACTACAAGTAAAAATTAGGAAAACGAACATTATGCACTTCCTGTTATGATGCAGTAGGAAGTACATAGTATCACTCATAAAATATCCTTGCTTAAGAAAATCAAGTCTAAATACAATCAAGCCTCTAGATCTAACCGCCAGTTTACAGGAATTAGAGGAGCTAGAGGGATAAATTCAATAATACCATAGGAAGAAATTAGCCATATGTAGAATGCAGGATGGCTCACAAGGTAGATGACCCAGTGTCTCCAGCAAATCAAGAGCATGTAAAGAAGAGGGGTGGGTGGTGTGAGAACTGTTACATAGGAAGAGATTTAGAAACAAAATAATCAAGTACAATGTGTAGACTTTGGATCCTGATCCAAACAAACCAACTATAAAAAAAAAAGTCCTTGGGAAAAATTAGGACATTTAAGGACTAAATATTAAATTATATTAAGGAATGATTCATTTTATTACATGTGAAAATGGCATGGTGGTTTGTTTTTTTAAGACCTTATTAATTATAGATACATACAGAATTGTTTACAGATTTGGGGTTGGGTGATGGATGGTTTACTGTTTGTTCTCTGTGCTGTGTACATTAGACCACTTCCTTAATAAAATTAAAAAGAAAAATAAATACTTAAGAAGAAAAATTAAAAGGATTTTTTGACCAAAGGACCTGTGACTTGTACGAATTTAGTACATGATTATAGCACGTCTCAGAAAACAATTTATTTAGTTAAATGAACTGGTTGGTTAACTATTAGAAATTAACACCTGATTGAAAAGTTAAATGTAAAAAAAAAATGAATATCTGAGATTGGGAGATGACATTCAAAGCAAAAAGAATAGAAAATATCAGGGGCACCTGGGTGGCTTAGTCCGTTGAGTGTCGGACTTCAGCTCAGGTCATCATCTCACAGCCCCTGGTCTCCAGCCCTACGTCAGGCTCTCTGCTGTCAGCACAGAGCCTGCTTGAGATCCTCTGTGCCCTCTCTCTCTCTGCCCCTCCCCTGTTTACACAAAAAAGTAAACATTAAAAAAAAAAAAAAATTAGAAAGCATCATAAACGGAATATTCATTGATTTTACTTTATTAATTAATGGAGAATATTTACCTAGCCAACAATCATATAAATAAAAGACATAGCAAATAAGGATAAAATTCTCATAGCAAATATTACAAAGATATTGATAGCAATATTGAAAGTCATAAAGATCAATAAGCAAACAGTTAAAACCTCAATGGAAAAATGACAATTTTTAAATACATAAATGAACAGGAGACTAATAAACCTCTTAAAAATCTATAGCTCATAAATAAATGTAAAAAACTAATATTTTTGCCCTCTTCAAATTAGCAAACTTTTTTAAAAAAGCTAATACTTAATAGTACCAAGGACATGGTGAAATGGGCACCCGTAAAACTACTGGTCTAAGAATAAATTTTTACAAATCTTCTGGAAAGCATTTGGAAGTAAATATACCAAGAGTTTTTTTAAGAGTTGATTATCTTTTACTCACTGATTCTGTAAATCTAATTCAAGGAAATAATTAGCAATGTGAATAGCTAATTAGGTTGAGGGTCTTTATCACAGGGACTATTTATAAGGCCAAAAACATACATAAAAATAAGAATATATTAAATCAATTGGTTTTCCTACACAGTGAAATCTTAGGTAGACATTAAATATCTTGTTTTATAGAATATTTAATGACATAGAGAAAAAGAAATCAGTGTGATCCCAATTTTATGCCATCTATATGTATATCCCTGGACAAAGGACTGGAAATAAAATACCTTCAAAACTTCTATCTCTGAATGTTGAGATCATAGGTCATTTTTTTCTTTTCTTTCTTTTTTATACTACTCCATATTTTATAAATTGTCTGCAAATAGCATGTGCTTTTTTAATCAGGAAAAAAGAAATGTTTTTTAATAGAGAAATTTACTACATGTGGACTTCCTTTCAGTTTGTGAAAAACAAGTGTTATGTTTGAAGATTAAGTTTAGACAAAGAAGAAGGTTATTAAACTCTGGAATAGGCAAATAAAGCAAGAGAAGGGAAGCAGAAGGACTTGAGGTGACCTTGAAGCATCGATGGGAAGTAGCTAGGGGTGGGGTAGGGCAAAATTTCACATGTTTATGGTTGTCAGGATTCAGGCTGTGTCAAGGAGACCTGAAATGGATATCTGGTCCATGGCATTAACCGTTCAATCATGTATCACTACCTTTTTATTGCATTTAATTAAGGAAGTGTTTTAAAAGTTTTTAGAAAACAAAAAAGATTATAATTATGAAAGTAGTTAATCTAAGACTAGACATTTTGGCATGCATTAAAGAGCAATAAAATTAATCATAAAGCAAATATCAATATATAATGAATTTAGTATGGATTTTTTTTAAAGTAGTGTAAAGGAGATGATACAGAGAGCTGAAAGGCATGACAACAAAGAAATTAGTAAAACCCGGAGGGGAGTGGGAACCTCGGATAATGTCAGAATCTCTTTTGTCTCAAATATAGTTTCAGTAAAATTTCAGTTGGCTTCCAAATCTTGTGTGATACCAACAAAAAGAAAAATTTTAGGGGTGCCTCAGTCCGTTAAGTGTCCAACTTTGGCTCAGGTCATGATCTTGCGGTTCGTGAGTTTGAGCTCTGTGTCAGGCTCTGTGCTGGCAGCTTGGAGCCTAAAGCCTGGAGCCTGCTTCAGATTCTGTCTCCCTCTCTCTCTGCTCCTCCCCCCGCTCACACTCTGTCTCTCAAAAATAAATAAACTTTTTTTAAAAAAAAATTTTTATATTTTCTTTTTGAGATAAGGCAAAATTTTTATGATCTTTATTTAAATCCTTTAACTTTTCAGGAAAACTTGTGTAGCCAGAGAGGTTTGGTACCAAACACAGACGGTCAGACTTTTCAGATTGCAATTTCCAGCCAGATGAGACAACACTATGACAGAATTCATGAGACACTAACAAGGGTTTGTATAAATTACAATTCAGGTATATTTTGTCAATATTTCATGTTACTTAAAAACCAAGAACGTAAGACATGTTGCATTTATTTTTGTCTCTTTCACATTAGAAAAATGGCCCTGCCAGACTATTGAGTTCATCGGCAAGTACATTTGAGCAGAGTATAAAAGCATATCATACTATGAATAAATTTCTTGGCTCTTTCATTGATCATGTATGTATGTCAGCATTTATATTTAAACTAGAAGCAAAATATAATTCTTAAAAAGTTAACCAGGAATGTCAGTGATTTCTTTAGTTAACTAAGTCAGTGGACTTAGAACCCTTCTTTTTTTGCCTGTCAAAATTAATACTGTGGCTTAAAGACAGAGTTAGGTTATATTAAAATAAAATGACATTTTATATCGCTACTAGCATAATGATAATTCCCTTGAAGTATGTCTATACTGCAATTGTGTCAGCTAGTTACTGAAGTATTACTATATTATTTATTACAGAGATATGCTGTGGTTGTATTCCTGAAAAGCTTGTTATAAGTTGATTTTAAGTATATCTAGCCCTAAATACTACTACAGACATTTAAAATTTTAAACATTTCTAAAGAAAAACTTTGTTACAAAGCCCAGTGTAGTAAAATCCATCTTTTTAAAGAACATTATTTTCCTTACTATTCATTTTTCATTTTCTCTCTTCCTGATTTTACATTAATTTGGAAACATTTCACTGCTGTTTTTGAAATAACTTTGTCTTTTTATATTAGGTTCATAAGGAAATGGACTACTTTATAAAAGACAAATTGCTTCTTGAAAGAATTCTTGGAATGGAATTCATGGAACCAATGGAAAAAAGCATCTTTTACAATGGTATCCTACAAATGGCCTTTGCTAAACTTGATTACTATTTTCAAAGTTTGAAAAAAAAGTACTTGTGGTTATTTCTTTTGCTTTTATAATTTTATATAAAAACAAAGGAAATGTAATGAACTTAATTAACTTCACAGTATTATAGTAGTTTGCTAGGTTCCATTTTATTATGTCATATAGCAGGAAACAAAAGTATAAAAGGGGCGCCTGTGTGGCTCAGTCAGTTAAGTGTCCAACTCTTCATCTCAGCTCAGGTCTTGATCTCAGGGTCGTGAGTTCAAGCCCTGCACTGGGCTCTGTGCTGGATGTGAAGCCTACTTAAATACACACACACACACACACACGCACACACGTGTGTGTGCGTGTGTGATACAAAAAAAGATCATTATTCTGTAAGAAAGTAAAAAAACAATTTCAAAATCAGTGGTAGACATGAAAGAGATAGTAAAACACATAAAATTCAGGTTTTTTAAATTTGAGTATAACTGACATGATGTTACATTAGTTTCAGGTATACAACATAGTGATTCAACAAATCTGTATGTTGTGTTATGCTCACCACAAGTGTAGCTGCCATCTGTCACTATGCAATGCTGTTATAGTACCATTGACTACATTCCTTATGCTGTATCTTTTATTCCTGTGACTTATTCATTCTATAACTAGAAGCCTGTGTCTCCCACCTCCTCCACCCATATGTACTCCCCTCCACCTTACCCCTGCCGACCATCAGATTCTACTTTTTGTTCATTTGTTTTGTTTTTTAGATTACACATATAAATGAAATCATGTGGTATTTATCTTTTTCTGTCTGACTTACTTCACTTAGCATAACACCCTCTACATCCATCCATGTTGCATATGGCAAGATCTCATTCCATTTTTTATGGCTAATATTCCACTGTGTGTGTGAATATATATATTTATTTGTGTATTCTTTATCCATTCATCTGTGAATGGATGCTTGGGCTGCTTTGATATCTTGGTCATCGTAAATAATGCTGCAATAAACATAGGGGTACATCTATATTTCCAAATTAGTGTTTCTATTTTCTTTGGGTAAATGACCAGTAGTGGAATTATTGCATCATATGGCATTTCTATTTTTAAAATTTTGAGGAACCTCCATACTGTTTTCCACAGTAGCTGTACCAATTTACATTCCCACCAACAATGCACAAGAGTTCCCTTTTCTCCACATCCTCATCAACACTTCTTATTTCTTGTGTTTTTAATTTTAGCCATTCAGACAGGTGTAAGGTTTTCATTGTGGTTTTGGTTTGCATTTTCCTGATGATTAGTGACATTGGACTTCATTTCATGTGTCTGTTGGCCATCTGTGTGTCTTTTTTGGGAAAATGTCTTTCAGGTCCTCTTCCCATTTTTAAATGGGATTTTTTTTTTAAGTATTGAGTTAAGTTTTTATGTATTTTGGGTATTAACCTCTTTTCAGGTATGTCATTTGCAAATATCTTCTCCCATTCAGTACGTTGTTTTTTTATGTTGTTGATTGCTTCCTTCACTATGTAAAGCTTTTTTATTTTGATGTAGTCCCAATAGTTTATGTTTGCCTTTATTTCTCTTGCCTGAGGAGACATATATATGTCTCCTTAAAAATTTTGCCATGGTCAGGGGTGCCTGGGTGGCTCAGTTGGTTAAGCATCCAACTTTGGCTCAGGTCATGGTCTTGTGGTTTGTGAGTTCGAGCCCCACGTCGGGCTCTGTGCTGACAGCTCAGAGCCTGGAGCCTGCTTCAGATTCTGTGTCTCCCTTTCTCTCTGCCCCTCCCTTGCTCATGCTCTGTTTCTCTCTGTCTCAAAAATAAATAAAACATTTAAAATTTTTTTTTAATTTGCCATGGTCAATGTCAAAGAAATTACTGTCTATGTCTAGGAGTTCTGTGGTTTCATGTCTCACATTTAGGTCTTTGATACGTTTGAGTTTTTATTTTTGTGTATGGTGTAAGAAAGTGGTCCAGTTCCATTCTTTCTTTGCATGTAGCTGTCCAGTTTTCCCAGCACCATTTATTGGAGAGATTGTCTTTTCCTCATGGTATATTCTTGCCTTCTCTGTCATAGAACAATTGACCATATAGGCATGGGTTTATTTCTGGGCTCTCTATTCTGTTATGTTGATCTATGTGTCTTGTTTTTGTGCCAGTACCATACTGTTTTGGTTACAACAGCTTTGTAGTATATCTTGAAATCTGGAACTGTGCTACCTCCAGCTTTGTTTTTTTCTTTCTCAGGATTGCTTTGGCTATTTGTGTTTCCATATAAATTTTAGTATTATTTGTTCCAGATCTGTGAAAATGCTGTTAGTAATTTGTTAGGAATTGCATTGAATCTTTAGGTTGCTTTGGGTAGTATGGACATTTTAACCATATTAATTCTTCCAACCCATGAACATGAAATATCTTTCCATTTGTGTGTGGTGTCTTTAATTTCTTTCATCAGTGTTTTATAGTTTTCAGAGTACAGATAACCTCCTTGGTTATTTATTTCTAGGTACTTTATTATTTTGGGTGCAATTGTAAATGGGATTGTTTTCTTAATATCTCTTTCTGCTACTTCATTATTAGTGTATAGAGGATTTCTAGGTATTAATTTTGTATCCTACAACTTTACTGAATCCATTTATTACTTATGAGAGTTTTTGGTTGGAGGCTTTAGGGTGTTGTATCATGTCATCTGCAAATAGTGACCATTTAATTTCTTCCTTACCCAGTTTAGATGCCCTTTATTTCTTTTTCTTGCCTGATTACTCTAGCACTTCCAGTGCTATGTTGAATAAAAGTGGCAAGAGTGAACATAAAATTCAGATTTTATGAGAATCTGCAGTTAGTGGAAAACTAATGAAACACTTAAAGAAGAATAACATTCGTGATTAGTTTTAACATTTAATTATTTATTTTATCCAAATTCTTAAAAATCACAGCTATCTGCGACAGGAATGGTGCCTAAACCTGGTTTCTTATCTTAAAAATGTGGTATATATGTCACTTTTAATGTGGCTGATAACCTCTTATATGGGTTCATTAGAATGGAAATGATATAACCTGTGTCCTGGCCTAGATGTCACTTATTCAGGCAGTATTGGGCATTATGTGTTGTGCCAGTCCCAGGATACACAGATACACAGACTAGTGGGCATCTCAAATGTATGAGTGGGGTGATGCTGGGATGGAAGGCTCTGCAGGCACAGGATATACCAAGTACAGAAAGGATAGTGGAATATCTAACCAGGCATGGAGTTGAGCCAGAAGAAGCAACATGGAAAACTTTGAATTGCATCTTAAACAAAAAAAGTTACTATTGTCAAACAGGAATGTCAGGGGAAGAGAGGCAAAGACATTTGTACAGAAGGGGCAAAGGGCATTCAGTACTTATGAATTTTATTGAATTTTATTGTTGAAGCCTGGTATGAAGTGGGACATAGTAGGAGTGCATGAAAGATGAAGAGGGTGATGATCAAATCCCAAAATCCTTGTCTGACATCCTGAGGAGTTTTACTTTATCCTATAGAGCAGTTGTTTCCAAAATATGTATATACATCTTTTCAATTTTTGCCTCACAAGAGATGTGGTTGATCCGTGGAGGTATGAGAAAAAACATTAAAATGTCTATTTGTATGTTTGCAATTCGGTCATTTTTAATTTGTATTTTAAAGAATTTATAATATATAGTAGTATTTAATAAAATATACCTATTGTGGAATGCATGCTTAACACTTCGTTCTGATAGGGATCCATGATCAAAACAATTTGGAAACCACTGCTAATGAACATGGACGCCATCAAAAAGTGTTAAGCAAATCTGATGGTAGATTTCTACTACTCTGGCAATAGTAAAGTGTGTTAAGGTTGTATTTATACCTGTGTTATCATGTGTGAAAAGCCTGGTAGGCATCAGTGCCTGGTATGGGATGGCTCCCAGCGTAGTCATGTTACTATTTGTAATAACAATACAGTCATCTTCATCTTCATCTTCATCTTCACTGGGAGATGATGAGAATATGAGCTACAGCAGTAATGATGGGGATAAAGAAGAAGAAAGGATTGTCAGAGATAATAAGAGGAAAAAAAACAGGTAAGGGAGAGAGAGTAGTAAAAAATTATCCAGATTTCCAGCTTGTATGACTAAGTGGTTGGTGGTGATGCTTTTCACTAAAAGAATGCAGATGGAGGGAAAGAAGATGAATTTAGGTTTTCTTTTAAATTTTTTTTAATGTTTATTTTTGAGAAAGAGAGTGCAAGTAGGGGAGGGCAGAGAGAAAGGGAGACATAGAATCCGAAGCAGGCTCCAGGCTCCGAGCTGTCAGCACAGAGCCCGACGCAAGGCTTGAACTCAACGAACTGTGAGATCATGACCTGAGCCGAAGTCAGATGCTTAATTGATTGAGCCACCCAGGTGCCCCTAAATTTAGTTTTGAATATGTCGTATCTTGCGGTACTTTCTGGACAACTAAGAGGAAATGTCCAGTGAGGTATTAAATGTAATAAACTGGATCTCAGGAGAAAGGAAAGACACACAATAGCCAGGAGTCTCATCAAAAGAGGGCATTGCTGGAGCGATGTCAGTGAAAGAACACCCGGGAAGAGCATACAGAGCAGGCTTGTTTATTTGTTTAAATATATATGCAAGTATAATATATATACAGAAGTTCATATTTTGTAAGAATATAGAATAAAGGGGAGTGAGTTTTCACAAACTGAATATATCCCTGTAACTAGCACCCTGATCAAAAAAGAACATTACCAGCAAGCCAGGCATCCCCTTGTATCAAACAGAGTTCCTAACTGGATATCCATGAACAGCTTTGCTGGTTCCCCGGACCTCCCTGAAATTATGTGCCAGATTTGTATATATGTACTTTCTTCCCACTCTGGTGAAAGGGTCTGTAGCTTTCATCAGAATCTTAAAAGGGTGTTTACATCCCAAAAAGAACAAACCCCTCCTTGTGGAGTGAGGGGAAGAAAAAAAAAAGAGAGAGAGGTCTTAGAGCAGAACCTTAGAGTTCTGCTCTATTTAAGACGCAACCTATTTAAGACGCAAATTGTAGCACACTATGCACTATTCAGTCCTTGCTGGTTTGGTTTGTTTTTTTTTTTTAACTTCCTCTATCTTGAAGAATCTAAGATTCTTTGGGCTTTAGTTATATAAACAAATAAGGGATATTAATTACCTGGTCTTTGAGAGGTATTGATGATACACTTATATTACAAGCAATGACCAACCTTTGGTACAAATGTTAAAATTGCTTTTTATAAGCAGAATTCCTTGACTAATCTTTGAGATTAGCAATTTTTAATTTTAATACCGTTTGTTTATTTTTTTAAAGCAATGAAGTATTACAAGTAGCAGCTAGTTTCTATTGTGCTGTTTTTAAATATCCAAACTTTATCACCAAAATTTATTCCATTTTGCAGTTTCTAATTTATATCTTATAAATTGCTTTTTTTTTTTTTAATAGATGAAGGATATTCTTTCAGCAGTGTCCTGTATTATGGAAATGAAGCCACTCTTCTTATTTTTGATATGCTGTTCTTCTGTGTTGTGGATTTGGCTTGCCAAAATTTTGTTCTAGCAGCCTTCCTTACATACCTACAACAAGAGGTAACTGTAAAATTTTTTACTGGATTTCTTTTAAAAGAACTATATTGGATGGGGCCCCTGGTGGCTCAGTCCATTAAGCGTCTGACTCTTGATCTTGGCTCAGGTCATGATCTCACAGTTTGTGAGTTCAAGCCCTACATCGGGTTCTGCACCACCACTCCCCCCGCCCCCCCCCCCCCCCCGCCCAATAAATAAATAAACTTTAAAACAAATATTTTTTTTTTTAATTTTTTTTTTCAACGTTTTTTATTTATTTTTGGGACAGAGAGAGACAGAGCATGAACGGGGGAGGGGCAGAGAGAGAGGGAGACACAGAATCGGAAACAGGCTCCAGGCTCCGAGCCATCAGCCCAGAGCCCGACGCGGGGCTCGAACTCACGGACCGCGAGATCGTGACCTGGCTGAAGTCGGACGCTTAACCGACTGCGCCACCCAGGCGCCCCACAAATATTTTTTTTAAATAATTTTTTAAAAAATACGTTGGAAGTAGATATTTTATAGCAGAGACTAACAGTATCTACTTTCACAAGGAATTTATAAAGGTTTAGAATGTGATTATTCCTACCAAAAAAAAAAAAAAGAAGAAATATTTCAGCCCTCTCCTTCAGGATCAATGAAATACTGGGGTCTTGTGGAGGGCATAAATTGTTTGAGCAAATGTAAAAGGAATCCAGTAGGAAGATATTCAAATTGCTGATCTTCTAGATGCCAGAAGCGGCAGTAATTAGAATCTGAAACAAAATTTACCATATATGTTAACCAACTGGAATTTAAATAAAAACTTGAAATTAAAAAAAAAAAAAAAGTAGAGGTAATTAGAGTTCCATTCATCCTCAGCACCAGATGTTAACATAACAAAAAGGCAAGCTAGGGTGATCTAGCTCAGGACTCAGCCCCAGAACAGCCCCCTTATGGTAACTCTCATGCATTTTCCACCTGTGTGAATAAAAAAACAACTGCTAGATGGCTTTGGAGCCTGAAATGAGGATTTTAAGAAATGACAAATTTGTTCTGGAAATGTTATTAATGTCACTCAAATATTCCCCCATTATATCCAAGGAAGTATATGAGTTAGTAATACATAATTTCTTAGTCTTTGACAGAGATCTAAAATTACAAATTCTGTCCCTAACAGTTCTGTTGATGTTTCTGTAGCTTTTAGAGCTAGAGGTAAGATGTCTTGCAACATATTTGACAGTGAATTTCTATGAACATGAGAAAATTTGTATTATTAATTCATTAAAACATAGTCTAAATAGAAATATACACTTCTTTGGTATTATGAAAGATGATAAAGAGTCTTGAAATAATTTTGTATATCACCATGGCTCAGATGCCCAATACATGAAAATAAATAGTTGAGAAAATTAGCTAGTTTAATTTAGATATTTTAATTGGTTATACATATTTCATTTTCTTTCTGTATATAGTTTTCATTCTTTCTGTATATAAAATTTCATTAATAAAAATTGTTTTAATATTTTTCCAGATTTTTAGATTTATACGTAATACAGTAGGACAGAAGAATTTGGCATCCAAAACATTAGTGGATCAAAGATTTCTGATTTAATTTTGTGAATAACTTCAAAGACAACATAGCTGTGGCAAAAACAGTCATGATCATCAGGTTAGTTTGCCAAAGTTTTTAAAACTTTTAATACAAATTATTCTATTTTTCTTTGTTTTCTAATCTAAGAAAGATTTATTTTTATAATTTGTGGATACATAACTTCTTTGTGAATATGTAGTGTGATATAATGAAGAATGTTGTTTTCCCATTTGTGGTGGTATTTAATTCACCAGTTCATAAAGTAGATAAACTGACAGCAGGGCAAAGGAAATCTACGTGTTGCTGTCAGCATAACACTTTGCAATGGTAATGAAAGCAGTCCCCATCATTTGTCTCTGTAGATAATTTTATAAACTGGGATTTGCCTACATTTTCTCACATTGACAAAATTACTTAGTTCCAAGTTCAAGGCTAGTTTTCAGTTTAGCAGTTTCTGGTTTTTACTTAACGTTATGGTAAATAAATGTTGAAAACTATTTTCAAGTACTTAGAAATTTGAAATTGTATATTGCTGACTCAATTGGTCTCATTTTAATTTCTCACCCTGTTTGGCAATGGACTAATTCACTCTTGGATTAATAGGCATCTCATGAGATGGTATATATTCATTCCTTTGTATACCTGTATTGTTAGGTCAGGAGATCTTTCCCGTAAAGCGTGTATATATCTTAACTATCATTTACATTTAAAACAAAGCTATAATGTGTGACATTTTCCCCAATATAGTTTTTCATATATTTTAAAAATTACATTTTAAGAGCACTCCCAAGTTTTGCTCTTCCATTATATTTAAAGATTATAAATAATGAACTGTAAATTTATCATGCTATATTGACAAGATGATTTATTGAAAGCAAACTTAGGCTTCATAAATCAGTACACTTGTATTTTTTTTAAATAAGGAAAAAAAATTAGGATCCAAAATATACTTAATGTAGATTCTGAACCATGTAGTAATAATTTCCCATGACATGAGTTTTTTTCTTTAAAATACTCTTCAATAATCCTTTTCATTGTATACTGTATACTTGAAAGTCATCTTATGTTTCAAGTATAATGATCATTAACCCACAAACCATCATTTCTTACTGCCTTCTATGTTGATGCTGTGTAAATACATAAATACAATGTTATGTAAATATTGTTTCTATTTTTTAATTGAAAATATGGAATAAAACATTTGTTGTCTCTGTTTCCTGTTTGATTAATGTGTATTTCATGAAATAACATTTGGGAATATACAATACTATTGCGACAGGGGTCCCCAGCCTTTGCCAAAGTTGAATCTTTTACATTTCTTTGAGTTTTAAGAATGACTGAGGAGAAAGAAGTAGGGCTAAGAAGTATTTGAAGTATTTCAAGTATTTGAAACTAGTTTTTGAAGGGTCAAAGTACAGGAATGCCTTTATAAAACCTGTAAAGAGAAACAAATGTAATAGCCTGGATTTTTAAAACCACTTGCTCAGAAGCATATGAAAGAAATTTAACTCTCATTGCACACATGAGAAGTTAATATTTATGTGAATGTTTGAAAATGGGAATTTCAGACAATAGGTGAGTCGGCTCACCTAATAAATTAAAACAGAGAAAAAACATTTTAAAACATCATTTTTCTATACTAGTTTTATACAGTGTTGCTTTTTACTTTGGTTAGATACATAAAAATGTGTTCAGATCTTCATATGCTGTTGATTCCTTTGTCTACATTGCCACAATTTAAATTTTATGATCAGGTGCCTAATTTTCCATTAGCTCTATAATCTTATGTCGGTTTCTGTGGCACCAATTTACAGTACTTGTCATGTTACATCCCCAGTTTTACTGATTACCTAGAAACATTTGATAAGTCTCCTCATCATTTCATACTGAAGCAAACTCTAGGTTTACCTGGAGGTTCTTTACAAGCTGCTGTGTGCTTAGTATCCTACTTAGAAAATGCATGGGTCCCTGACAGTTCTGCAGACCAGTCTCTGTTATGAGATGTTTATATTTGCTCATTTCTCTGGCACTGCTGTCCTAACAAACCCTTTTGAGAAGGCTTTACTGGTTACTAGATTGAGGGGCATTCAGAATGACCACTAACTCAGTGCTTGCAGGTACGAAATATGTATCCTTTTTTGTTGCCTATAAATATTGACAAATAAAAGCTGAGGGGAAATAAATATAAGTCAAGGAACAGTATGACTTAATGGAGAATTCTCCAGATTTAGTAACAGAAGCCCCGGATTCAAATGAGAATTTGAGTGCCTCTGTCACTTACTGGCTTTGGGACCTTAAACCAGGTCATTTGACATCATTGAGCTTTAGTCTGCCTCTCTACAATGGAAATAATACCCTTTGTTTTCCGCTTGTTGTGAGGATTCATTCCTTATCTTAATGATAAACACAACAGGAAACTATGTACACTAGAATTTTTATAATTTTTAGTTTAAAACACCTGCCTCCAAATATATTTTCTATCTTGCTAATAAATTATTTCCATAATATTAAAACCCAGATTACTGATCTCAGGAACTGACCAGGAACTGACCCCAGCCTCACCAGGAAGAGGCCCTCCCTAGTAGAGCCATCAGTGAAAGGCAAGAAGGAAGTGTCATCACACCATGTTTAGACACGGTTCATGGTACAGATTAGAAAAGAGGGAAGAGGGGCACCTGGATGGCTCAGTCGGGTGAGCATCCAACTCTTGGTTTCAGCTCAGGTCATGATCTCACGGTCATGGGATCGAGCCTCGCATCAAGCTCTGCACTGAGCATGGAGCCTGCATGGGATTCTCTCTGCCTCTTCCCTGCACATTCTCTCTTTCTCTTTTCTCTCTCTCTCTCAAAATAAATAAATAAGCATAGAAAAGAAAGAAAGAAAGAAAGAAAGAAAGAAAGAAAGAAAGAAAGAAAAAGGAAAGAAAGAAAAAAGAAAGAGAAAGAAAGGAAAAAGGGAAGAGAGTGGAATATTTGGAAGCAGGAATTTAATTTATTCATTTATTCATTCAAATAGTATTTCTACTCTTCCCACTCCACAGCCTCTCAGGAGGGTCTTAGAACTGGTAGAGGAAATAGGTGTGTTAACCAATAATTGCAGGGAACTGAAAAGTGCTACAGCCACCAGGGTGTGATGGGAAAGCTCTTAACTGTGCATCTGCTGTCATTAGAATTTTACCTGAGAAAAGTGGTATTTAATCTAAAATTTAAAGATTAACAAGACAAGGGCAATCAAAGCAAGAAACAGTGTGTACTCTGAGATGAAGAAACATAGCATTTGGGCACTACAGGTAGTTGGAATACAGAATATGTGTATTCTTTATATTTTTAAATTTTTCTGTATGTTATGATGTTTTGACATCTTAAATTTTTTTTCTGGCTATTTTTTCTGGGATTTGAATTTCAGCAAAGGGCATAGCAAGTTGCCTGCTTTGACATATAGACTAACCAATCCAGATCCATACCCCTATCTGGCTCATACATGCCCAGGAAGCAATATCCTGCCTTAATCATCTCAGGACCAAGTACCAGGCAACTAAAGAGCACCCCACAGCTTAGAGCCCACAGTAATTATTTCAGCTAGCCAATCCTGTTTACCCTGGCCTGCCTTGCCTTTCCTGCAGAAATACAGAGACGGATAAAGGCTGGGGCCTAGGCTCTCCCCTTGCTCTAGTTCTGCCTCCTGACCAGCACTGGTGCTTCCCCATGTGGCTCCGTGTGACATGGGTGCCTGCACGGTATGGCACGCTCTTGTTTGTAAGACCGTGAGTATAAGAACTTCTGTTTTCCTGAGCCTCTCCTGTGTCTCTTCTTGTGGCCCCACCTGACCATCACGTAAAAGAACACAGAACAGTACATTTGGGGGTTTTAGAAGGAGATGAGGTTGGAAGGGAAAATAGGAGCTGTATCATGAAAGATTTTTACATCACGCCACAGTGTATAAAAAGTTCAACCAAGCTAAGCTTACCGGCTGAATATTTTACCCCAAAGAGTGAATGAATGGACAGAGGCTGCATGAAAGGATCGTCTTCCACAGTCAAATTGCCCTGGAGTACTTGGTGGTCCATGGGCTAGGAGACTGGTGCTTCTGCTGTCTGTTGCCTGGCATATCATGTTTCATTAAAAAAAAAAAAAAAAAAAGCATTGCTTATAAGACCAGCAGCAAAGGGTAGTGGTTGGCAACAGAATCTGGAGCCAAACTCACCGTACTCAACTTGTGGCTCTTACTAGCTGAATGATTCGGAGCAAGTTACTTACCTCCCTGTGACTAAATTTCCTGCTCCGTAAGAGGGAATAATAGTACCTACCTCATAGAGTTTCAGGGAAGATTGAATGAGTTACTGAGTATACAGTGCTTAGGAGACTGCCTGGCATGTAGCTAATACTATGCCAGTGTTACCATGTAGTAGTAGAGGTGGCAGTAGTAAGTCCTATTCATATTTAATTCTGAAAGAAAGACCCGGGTTAGTCTCTCTGGGGCCGGCCTTAGGACACTGTGACATTGTGGAGAGTGCTAGAAGTAGTGGTGGACAAACTGCCCAACACAGAGCAGTCTGTGGGCTTTAAAAATAACTTCGCATTTATTATCATGATTGTTACCAAAAAAAAAAAAAAAAAAAAAAAAGACATGGCTGTGGATCTTCCCAGGATAAACAAATGACCACTGGAATGAAATATAGAAACAGACCCACAGACCCACAGTCACTTGATCTATGGCATGCATTGCAGTGAGGACAGGGTGTTTTTTCAATGGTCTATTGAATATCACAACAGAAAAAAAAAAAAACTAGAATCCTTACCCCTATGTCACACCTACACAAAAATCAATTTCAGGTAGATCGTAGATCTAAATGTGAAAGGTTAAATGCTAAAGCCTCTAGATGGTAACACAGGACAATATATTCATAACTTTGCTGTAGGCCAAGATTTCTTTAGACCCAGAAAAGATTAACCTTAAAGGAAAACATTGGTAAGTTGGACTTTACAACTTACATTAAATTTGCACTTACATATATTTCCATTAAATGTAAATGTAAATTTGCAATTTACATTGAAATTAGGAACTCTGTTCATCAAAAGGTACAATTGTAAGAATGAAAAGGCAAGCCTCCATGTGAAAAAAATTTCGAAACATATTATCTGACAAGGCACTTCCATCCAGAATAAAGAACTCATCAACTCAGTAAGGAAAAGACTAACAAACCCAAAAGGAAAATGGGCAAAAGACTGCAGTATGCATCTCTCAAAAGAGGATTTCTGAAGGATCATAAGCACAGATGAAAAATGTTCAGTTAGGTGGATGGTTATCTCAGTTGGGTAGAGTGGCACTAACAGCACTGACGTTGCGGCTTTGATCCCCGAACAGGCTAAGAGGGGCATTAGTTCTTGTATTTAATAAAAATTAATATTTTTTCAAAGGGCTCAACCTTAGTCATCCTGAGAATGCAAGATGAAATCAGTGAGATATCATGGCAGAATCACAAAAATGTCTAAAATTACAAAAATTAAAACACCAAGTGTTCCTAACGATATGGAGCAAATGAACTTTCATGCTATGTGTCTGATAGAAAGTAGAGGGGATCAGTCTTAATCTGTAACTTTCCACTGGATTTCTTTGTATTTTAAACCATGAGTCTTTACTCAGTGTTTGAAGCCACGGCTGGCAGCAGATGGCAGTAGAGCGCACACTAAACCCTTCCCGGGTTTTCAAAGAGCGTGCAGGCTGGGGGCTGCCGAGCCCAGAGAATGTCGTGCTTCTCCCCTCTCTTCGCTACCTCTGCACCCCTCCTCGTTTCCACTGTCCCATCCGGGGACTGCGCGTGCTCAGATGATAACGTGTACTACTCTATATGTAGTGCTGAGGTTTTCAGCTCAGGTTTGGGAACTGAATGCTAAAAATAGAAACACACTTTCATCGATCTCCTAGATAGAGGGTCATAAAACAGGTCATGCCTAAGGGGGAAACAAAAAACGAATTACCTAATGATTATGGAATCTCTCTCCCCTCATTTTAATGAAATACACATTTTCATTTAAATCCGTTAAAAAAAATCAAACCATTATCCAGAGTATGTAATTCCTCCTTTACAAATCTCCCCAAATGGAGACTCGTTGGGACATTTTCCTGCCTTTCTCTTATTTATAAGAGGCGCCTGGCTCCTGTGAGGGGTCACTGGCTGGCTCAGTTGGTGAAGCACAAGAACTCTTGATGTGGAGCATGTGACTCTTGATCCTGGGGTTGTGAGTTCAAGCCCCATGTTGGGTGTGGAAACTACTTATAATATATATAGAGAGAGAGAGCGAGAGAGAGAGAGAAAGACAGACAATATTTATATTTAAATATATATTTACATATACTGACATATATACTTTACATATATTTAAATACATAAATTTGCATATATTAATATTTATATTTAAATATATAGAGACTCCTGTGATTACACTGGGCCCACCCAATAATGCCCAACTCAAAATCCTTAATCATATCTGCAAAGACCCTCTTACCATGTAAGGTAATATATTTACGAGTTCTGGGAATGAGGATGTAGACATCTTTGGGGGCCATTATTCTGCCTGTCACAAGCACTAAAAAGAAAATCTACAAGGTACAAGAACACAAAACGTGGATAGGACATTTCAGCCAAGACATGAAAGATTAGCATAAGTCAGCCAGGATGATGAGGTAGGAATGATGGTGAAGATGTCCAGATAGAAGGAAAGATATGTGCAAAGGCCCTGTGGCAGGAGCAACCTCATTTACAGAGGTCCTGGATCAGCCATTTGACAGAACTGACCAACAGTAAAGAAAGGATTGTTTAGAGTAAAAAATACAAAGCAAGAAAAAAGCTTGCTTCCATCTAATTCCTGGCTTTGGCCTTCCTCATTGCAGCAACCAGAGTAAGATTTCATTTTGTTTTAGTTTTAGCTAGCTAAATGTGGTTCCATGCAATGAACATTTCTCATTTTCTGGAGTCTCTCTCAAAGCCATCGTGTCATACTGTTTCAAAGGACTGTTATATAGTAGGGGGAGGAGACACCAAGCTCAGAACCCAAAGCCAAAGCCCTCATCCCATTTGGGAAAGGTCTGTTCCTTGCTGGGAGTTGGCCATTATTCTGATCATGCTTTCACATTGGTCATTTTCTTTTGCAGCCACTCTTGCTGTGAGTTGCTGAGGGACAGAACTGATGCAGCAGGAAAAAAAACAGCTGTTTAGTCTACCAGAGCATTAAAAAAATAGTTTAAAAACAAATCATAGAGCTCTTTTTCCCCTTGTGTCATTTTTGAACTTTCTTCTCAAGTCTGCTCTGACAGAAATAATTGTAGCCTAGTGTTTGCATGGCACTTTGATTCCCAATGTTTTAATAAATATTTGGGTGTCATTCCATGTATCCTCTTCAGCTGCCTCTGTCGTAGGAGCCCAGCTGCCAGGGAGACTCATGAAATGGACATTTTCAATGTTACTTTGTACGTTACTAGGTCATTTTCCCTCTGACCCTCAGGAGGTAAAGGGTTATGAGATTTTATGCTGCAGAGTATCTATCTTAGACCCTAACCCAAACAGAATCCCAAACCAATTTCTCCAATTCTGTCTGCTCTCCTTAAGTACTATACATCTGTGGGAAGAGCCCTCATTTAGCCACATTTTTGGGTTTTTTGTATGCTGAGATAAAGAGGCAGAGCAGAATTGTAGCTCCGAGCAAAAGCTTTGAATTCTGAGGCATCTATATCTGAATCCTCCATTTTCTTTGTGTGTGACTGTAAGCCCAAGCTTCAACCTCTATGAGCCTCTTCTTCATCTGTAAAACTGGATAACACCTCTCTCAAGAGAGCCATTGTAAGGATTGAAGGAGATAATCCTGGTTAGTTACCTGGGAGAGGTTAAGCACACAATGAGTGTAGCACACCATTGTGATTGAATTATTATTGTGACAAGCACAAAACGAATTAATGTGGCATGTTTTGCTTATTTGAATGCTTCTGTAGTACACCCAAGGCAAGTGTAGATACGCAAATCCAGAGGAGGAGAACTGACCCGACAACAGTGTTCCAGAAAAAAAGAGTAATGGTTTCAACAGGCCAACAAGCACAATACGGAACAACATTGGGATGAGGTTGTTAATACAATTTATGGCCACATTAGTTGAGTACCCACAATCCCAAAATAAAGGAAGAAACGGTCCTCTAATGTGCTGCCCACATCTAACGCATGGTATTGTGTCTAGTTCTCGATGTACCTGGTTCTCAGGGGCCCGATGAATTGGGCTGTTTGGAGGGTGATGATACTGAAGGATCTAGAGCTGTCCCAGGAAGAAAAATAGAAGGAACTGGGGAGAAGTTTAACCAGGACCACGATAGCTCTCTTCAACTATTTGTCTCATGGAAGATGGAGTTAACATCCATATGACTTCTAAGTACAAATTAGGATCAATAAATGGAAGCTAAAAAACAATAGATTTCAGCTTAAGAGAGGGAAGAACATTATGATAATTTAGAGCTGCCTAAATAATAGTGGCTACTTGTCATTCAGATCTTTCTATAGATGACTCATGGCAATAAGTCTGGGGTATGGAGTGGAGTTACCTGCCTTGGGGGAAGGGATACACCACACGGACTCCATGGTCCTTTCCCAGTCGGCCAGTTGGGCGTGCACATAAAACCTTCCCAGGCAAAAATCATAACACCAAAGAAGGGTGTCTGTTTGCCTCCAGATGGTAAGCCTCAAGAACTGAAATACTGAAAACACCTAAAGCAAATTGCCTTGCACACAGCACAAACTCAAGTATCCCAGACTAACTGGACCATACCCGGCTTTTAGTTATATAGTTCTACCATTTGGGCAAATATCATTTATTCCATGATGTACGTGTTTATGTCCATAAAGTGACAAACCTTGTTATTAGGTTTGTCCTGAGGGGTCCTGTAAATAAGAAGTGGTTTAGGAAAGAATCTGAAGCGGATGGAGAACAGGTGAAATCTTTGTGACTTGTTTCTTCTTCCTCATGAAAGAAATGAGTTCAAAGTTGAGATACATATTTAATAGGCATATGTTTATTAGAAATAGGCAGAAAGTATACTAGACAGGAATACCTGTTGCCTTCCAGTCTAGTATACTTTAGTCCTATCTCTGTCAGTACGGAGACTTTGACTAAACCAGTTATGCTTTCTGGACTTCGTCCCATCATGTGCAGTCCCAAAGATCTCTAAGCCATCTTCTCTCTCTAATTCCAGGATCCACAGTTGATAACTCTCTACATGGGAAATGCTAGATGAAGACAATGTTCATATTGAGTCCACTTGTCCTCAGACAAGTCATTTCACCTAAAATATGGTTTTTCATATTTTTAAATGATAGATAATCTTGAAAGGGCAGGTGGGCAAGATTTATAAGAAGTACAGCAGTTTGGGGTGCCTGAGTACCTCAGTCAGTTAAGTGTCCGACTTCTGCTCAGATCACGATCTCATGGCTCGTGAGTTTGAGCCCTGCATCAGGCTCTGTGCTGACAGCTCAGAGCCTGAAGCCTGCTTCAGATTCTGTGCGTGTCTCTCTCTCTGCTCCCCCTCACACTCTGTCTCTTTCAAAAATAAACATTTTTAAAAAATTTTTAAAGTACAGCAGTTTAAACTAAATCTATGTGAGAAAAATGTTACTGACCTTGACATTTGAACACGACCTGTGATATAGAGTATGCCATCATAAGACTATGAATTGCTATCCTAAAATAAATCAGCTTGCAGAAGAATATCACTAGCTGCCTATAGAATATCCATTCTCCACCTCTTTTCTTCAGAACGCTGGCTTCATTTGGAATGGAATGTGTTCAACTTCCACTGTGTAGGTGGCCATGTTTCATGGTAGTCAGCGAGAGACAAGCAGAAGTGCACTAGATGGGGCTTCTGAAAAGACTGCTGAGTTCCTCATAAAAACTTAGCTGGCACGTACTTTTTGTCCTTCCCCTCTTCCTGCTGGAAATGTGGTCATGACACCTGGAGGTGCAAAGGTCATCTTGAGCTCAGGCCTGAGGATGCAGAGCGGGAAACTATGGAAGACTAGGTCCTTGATGACTATCTTGAGCAGGTGTATCAGCCCAGGGCTGCTTCTACTTCTTGCTACTGGGAACGAGAAACCCCTATTTGTAGACAGGTATCTATTACATGCAGCCTAATGCAATCCTGACTAATAAAATACTCCTAAACAAATACTTCCCAGTCAGCCCAAATTAATTACACCAAAGGGTGAATTCCACTTGGTACCCTCCAGAATGTCCTAAGAGGTATATGTAACCATCTACAATTCAATATCCAATGACACAGTAGAGACACCTACTCTTGTATCTTTCTTATAAATATGCTATTTAGTGCCAGAATTATCATCAATACCCTCAACAGTAGCAACAATAATAGGTGGGGAGCATCAGCCATGTTCCTTAAGGAACTTTTGATTAATTGACTGACTTCCAGCAGCATTGCTTAATTCAGACACATTTTGCAAGAGAAAAGAAAGCATTAACTCGAACTTTCTTGGATAACCCCATTAAACATTATACTTATGCCATAAAACTTCATTTAAGTACTAAGAAGGCAAAGAAAATCTTAAGTGTTTAATTAATTGTTACAACTAACATATTCCATGTTAAATTTATTATACTCGTTTTTACAACTATTCGCTTTATAGCATATTGGAGTCTTTTATGAAACTGAATATATTACATTTATGCTTGTTTTGTAGAACTCAAGAATAATTTTACAGTTTTAAGTGGTTATATGAATGTATACCTATCTTTGCTTTTATGACATGTGGTTGGTTGTATTTATGGTTTCTGCAATGCTGAGTTCTTGGTCAGGATGCTATTCTGTTATAATCCTTTTCCTAGGGTAACAATAGGTTCTATTCTGTAGCAGTCCACTTAATGATGTGGTTTCCAGGAATGCCTGCACTCCACTGAAGAATAGACAATAGACATGTTTTTTCTTTTTCCTACCAGGATTTGTCTCTTATGTCCCTGCTGGAGAAAACAAGCTCTCTTCTTGGAACTCTGTCACTCAAGTCTGCCGTCAAAACCGCTAAGATCCCATTTATCGGTTCGCTCTCCATCTATATCATTCACTGACTGTCTCAGTTCACTTCTAAGTACTCAGGCTTGCACTAACACCACAGCCTCTGCTCACTAGGCTATTCCTCAGTCTCCCTTTGAGCAGGCTGGTCACGTCCCTCCAGTGCAGCCCGGGCCACCCTCTCCCTATGACTATACAGAAGCTAGCTGGTCGGCTCCTCTGAACTTCTTCAAGTTTCCATAAGAAATGCAATCACCCCAAACATTCTCTGATTCTTTTTAACTTTCTGAAGACACAGCCCCCAACATCTCCTCTCTCATTTTATCTGTTTCCTTCTCTCTTTCTTCTCTCCCCCCTCTTCCCAGATTCACCCAGGAGCTCCTTGTGGTGTGAGAAGCCAAACTCCAGCCTCTGTAGACCCACCTTTTATCTCAGGCAGGAACGGTGTTTCTTAATGAAGCAAGCTCTCCCGGGGGGGGGGGGGGGAATTCTTGTACCAGTTGCTAACAGAATATTCCCCCCCCCCATCTTGTTAACACACTTATAATCACCACACCCAAAAAGCATTTGCTTGCATATCTTCATGAATAACCAGAGAAAGTCCTGGCCCAAAGAATCATTTCATGACCTTGTACTTTAAACTTTGTTTTTACATGTGATAATGTAGTAAGAGCACAAAGGTTTGGACCTTTCTTCAACTTGTGGTGGTCATGGAAGCTAACAGTAAATCAGGATAAAAACAGATCCTTGAAACCCAAGCCACATCTGGTATATTTGCTTCTGTCACAGTCACATATTAAGTGATCCTAGTTTTACACACTCCAAATGGGGGAGCATCCACACCATCTGATACTGAAATTCAATCATTTAAATGAAAAAAACCCAATGACAAGAGGAGATGGCCCATACGGGTGGATCAGGCATTTGTTTGGGCCCCCTTCAAGTGAAAGGATGTTGAGAAGGACCCAGGAGAGACAAAGGTCCTTGGGGCTGAAGGAATGGCCAGATTAAGGAATCTCTGTGAGTTCAAGATGTGAATGAGCTCAGCTGACTAAGCAAGGGGTTAAAATAGAAATCAAACTTTGAAAATTTTGCCAACAATTGGAGTGATTTCTACTACAATGAAGGTTGCTACTCTATTTATTTATTTATTTATTTATTTATTTTTAATGTTTTATTTATTTTTGAGAGAGAGAGTATGAGCAGGGGAGGGGCAAAGAGAGGGGGGGCCAGAGGATCCGAAGCAAGCTCTGTACTGATGTGGGGCTCAAGCTCACGAACCGCAAGATCATGACCTGAGCCAAGGTTGGTCGCTCAACCAACTGAGCCACCCAGGTGCCCCACTACTCTCTTTTAAAGAAAAAAATTGGGTGCTGGGGTGGTTCAGTTGACTGACTGTCCGACTTTTGATTTCGTCTCAGGTCATGATCCCAGGGTCATGGGATTAAGCCCTGTGTTTGGGCTCTGTGCTGAGCATGGAGCCTGCTTAAGATTCTCTCTCCCTCTGCCCCTCTCCTCTGCTCATGCGCACTCTCTCTCTCCCTCAGATAAAAATAAGAAGAAAGAAAAAAATTGAGCCAACTGAGGCTAAATTTTACTAATGTAACAAGAATGTGTTCTCTGTCAAGAATTACACATTCAAATGAAAGCCATTCACCAGTGTTCCAACCTTCTCAGAATACCCTGTCCTATAATACACAGAGAGAATGATTAGCTTCCAGCCCAACCCGTATATTATGATAAGTCCTGCCTCTTTCCAGTATTTTTTAAGCTTCCCAGTAGGGGGTGCACAAGTGTGTGCATGTGCTTGTGTATGTTTGCACACGAGCATGTATGTGCATGTGCTCACGTGCATGTGTTATGTGTCACAGCTGAGGACCAGAGTGTGTAGGAGGTAGGTTGGCTTATGATCTTCAAGTCGCCTCTCACTCGGAATGCTTCTGCCAAATTCCTGTTTCTCCTCTTCCCTCCTGCAGCCATAGTTCTTGCTCCTACCATTTTGCCCCTATAAGGACCCCTTAATTCCCCCCACAGAACTATTAACACTGGACAAGTGTATGTTGTAAGCTTTTGCTGAAGGTCTGGAATAACAGGGGATGGGCTACAGCATCACACAGATAGAAAACAACTCCAAGCGGAATACCAGCCCTTGCTGTTCTTGGAGCCCTTCAGCCAAGTCTTTCCTGCTCTCCTCTCTGCTCGGACCCTTCTCTCCTTTACCCTCTTCGTCAAGTCCTCAGTATTTCCAAACGGTCTCCTTCTGCCAGGGGTGGCTCTCAAACTTGTTATACAAAAGGGTTTGGGGAGAACAATCTGATTGGAAGTTAGGGTTAAAGTATTATTTCATTATTTTGTTTAGAAGCACGCTGCTTCTACTTAGATTGTGTGTTACTTGAAGTGGGTTGGGGGTCTAATGGAGGGTAGAAGGAAGGAAAAGACACTTCCACTGATATAATCACCCCTTCCTTTTACCATGGCAAACCCACAGTCTCTCTACCTACAGAACAATTCAGTTCTCTGTCAAAATACATATTGCTGAAAAATGCCTTGCAGAAATCACCTTTTATAACCAAAAGCCCCCTCTAGGTATTTCGCAAACAAAAGATCAGCCTAGTCTCTTCCGTCTTCCAGAATGCATAAGCAGCTTCAGACATTTCTTTTTAAAATAGCAATCGTTCCTTTTCACTGGAACATATGGAATAAAAATGATTAGTATTCAAAGAGTGTTCAGTCTTCATTATGTTTTTAGATGTTGTCAAGTCTTACCATGGGGAAAAAGAAATCCCCAAATCATAGACTTCACTGGTCCTTAGAAATAGTAGTTTACCACCCTCATTCGTGGATCACAAAACTGAGGCCCTAAGCAGTTCTGTGGTAGGCCCAAGGTTACTGGTAAATCCCTCAATGGTCAGCTGGGATTACAACCTCCTCAGGACAGCCACTGCTGCTCTGATAATAGTTTAATAGAGACAGGATTTAATTTGTTCACTTAGCTTGCTGAGTGGGAAGAGTATGGCTCAGAATTCTTATAAACATCACTTATGGGTTTAAATTATATGCAAATGACATGGTTAGACATGCAAAAATATGTGCATATATATTAGCTATACAGGAGAAACTTATCTGCCAATAGGGAAATTCATGTTGTATTATCAAAAGATAAACAGAGCTGCCTTTACTGCTATGCAGATTACAGTTTAAATTGCTATAGAAAAATAACAGTAAAATCTCATGGAGCCTTGAGTCTCATCCAGGCCTCAGTGCTGAATCTGGGTTTTTGCCCACCAAATAGCTGCTCATACCTCTTTCACATCCCTGGAATTCATGGTGACCTCTGACCCTTAGGACACTGTTCTCTGTCTCTAACGCACACTTCTTACATATTTAAACCTTTTTTCTGATCATAAAAATCATATATATTCCTTGTAGAAATTTTGGACAGTACAGAATAGCATGAAGAAAAGAAAGTAAATGCTGCTTGTAATCCTAGCACTAGTGATAACCACAGATTAGTTTAGCCTTCACTTATTCCCCCAGACATTTTTCTTTGCATCCTAGATGATATATATCATACTTGCACTTTTTCTCCATATTGGGAGGTGTATTGCATTGTTTTGTAGCCTGCTTTAAAAAAAAAAAAAAGCTACACAGAATAAACATATTCCTATGTGATTAAATGTTCTTCAAAAATTGATTTTTAAGCCTGAATCCTAAGCCACCTTTGGGAGTTATTTACCTTTTTCCTGGGTATCTACCATGTATACATGAGGTATACATGTTAATCAAATTCTGTTTTTCTCTTGTTGATCTGTCTTTTATCTCAGGTGTATTAGCTAAGAACTCAGAAGGGAGAGGGAAAGTTATTTTTCCTCCCCTACAATAATCTTTTGTAAACATTTTTTCAACCCATCTTCTATTGTTAGACCTTTTGGTTATTATCTATTGTAAACCCTTTAGAAGAGCAACAAGCAGAGTTTATGAGCAGGTCTATCTGGTCCACATACACCTGGATACCAGAAGGTGACGCAAGAGAGCACTTTCCTCATTCATCCTTCGTGGTCACCTTGTGTTCCAGAGCCCATTCTGCCCTCACTGCAGAGGTCTGTCCGGCCTCCTCTCATCTCCTCCATTCTTGATTTTGACCTACCTCTTGTTTGCTCTTTTGCCCCATCCAGCTTTCTTCCTCACACCTCGGGTTCAGATTTTGAGATGCTCAATTCCCCCTGCTTTGTCCTGTAATGAAGCCAGAGAGAGAATAAAGGAAGGTAGCCCTGCCTGGCCTAATCCCCGAATGATATAGCCACAGGACTTGAGCCCCAGAAAGAAGTGATTAGACGTTTCTTCCCCATCGTGTGCCCCGTCCCCAATTTTTACAGAGTAGTAGCCTTAAGGCACTGTGCAACTTGTTTACCAACTGACACTTCCTTCCGTCCACAAACATTTAATGAGTTTCTTGTCTTTTCCAATCTAAATGATGAGAACCATCATTTAGCTAAAGCTTTGCATCTATCCTTGATTATTTCTTTAGGAGAACCTTCTAGAAGAATAATTTCTGGTCCAAATGGTTTTAAGCATGCATATTTATGGTGAAACATATTGTCTAATTGCCCTTTTGGTATAAAGGTTATACCAAATGTATGTTTCTACCAGTGGTGTCCAATTATGCCCCCAGCATTAGGATAATCAATTTGTGGTATCTCATTGTTGCATTAATTTGCATTTCCCTAAAGTATATGTTTGAAAATTTTAATAATTTCAAAGGGTATTTTTCATTTTAGTAAATCAATAGATTTTTAGGATTTTTTCTATTAATTCTAGGATCATTTGAGACAAGGAGACACCGGGGTTTTTAAATTGTATTTCAGAACTATACATATGGTTGGAGATGAAAAGAAACAGTGATCATCTGGGCAATCTTGTTGTTTTACAGATAAAACAAAATTAAATTTCTGTGGGTAAAGAAAAATGTATCCAATGAAAGCCATATAGTTGAGTTAACACAAAATGAGATTATTTTTCAGTAGCAAAACTTAGGAGACTGCAATATATTTCAATGTAAGCAATATTTTGTAGTATGCACTTCACATTAGGCTGTTCAATAAAGTACCATCAAAAAATACATAAAGATTTCTTTCAAGAAATTTATGTACAATAAAAAAAGAAATTTACATACAATCATAAGGGATTAACATCAACAAAGTGCAGGGTAAAAGCAGTTAACCTTGAAAATGCATAGAATGAAGCTAAATAGGTTGTTGATGACATAGTCAAACATAGAATTCTGTCAGCATGTAATGGAAGAAAATAAGAAAAAATACTTTATAGGTGAAATGGTTTTATATTTTTATGGGAAAAAATACTACATATGATCGTAGTTATGTGTACTTTTCATTTATTGGAAGCTGATTGTATGAGTGGAGTTTCAGAAGATTGAGTGCACTCAGATGCCTCTGTGATCTGCAAACTTATACAGCAGGAGACCCCAAGACCCACAGCCACTTGTTTGGGGGAACAATAGTCTATTCAATCAACAAGCAATTATTAAGGGTTTATTCTAAACCAGATGCTACAGAAGATCTACTGAGATCAAAGACAAGTTGTCTCTGTTTTAAAAGAGTTCAGCTTGATGGATAAGAAAGACAACACAAAATAGGGTGGTAAGATCTGTGATCATCCTATCGAACCCATTGTTGGTCAGTCCCTGGGACTTGTCAGCTTCAGAAAAGCTAGAAACAGGAAACAGACTGAGGTCAGATGCCAGAGAGAGAACAGACAAGTTGCCAAAGCCTCACACATAAGTGGAACACAGCGCTGGCATGGAGCTGAAGTCAGATGCCATCAGCAAGGCTGGGCAAGTTAGAGCAAGGGCAAGCCTGGAGGACAAATGTGACATCAGAAATGGCAGGAGTTGAGGAAGAGGCAGGGCAAAGGAACAAGAGATCTAAGGTAATAGACCTAGGAGAGATTGGGGAAGAGCATTCTGTAGTGGGGACTTTCTCCAAGACCTACTGACCACTCCCAGGGAACATTCCACTGCTGGTCTTAAGGGTGGTACTACCCAACCAAGTATCTAATTATAGAGGTGTGTACAAAGTGGTGGGGAAATCGCCAGCTGGGATCTTTAAGATTTCACAGACAAGGTCACAGAAGTGTGAGCTGCTCAAAGGGTGGAAGATGGAAAACCAATGCCGTAGGATGAGGCTGGTAAATCAGTACTCATAGCCGACATTCACTGAACACATCATATGCGCCATCTTATTTAAGCCCCACAACAACCTTGTGGGGTAAACTCTATTATTAGCCTTAGAGTGCCCATTAGGAAACTGAAGTTTATAGGGGTTATGTAACTTAAGCAAGGGTTTAACTAGAATGTGGGTCTTAATTCCAGAGCTGGACTGTTTAACTATTACCAATAACTACTAAAGCTCCCTGGGGCACAATTACAATGAGCCTTTTAGATGTGCTAAAAGGTCTAGACTTTCTTGAAGACAGTGGTGAGGAACTGAAGGTGTTAGAACCAAGGACTGACATGTGTTTGGTAGTATGGTTTAACATCATCAGCATAAACTTTACAGTCCTCAGGTTTGAACAACAGCTCTTTGGCTTTTTGAGGATCCTTGATCAAGATACTTTCTCGGGCCTCCAATTCCTATTCTAAATTAAGAATAACAGTGTCTTCTTGCAGGAATGCTATGATACTTAAATATGAAAATGTACATGAAAGCAATTTGTTAACTGACAAGGTAAAAATAAACATTAACCTTTAGTATTTCTACTGTATTTCAGCAAAAGCAAGGCAGCCAGGGATGGAGTGGTAGGAGAACCACTGGGGACTATTGTAATGGTCCAGGTGAAGAAGGGTGACAAGGGCATAGGCTAAAGCAGTGGCAATGAGGATGGTGAGGAAGGGCATATTTAATGGATAATTAGGACAGTTTACAAACTAGACTGAATGACTGGAGATGGGGATGGAAGAGAAAGGGGGTCAGGATGATTCAGAGTTTTCTCTGAATCATCAGGTGGATGGTGATGTCATCCACGAAGGAAGAAGGGTAGGCAGAATAATGCATTCTATTTCAGAAATATTGTGAAGAGGTGGCTATGAGACATCCAGCAAGTGAAGGTGGTGAAGTATGAGTGGGACCATGAGTGGGGGGGGGGGGGGGGATGCCCAGAAAAGAGATGTGCTATAGATTCAGATTTAGACCTCACTGGGTATTTGTGTTCCTAAAACTATGAGAGTAGGTGTGATGTCCAGGCAGAACATTATAAAGCTATGGCTTGTAACCCCATAAAGCAAGGGAAACTTCTCCAAAAAAAAAAAAAAAAAAAATGCTGATGCAGAAGCCCAAATGGCAAAATGTATCAAAATAAAGCTTTTTCTTGACAAATCTGGGGTGAGTTGCCTGGAGCCCACTTCCTAAGACGGCCTCTGAATGGGCTTTACTGAGCCCAGCTTGAGAACCAGCAACTTGGAGCAAGAAGGAAGAGGGTTAATTGCCATATTGCGTCTGAAAGAAAGCAGCTTACAAAAATCAGATTTTCGTTTTGTGTTTCTAAAAAAGCCGCTTTGAAACTCTTAATTCTTTTGGAAGCCTCACCCAGTCGTATACCCAGTACTAATATTTTTTCTAGCCTGCTCTTATTGTGCAATGAACATGCTTGCATACTGGAGGCCACGGTCCCATTTGAGTAGATCGTTGGCTGGGAGCTTAGGCTAGTAGCTGTTTTCAGGCCCATGCACATTGGTTTCCCTCATCAGACGATGGTTGTTGTGCACATCCGCGGGGTCTCTAGCACTGAGATAATCACATTTGTCACAGTTATCGTGAGACTCTTATGTGATCTCTAAACTAGATAAGTGTGATCCTTTCTTCAAATAGTTGTTTAATAAAAATTATCCTAGCTTTTTAAAAAGTTGAATTGATTGAACTTTTCCTCCTAATTAAATTAATTGGGCCTGCTTATTATTTCAGCACTTTTAAGGCCTTAGTCCCAAATCCAATAAAAGCAGTTTGTTTTGGTGATTAAATCAGAAAGACCTAATCACACGGTAAACAAAGACAGTAAAAGGAAGGAAATGAGGAGAGCAGGAGACAGAAAGAGAGAAGAAAGGACAGCGGGTGATGTATTATTTAGTGGTTACTGTTAAAAACAGCAACAACAAGAAATGAAAGCATTCTAAAATCTCAGTGATTTAATACGATGAGAATTTATTTCTCACTTATTCAAAAGTCAATGTGGTGGGTGTTTATGAGCGGCGAGTGGCCGTTCATCTTGTGACTTGGCCTCAACATCCTTGCCTGGATCCCTTGCCATTCAGTGATAAGACCAGGGACCTGAGACTTTCTCTGGGCCAGGCACTTCTAGACGCATTTCATTGGCCAGAACTAGTGTCTACGTGACCTGTTGTCTAGCTGTGCTCTGGGGGAGGCGGAAGCAGCGAGCCAGTCTCTGCTAGCGATGAAATAGGAATGGGGCTCTTGGGTGGCTCAGTCGGTTAAGTGTCATGAGTTCTGAGTTCATTCTGAGTTCTGAGTTCGAGCCCCTCATCGGGCCCTGTGCTAGCAGCCTGCTTCAGATTCTGCATCTCCCTCTCTCTGCCCCTCTCCCGCTCGCACCCTGTCTCTCAAAAATAAATAAACATTAAAAAAAAAAAAAAAAGAAAGAAAGAAATAGAAAGTGCCAATGCTCAGGTTTTGTGAAAATTAGGAAAAATTAATCCTTTGCATTAAAAACTTCAGTCTGTTTCTTCTTCTGTTATGGAAGTCTTAATCCAAAAGACTGACAGGGCTGCATATTGAATAGCCTCAACCTTGCCAGAAATATCAATTAATTCCTAAGCAGAAGTTAATTGCCACATCTTCAAAGGCACCAAAGAAAGTATGTATCGCTTTTACAGGTAAGGCTCGATTCTGAAAACATTATTTTCAAAACACTGTTTATCAAATAATGAAATAAAATGTATTTGTATTTGATGCAGTTCAGCATAATTACATAAACCTTTCCTTCACAAACTTCTCACAAAAACTTCTTCACATTCTTACCCGAAAAAAGAATTTTGAAAAAGCTAGACATATACCACTGAGTCATAGAATAATTGGAATTCTGACAAGAATATAACTGTAAAGCAGTTCTTTAAAAAGGAACACCATCCTGCTTTATTTAAACTCCAAAGTAGGTAAGCATTTTATGGGTCGAGATTTTCTAATACAGGGTGTTATGCAATACACAGCTCAGCTTTGAATACTTTTCTTCTTGCTCACCACGCACATGCCCATTTGGTGACATCCTGAGGTCTGGGAGGCTCTTGGATTAGACTTTCTGAAAAGAAAAGGTTATTCTACATCATGTATAGAAAGAAGCTTTGATGATTCATAAAATTAAAGCCTTTTAGTTCCTGGCAGGGGAGATTTCCTAGTCAATGTGATGAAAGGAAAGTGGCTATATTATAACTTGCCCCCTGACAGAACCAAAGACCCCAGCTGGCTTTTCTGCAGGAAGGACACGAGCATTAGGCCAACATTGATGAGACAACTTTGAAAAAGCACAGAGTAGACAAAGACGTTGTCAGCCTCCGAAAAAGACAATGAGTGCGTGCCAATGAGTCTGCATGTTATGGAAAGTATAAGGATTGTTCCGGCAAATGTTTTCTTGTTCTGGAGCAGTGCTGGAACAGGCTTGTGTCCCTCCTCATTTGTCCTGTACCATTAGTCCAGGCCACTGAGGTATGACTGACAACTTTTGCCTCACAAAATAAAAATTTGTACCATGAAAGGTGGTCTGATCAAATTTGACTTAGCCGAAAGTTCCAGCAGGGACTTCCATCCCCTCTTTATCTTCTGTTTTCATCCCACCCAGTGTTTGAGCTTTTTTCTGCCTGGAGAGAGCACTCGGTAAAAGTGCATCGGGTTATCATCAGCATCAGAACTTTGTAACTCAATAGTTTGTAAAGAGCTTTAAACTCCATAAAGGAAGTTCTTGGTTTTTCCTTTATGTATATCAACAGAAAGTTCTGTGTTTTTCTTCTCTTTCCCATTATATACAGTTCTTTTTATGCCAGGATTCTACCCTATGTATTTTGATCTTTAACCGTTCTGATTAGATGCCATTGCAAAGAAAGTAGTGAATCCAATTATGCATGGAGCACGGCACTTTAGAATATGTGGTGTGGACCACTCTGGCACTCAAGGCAATTAAGGGTGCTATGTGAACAGAGAATTTATGAATTAATAAAAAAATTATTAATTTCTCCAGAATGTATTATTTGACTCAGAAGTGAAACAGTCTCTCCATTTCAATTATTTTTCAATCCTCTTAAGGAGAAAGTCTCAACTTAATGATAATTACATGTTCATTCCTCTTTATCACTTTCTGTTCTTGTTAAGGAGAAAAAAAAAAATTAAGGCTGAGAATCTTCAGCAGGCAATTTTATCTAGCTAAAACTTAGTAATATTTTTTTCTCAGTATTTTTAGTCTTAGTTTTCATTTATGGATATCAAGTGAAACATTTTCCAGTTATCAACTAATAGAAAATTTTCTTTCAAAATAAATAAGTTGAAGGGTGCCTGGGTGGCTCAGTCAGTTAAGCATCTGATTCTTGATTTCGGCTCAGGTCATGACCTCCCCCATTGGTGAGTTTGAGCCCCCGCATTGGGCTCTGCACTGACAGCACAGAGCCTGCTTGGGATTCTCTCTCTCCCTATCTCTTTGTGTCCCTTCCTGTGCTCATGTGCTCTCTCTCTCTCAAAAGTAAGTTAAGTAAGTAAGTAAGTAAATAAATAAATATTATTTAAATGCTAAAAAGGGAGTCACCTTAACAGAAAATATTGGATGACAGAGTCAGTGGTATGTGAATCAAGAATGAAAAACACAGTTAGAGAAGAACACTGGTCTGAGATCCAGAACACCTGAGTTTCTATCCTTTGCCACTAACTAGCTATGACTTACGGCAAGTCAGTTAACTTCTATAGGCCTCAATTTTCTTATCTGTAAAAGACTGCAATATATCAGTGCTTCTCAATTTTGTCTGCACAATAGAATCACCTGAGGAGATTTTAAGACTCCCAGTGCTTGGGTCACAACCCCAGACCAATTATGTCAGACTCTATGGAGTGGGACCTAAGCCTGAGTATTTTGCAAAGCTCCCAGATGATTCTCCTGTGCATTTAAGTTGAAAACTCCCTCACTAAATGACTTATAAGGTCTTTGTAACACTAAGTTTCTGATTCTAAGATACAACAATAGGCCATGTGAAACATTGTATTAAGACAATCTAGAAAGATATCAGCATTTCATATAAATAGCTGAATGAACCAGGTTATCACCGTCATCCGTGGATTTAGATATTCAAATATGCCCGGCATGCATATTACAATTTGAGACAGGAACTATACTGGGGATACGATGACGAATGAGGCAGATGTGGTCTCTTCCTCATGGAACTGACAATTTAATGGAAGAGGAGCTCAATGAACATAGCACAGTGTTTCTATGTTAGAGGATGCTGGAGAAAACTGGGAGCACATTAAGAAGGGCATAGTCAGTAAATCTTAAATTTTATTATTTAAATTCTATAAGTAAAAATTAAAACATTCCTCTGTATGGCTGGTGTTCTGTTTTACCTGGGCTACTGGCTCATGCTGAGGCAACATGTGCCAAACAGAAAAGCTAGTGGTGGGAAAATTTCAGGTTTGGCATTTGCTGTCTGTTTCGCACATGGAAACTCTCAGGTTGGCATTGCACATCTGAATTGCCCAGCAACAAAAGCAAGAAAAAAAATCTCCTTCCACTCTCCTTCCCACCCGGAAGGTGCTTTGGATTGCTTGTGTAAGATTTAAAGATTTTCTTTTGTAATCTGCTTGAACTCAGAGTAGCAATAAGGTGGAACTCATATCAAGGATTCAAATAATGATACACACCATTTCATTCAAATAATAAATGTGCCTACATTCTGACACTCTTGTTCCTTGGAGACATGATCAACATTGATTTACACAGAAAAAATCAGACATAATTTGAAATAAAAAGACACCCTTCACTCTAAGAATAACTCTTATTTTAGGTAATCTTTGCCAAAATAAGATTAAAAAAAAAAAAAGCTAAGAAGAATAAAACCTTGTAACCATTGCTAAACCACATTAATTCCATTTTAGTTCCTAAAAATAATGGGCCACAGTTAAAGTATTGGGGGACCCCGTTAACACTTTTAAGAAATGTATAGTAGAGATGCCTGGTGGCTCAGTCAGTTAAGCATCTGACTCTTGGTTTCTGCTCAGGTCGTGATCTCACGGTTTCGTGAGTTTGAGCCCTGCATTGGGCTCTGTGCTGACAGCATGGAACCTGCCTGGGATTCTCTCTCTCCCTCTCTCTGCCTCTCCCCTGCTCACACTGCCTCTGTCTCTCTCAAAAATAAGTAAATAAACTTTAAAAAAAAAAGAGAAAGAGAGAAAGAAATATATCCTAGAGGGATTCTAAATCATAAGCAACCCAGAAGTGTAAAGGGAATTTCCAATAGACTGTATGTCGAACGTCACCATGCCAGCATCAGGATCAGTGCTGTTACATTACATTTATGTTGCATTAGCTGACACATGAGGTGCATGTGGACCATGGATCAGCGTTCTGCCGCGGTGGCCGTGTGCCACTTTCCATGACACCGTCTTGCCTCCTTCCACCATAAACGCCAACCACTTGGCACTTGCCCAGCACCGTGGTAGCCATAAGCTGGGAAAGCAAAGAACCACCACACGGGGCCTCGTGGTTCCTAGGTTTTTGCGGCGGCCTCCATAGTAAAACAAGAACACTGTTTTCTGTTACCGACTCCAGGCAACGAGAGTTTTTTGTATGACGCGTACTGTTGCCAGTTCATTCAACCCAAATCTATCTTGCTTTGCTCTCTCTCTCAGCCACTCTGGGTTTTTCCCACTTTCTCTGGTATCGGTTCCCACTCAGTCCATGTATGGAAACCTAATAGTTTGTTCTTACTTTAGTGTCTAGCATCACCTCAAACTCCACATACCACCATTGACGTAAGCAGCTTCCCTATGGCATTTCCATTCCCCATCAGCTCCCCTTTCTTATTTTTAGTCCACAGCACCGGTGTCCCCATCCTCCTCCTCCTTGCTTCCTAGGCAGCTCAGTGCTGCTGCTTCACTCCTAAGCGTCTGCAAGCTCTGTCATCTCTTCCGTCGAAGGGCCTCGTGGTTTCTCTTCCCTCTCCGTTCCAGTCCCTCGCACCCTGCTCTACCTCCTGGTTTCACATGCCAGGAACCAGAGGGACCTCTTAGAGTCCCTTGGCCTCCAGCGTTGTTACCCTCAGCCATCCAGACTGCATGCTGTTGCTGGACAGGTCTTCCTAAATTAGCGTCTAAAATAGCACCATGGCCACTCCTGTGTTTAGGAATTCCCAGTACCTGTCCACCGTCCAATGCACTGCTGAGGATAACTGTGGTGATGGTGGCAGCCATGACCTCTACACGTACTGAGCACTTATTCTGTTTTGGGCCTGGGGCAAACCCTGTACGTACAGTATCACTAATTCTTACAAGAGCTGAACCGAGTTACATGTTATCAATCCCATCGTACAAGTATGAAGACTGAGGATCCGTGGGTTTTAATGAGTTACAAAATGGCCCAAGATGTTATACATTAGGACAAAGCAGAGATTCAAGTCCAAGTTTAACTCCGTGCTCTGTGTGTTATTCCATGTCGCTTTTAAAAAACTCACGTGGATTTCCAGTTCTGTTCTAATGTGCACAGACCCTTCAGATCTAACTTTATCTCCTACTGCTCTGTGACAGGCCCCCCTCTACTCAATTAGGAAGGCCTCATCTCTGTCCTTTACATATTCCATACTGATGCCCCCTTGCCACCTTTGCCTAATATAGTCCTCACCCCAGGAACGCCCTGCCTCCTAACTTCTGTTTGTCTACATGTTAATCATTCTTCAAGGTCCTGGTCGTGTTCAATCTTCAACATGGACTACTCTGAAATCAAGATAGCCCAAACTGTTATTTCCCTTTCCTGAGATTTAACATAGGATCTGTGCTCTATAATTCACTCATTCACAGTTTTGTGTCTCCATTAAGTGTGAAAGCAGAGAATACAAAGATTATGGAAGTGCCTAGCAGACCAACAGATCTGTGTTTGGATTCTGTTTTTTGGCTGTGGGACACAGACATGCTAACTGTCTTCTCTGAAGCTGAGCTTCCTCATGTGAAAAGAAGATAAGAACCGTCATTCGGCAGGGTTGTTACACAAATTAAACAACACCAAAAAAATGTCAAGCCCTATCTGAGGCCCACCACTCTGTGGTCTCTAAACACTTGTGAGTTTTCTCTTCTCTTTGGGAGGTGGGCTATGACTCATATTTAAAGAACTTTGCAAGCGATCAGCAACAACCCATGTGTCTTCAGCTATTATGTAATGAAAGGTTGAGTTGTACATTTTAACTGAGACTTTGAGATACAAGATCCAACTATCTAAAACCAATTTCAGGACACTAAAACCCCCTCATTCCAAAGGGAGAGAGTAGAGAGTAAGAGAGGATGTGTGAGGTGGATTTGTGATACAAATTTCTCTAAAGGGAAAGCAGAGACCCCGACAGATATTTGTACCTCTGTGTTCTTAGTGGCATTATTCACAACAGTCAAAACGTGGAAGGAACCCAAGTGTCTGCTGACTGAAGAACCGCCAAACAAAATGTGTTCTATTACAATGGAATATCATTCAACCTTATAAAGGAAGTTAAAATTCTAACACATACTACAACATGGGTGAAACTTTAAGACGTTATGCTAAGGGAAATAAGCCAATCATAAGAGAGCAAATGTTGTATGTTTCCATTTACATGAGGTTCTGAGAGTGGTCAAATTCAGAGACAGAAGTAAAATGGTGGTTGCCAGGGGTGGAGGGTAGGAAGAATGGGCAGTTGGTGTTTAAGGAGTATGTGGTTTCAGTATGGGAATATTTTAAAGTTCTAAAGATACATGGTGGTGATCGTTGCATAACCATGTGAATGTACTTAATGCCCCAGAGCTGTACACACAAAAATTGTTAAAATGTTGGGGCACCTGGGTGGCTCAGTCAGTTAAGCATTTGATTTCGGCTCAGACCGTGATCTCATAGTTTGTGAGTTTGAACCCCACATTGGGCTCTCTGCTGTCAGCACAGAACCTGCTTCAGATCCCGTCTCCCTCTCTCTCTGCTCCTTCCCTGCTCACTCAATCTTTCTCCCTCTCTCTCTCTCTCTCTCTCTCTCTCTCTCTCTCAAAAATAAACATTAAAAAATTTTTAAATCATTGAAATGGCACACTTTAGGTTATGCCTATTTTACCACAATACACAAAATATAGGGGGAAAAAAGGGATGGAAAAGTTATGGGACTTGTTCAAATTTTCCCCAGGTGGTGAGTAGACTGCCCACACCTGAGCAGGTGTCCAAGGCAGTGAAGGCCATAAATGAAGTCCATTTGTCTTTACACCACCAGAGTCCTACTGGTTCGAAGTGCAGGTGACACAAGTAACAGCAAATCCAACTTGAACCGACTTAAAGTAGGAAGCGGATTTACTGCTTAGGTAACTGCTCTAGGTCATTGTTTCTCAAACTTTAATAAGCATCAGAATCACTTGCAGGGCTTGTTAAAACACAGACTGCTGGACCCCACCTCGTAGTTTCTGATTCAGCAGGTCCAGGGTGATAACTGAGAAATTGCACTTCTAACCCATTAGCAGGTAACGCTTCAAGAATGTAGGCGAGACCACTTCAGAGTGGATACGGGCTCATGTGTCATCTCTGTCATCAGGGCTGTGGCTCTGGATTTCTGCCAGTCTCATTCCTCTAACCTCGGCCATCATCCAGTTTCTCTTCGGACTGATTTTCCCCACGAGAGCTAAAACGTCTTACCTCACTTCCAGCTCTCGCATCCGTATACCACGTGGTCCTGAGCAGGAAAAATGCCTCGTGTCCCAGCATTCCAGATAAAAAGCCAATTCAGATCAGTTAGTACTTGTTAAATGAAAGGTCAAAAACCAAAACAGAAACCTCTCTGATAGGTGGTTTCCTACGTAGAGATCCTCATCCCTGATAACGATAAAAAGCACAGTGACACTCGCCTGACTTCTACTTGTCCTATGTCTCTTGTGCTCACGGTCATCTGCTCCCTTGACCATTAATGACAACGCTTCGCTCCAGAAACTGTCATCTGAGAGTCTCTGCCAGAAGAGCCTAGCTCTGGTGCTTAGCAGCTGAGATGGATTTGACTGAAATAGGAAACCACATCAGTTCTCTTTGTGACCACAGCGCTATAGCTGCTGAGGAGCCTGGTGACAACCAGGCTCAACATTAACAAGGACAAACTGCTAAGCAGCTCTGGCAGGGCCACCCATGCTGGACACACCCACGGTGCCACCAGGGCTGCAGGGCCTCTCAGGTTCCCGGCATTCAGACGGTGGCGGTTCAGATGGTGAGGGTAGAGCTTCAGTCTTCCCTCCGCTTTGTTCTCATCTACAGGCTTTGTCTCTTTCTTCAGGCTCTACTTAGATAGACCATCTGGAAAGGCCAAGTTCCCTGGATCTGTTTTCTTTCAGGAAATGACCTTTTCTCATAAAATTACAGATTTTTTTTTTTTAATAACTGCAAGAATTTTTTGACATCAGGTTAACCACATTTCACCTCATTTATAGGTAAAAACAGCAACTTGGGGGCTTTCTCATGGCAGCAGACAAAGGCTATTGTTATTGATTCTAATGACAAAGAAGTTCTCTGATTTGTGGTCCCAGTCTTATCCAGAATCCTAGCAGCAAAGGTCGGATGGATCACAAAGAGAGGGCTGATCCCTGACGTAGGACACCTTTATCAGGTACAAAGCAGCTGATGCCTTGAACTCAAAGCAGCTCACGCCGGGCTCCTCCAAGAAGCCTTGGCCGGTCACTGCAGCCTATGGGGACCTTCTGGTCCCTGGAGCCCCAGAACCTTCAGTTGGGACCAGTTGATAATGTTGTAATATGTGCTATTTCAACATTGTCTGCTTCCTGAGTGTGCCTTCTCCTTTGTCTCCTGAATTGAATTCTGGGCTCTTTGACCACAGAAACCGTATTAGTATTTATTCATAATCTTCATATTGTACAACACGCTCCTGACTCAATAAATACAGATTGGTAATCGCTGTGACAGAAAAGCCCCAGGCCGTTCCACGTCCTGTTTGTGATGAGGCAGTTCTAGCCTCGTTACACAAGGACATCCTTTTAAGAAGAGGCGGTGCGTTCAATCCTGAAAATCATCTCATTCAAAATCAAAAAAGATCTGAGGCCTCTGAATAACTTCCACTGCTTTCTTTGGTATTTGATTTATTTTATTCCCCAGTCAGACAATACTTTTTACTTCATTAACATAATAACATCTTACCATTTCAACTAACAAGCATTTCTTGAATGCCTCCAATGTACAAAAACATGGATCAAAGAGGAACACAAAGTAACCTCTGCCCTCAGAGAATTTAATCTTCTAGAAGAGATAAAACGTACATAAATCAACATAAGAAAAGGCAGAATCAGATCAAATCTGTGGGAAAAGTTGAACAAAAATACATTGGAAACAGAAGAATGACGGGAATATAGAATTCAGGGTTGAAAGGTCTTTAAAACCATATGGTCTATTTCTGCAAAGGCTGCTGGAATCCCCTTTACAATATAGTCAAATACCCAGCCCTCTAACCTATGTTTGAAGAGCTCCAGGGATAGGAACTTATTATCTCCCAGACTCCCAGTTTTTTTGTTTTTTTTTAATTTTTTTTTTTTCCAACGTTTTTTTTTTTTTTATTTATTTTTGGGACAGAGAGAGACAGAGCATGAACGGGGGAGGGGCAGAGAGAGAGAGGGAGACACAGAATCGGAAACAGGCTCCAGGCTCTGAGCCATCAGCCCAGAGCCCGACGCGGGGCTCGAACTCACGGACCGCGAGATCGTGACCTGGCTGAAGTCGGACGCTTAACCGACTGCGCCACCCAGGCGCCCCTCAGACTCCCAGTTTTAAACCTAGTTAACTGGTTTGTTTGGTTGGTTTTTTGCCCTCCTGTCAATGCGTACATGTGAGATCCCGTGTCTGATCCCTGGGGAGATTCCTGGGGTGCAATCCACTGTCCTCTCCTGCGTAGCATTGGGCACACCTGTCTGTAATGTCATATGTTTCCACTCAGGTATAATTCCATATGTGTGTACACAGCTATCCGTGTACTATTAACACAGGTAAAACAGGTACAAAGCAGAAATAAAAATGATGAGATAAAGAGGAAATATAGAATACTTCTGAAGTGATCTCGCATATTATCTCATTAATTTTATCTACCCCCTTTACTCTCGTTTTAACCATACTAGTATTAATAATATACTGAATGCTTAGTTTTTAAATGGTTATATCCTGGTAACCATGATGGCTCCCTACTATCACGGGCTAATGTCACAAGGCATACTATTCCCTACTGCTTGATTTATTAGGTATAATAATGGTTGTAAACTCATACTTCAGATAGTTTTTTGATGATTTCAGCTGTGTCTGACCGACTTCTAGCCAGATTTGATTATGCTTTTACTTCTTAATGTGGCTGACAAAAGTCCTGTTCTCAGTGTTGGAGAAATGCCAGCTGTGCCATTTCTTCGATGTCCTCTTGTTTGCAGGAATCATGTTAAGCCACTTATCTATTTTGCTGGGATTACCTTAGTTACATCAAGATAATATTCTCACTGGGTACGTCTAACATGCTACACATCACGATAACCGAAAGCCGGCCAAGGAGTGAGGCCTGCCTTGGTCAACCACCCATTTTATGTAACCCCTGCTCTTTCCTCGGGATACTTCAAGTGTGGCAGGCACGCAAGATCTATTTGCATTCTGTTCTCCGACGGGTCATCATGTGCCTCTCACTCCATTTGGACATGTTTACAGTGATCCCTATTTGGTTTTTGGCAAGCTCTGAAGGTGACCAAGTTCTTCCCTCCATTGAGTTAGAACCAAATTGTATGCTACAGAGCCAGTCTGCTTGCTCTCCCACATGAAGTCCAGGGTCATGGATTCTTGCTGCCTTAACCTACTTCCCCAAACAGCTCCTCGTGGGCCCAGCCCTGGGTGTCAGCCAGCCTAATGCTTGCGGCCCTCTCTGTCTTTCGGCATCTCTTTCTGCTAAATATGTATTGCGCCTCAGGATCCCTAGCCCTACCTCCTACCAATAATTCCTGATTCCACCTGTATTCCAGCCTGTCAGGGGGAAAAATCTATATAGATAGAAAAACAGGGAGACATTTGATAGTAAACATAAATCCTTTTACCTTGTAAAAAAAAATCTGAAACATGGAGAACAACAAAAATTAAATACTGAAATCACCCATCATTTCACATCTCAGTGATAAACACTGAAACGTTTTAATGTTTGCCCTTCCAGATTTTTCTATGTGTATACACTCACATACATGCACATTTCATTCCATTCTTTTTGTTTTATTTTTTAGGCATTAGGCTCTTCAGGTGCATCGAAAACACATCTATCTGACTGAATAAAATTAGAAATTAGAAGTGGCCGGGTCAACACCAATAAGCTGACGGGACAAGATGATATGGAGTTCTTCTAACCTAGACTCTCCTCTCTTCTGCAGAACAGTTTTGCAGCTTGGAGTCTGTGGGTGCATGTATAAGGCCTACGAGAAACAATATCTTGGTTTTGAAAAGAATATTGCAGGTCATATAATCCAAACCCCACTCATGATGAGGATTCCTGCCCCACTCTTTTCCAAGAGGCGTTCAGCTTCTCTGAAATATTTTCCACCTGGGAAGCTCAAAACTTCCCAAGGCAAACCATTCCATCCTTCCCTCACCCTCCACAGTCTAGTTGTTAGGAAGTTTGGACAAAAGATGCTGACATCCTGGAAGCCCAGCAAAGACAGTGCAGATCAGGAAAAGCTAAAAAGAAACCATAGAATTAGAAATGGACTCAGAAGGGGAATAAAGGATGATTTTTTCAACAAAGTTGAAAAGCCTTGAGGATCTAGCTGTTGTGGGAAGCAGAGGGATGAAGTACCAGGAAGGGCTTATTCTTTGGGATTTCAAGTAAGTTGTAAGACAATCAATCGCACATGAATGGATGACACATGGGTCCATATAGGCATCTTGGAGAGAGTGACGTTTGAGCCAAGTCCCATGAACAAAATCAAGTTTGGGCTTGGTTTTGGATTTGTTATGTGAAAAAACCAAATGTCTAGAATGTCTAACAACCACTGGAGTCGGAGAGCGATTGGATGGACGGTCATCTAGGAAAGCCAACTGGCCTCTCAGACAGGCTCTCACAGATAAATCATTACCCTTCAGTGTCCTCCCCTCAGGTTTTTACGTCCAGAGGCTCAGTTTGTCCTGTGCTGTCATGGTGGCTTAGGCTTGGGTATTCTGACCGGCGTTAACAAAACTAAAACAGGATTAGTATATAAATCTAAGTGCCAAGTATAAAGGGTAAATACAAAATTTTAAAAGCCATTTCCCTCATACAAAAAGGGAGACTCACACCCCCTCCCCCTTTCCTTCCAGCATTTACTTTAGAAAACCTGTCACTGTAAATTCCTTCTCTGTCCCTCTAGATGTATGTGAACCATTTTCAAAGCTAAACCAGCCTCTTGCCAGCTTTAAGACCCAAGAATACTTTTCTCAAGGATGTGGGAATCATCTCTGAAATGTAATCCTCAAGGAGGAGAAAGCGGCCCCGGGCTCCCGGTTTCTGTGGGAGGGTAGGAGCCTAACTTCAGTGAGCCAGCTGGCTCCAGCTTGCAAAGCTCCCTCTTGTCATAAGGAAATTCTATTTTTCCTTTGGATAAAACCAATTAGGTAACACAGATGACCACCTCAATTCCCGGGTGCATTTAGGATGAACTATATGTGTGACTAACGGTGCTGCTTGGTTTTCCTACTTGAGGACTATTGTCTACCTTGAGAACATGTATGTAATGAGCTGTATCTGCTCGACCACATGAAAGGGCAAGATTCCTTTCCATCTTTGCCCTCAGCAGATTGCCTGGGATGTGGGTCACATTCGGGTCTAATGCCCATCCAATAATAAAAATGTCCCCTTACTCCTCTACTTTTTGGGGAGAGGTTTTATGGGCTGGGGAAGGTTTTGATTTATGTCCCCAACACAAGTCATTCCCTGACAATGAGAAGTGCTCCAGCCACCCACTCCCCATATTCTCTCAATATATGAGAATCTGCAGGGACCAACTGATCTCTAGAAAACTCTTTGGTGAGTATTATGGTTTGAATTGCATTCACCCAAGAAGATATGTTAGAGGTTAGCCCCCACTACCTCAGAATGTGAACTTACTTGAAGATAGGATCTTCCCAGAGGTGATCAAGCTAAGATGAGGACATTAGCATGGGCCCTAATCCAATGTGACTGGCATCCTTAAAAAGGGGGACATTTGTTACCATTTAAATTTATTACAATTCCGGTGCAGTGATATCACTGTCAATATGACACCTTAACAAGAAATTCAGATATGTGCAAGAAACTATATTCTAAAATTTTTGTCCCCAAACAAGATAACCTGGTTCGATGGTCTTCAAATAAATAAAAACCCCAGGAAAATAATATATAACACTTGTGAGTGCATTTGGGAAATGTACTTTTTAATTTAATTTCTATGTTTTTAAAAAAAATTGTTTTTATGTTTTGTTGTATATTAGAGAGAGAGAAACAGAGCATGAGCAGGGAGGGGCAGAGAGACAGAGACAGAATCCGAAGCAGGCTCCAAGCTCCAAGTTGTCAGCACAGAGCCTGAGGTGGGTCTCCAACCCGCGAACCGTGAGATCATGACCTGAGCCGAAGTCAGACACTTAACCAACTGAGCCACCCAGGCGCCCCTTAATGTTTTTTTTTTTAAGTTTATTTATTTATTTTGTGAGAGAGATCACACGAGTGAGAGCGAGGGAGAGGCAGAGAGAAAGGGAGAGAGAAAATCCCAAGCAGGCTCCGCGCTATCAACACAGAGCTCATCGTAGGGCTCGAACCCATGAACTGTGAGGTCATGACCTGAGCCTAAATCAAGAGTTGAACGCTTAACCAACTGAGCTACCCAGGCACCCCCAATTCCAATGTTTTATAAATGAAACTGAATCGTCATTTTTCGGAGCCTGCAGCCTCCAAAGGCAGGGTGAGGACTGCCACCGTGGCATAATGTGGCTCTGTGATGGAAGAATCCCCGCAGGAGCCTGTCACAGTTGACTCACCTGCCATAACAAGGTACCACAGCCTGGGGGGCCTAAGCAGAAATTGATTTCTCACCATTCCGGAGGCCGGAAGTCTGAGATCAGGATGACATGGGGGCCTGTGCCTGGTGAGAGCGGCTTCCTTGCATCCCTGCCTTCTTGTGCCTTCACATGACTTTTCCCAGGACCGTTCAGGTAGAGACAGGGGTGAGGGAAGCAAGTTCTGTGGTGTCTCTTCTCATCAGGGCACCAACCCCCCCCCCCCCCCATGAGGGCCCACCTTCACGACCTCATCTAAACCTAATTACCTCCCAAAGGCCCCATCACCATATACCATCACAGTGGGGGTTGGGGGCTTCGACATACAAGTTTGTGGGGCTGGGGAAGGGGGTACACAATTCAGTCCATAGAATTGCCTTTGAGCAGAGAATGGGCCTTTTCTTTCCTCAGGGCAGATGGGCATGGCCTGGTGAGCCAGGCGTGGCTGGAGTTCAGCTCCCCCTTCCACCTCCGGGATGCATTTGTGCAGTACGTGAACCATACAAATTGCATCTAGGCACACAGACTGGAATCTAGAAAAAAGAGGTTGCTTCACATAACAGCAAGTCCTGTTTCAGTGATAGAATTTTGGGAAAGGGAGGGCTGCCAGAGTAGGTCAGCTTTTATTTTGAGGTTTTCTTGCATTGGCCAGATGGGTTTTAAGCCACGTTATTCCTCTGTGGCCCTCTGGCTGTTCCAGGAGGTTCCTCAGAACTAGCCTCCTCCACGTATCTTCCCGGGTTATTATTCTCCATGTCTTTTTGCTTTCATTTTGTTCCTCTTCAATTCCCATCTGTGGGTGGGTAACCCCTTCAGTTGTCTCCACTGTTGGCCCCTCTAAGCTTGGCATAGGTCCTGATTTGGGGCCTGAGGCTTTCTCCAGAATTCTGTGGCAGGACCTATTTATTAGCCAGGGTCAGGAACTTTCCAGTCCCAGTCTCAGCTTCCACAGTCCAAACCCAGCTCCAGGCCACTCAGCGAGAGGCTGGCCAGCCTACCCCCTATTGGCTCTCCTTTATCTTCTCTTCCCTCCAGGGTGGGAGGCGCACACAGATAATCTCTCAGGGGAGCTGGAGTGGCATAGAACTCCTAGAAACCCTGCCTTGTGGCCTGGCATATAGGAAACATGTCTGCTCTGTGAAGGTTGTCCAACCCTGAGATTCAAGCAATATGTGAGAGGCCTTTCTGTTTATTTTTTTGGAAAGTTTTGTTTTTTTAAGTTTATTTACTTATTTTGAGACACAGAGAGAGAGAGAGAGCAGGGGAGGGGCAGAGAAAGGGAGAGGCAGAATCCCAAGCAGGCCCCACACTGTCAGCACAGAGTCCAACTCAGGGCTGGAACTCACGAACGGTGAGATCATGACCTGAGCCAAGATCAAGAGTTGGACACTTAACTGACTGAGCCACCCAGGTGCCCTATGGCTCTTGTATTTTTAAGGCTCCCTTTCTGTTAGCTCTAACACAACTGCTACTGTGTTTAATTTTATCTTTGACATCAAATGGTTTGATATCTGCTCACTGCCTAAAAGTCTTATAACAGTGATGTTCGTCAAAAATTGAAAGCCCTTTCACATTTTTTTCCACATTTAATGCTCATAAAATCTTTGGAAGAAAGGTATTATTCTTCCCATTTATAGGAGAAAAACAGATGTTGGGGAGGGGATTTATAACTCCCACCCAACCTGAGGTCACTGGCTTTTGAGTCAATTCTGTGCTGTCCCCCTGTTTTAACCTGAAATGCTGGGCAAACGCCAGCTGGTCTAACAACAACAAGAAAATCGCTGGTAATATAACTCCAATTACTTTCATTTTAGTGGAAGATATGTTTCACGTTTTACCTCCTGAATAACAAAGTTCCTTTACAAAGGACATAGTCCAGCTTAGAAAGATGCAGTGTCCAGAGCAATTTCAGGTGTTTCTTCTTCTCTCTTTTTTTAAATTCTTTTATTTTTGAGGTATAACTGGCATCACATTACACCTATTATTTTCAGGTATAGAATGTAATGATTCACTATTTGTATAAATCGCAAAATGATCCCCGTTACAAATCCGGTTAACACCCCTCGCCATACAATTACAAAAAATTTTGCTTCTGATTAGACTTTCAAGATCCACTCTCCTGCTTTAGAGCACCTGCAGACGTGTTTGAAATGGGCTAATTAGATTAACTACTTAATTAAATACCAACTATATTAGCTAAGATGATTGTATTTCATTCATTTATGTGATCACACAAATACTTTTAAAACATTTTCTAAATAGAGAAATATTATAAGAGAAAAATTGGAATTGAGAATGTGCGTGAATGAATGACTCCCAGGAGCTGACTCACATTACCCAAGCTCTTGCTTGATTTCATCTCCTCGCGTGAGCTCGGGAACATGCTTTACCACCAGATCGCTTTCTCTTCTGTGTCTTCAGTCTTTCCATTTTCACTGGCACCTTTTCTTCAGCCTAGAAGTCATTAAGTCCCTTCATCTACACACACACACACACACACACACACACACACATTTCCCTCATGTCATGTGTCCCTGTAACTATCACCATCACTCTACTGGGTCTTTTTCTCTCTTGTTCCTACTTAACCATAATTCACAAAGGAATACTCTGCAGTCACGCTGCCCAATTTCTCACCTCCTTTCTCCTTGTCTCCACCATTCATTCATTTGGATTCATTCAACAAACTTTTCTTTTTCTTATATGCCAGGCATTGTCCTAGATGCTATGGATACAAAGATAAGGAATGTTTCTATCCTTTTTTTTTATTTTAGTTTTTAAATTTACATCCAAATTAGTTAGTCTATAGTGCAACAATGATTTCAGGAGTAGATTCCTCAATGCCCCTTCCCCATTTAGCCCATCCCCCCTCCCACAATCCCTCCAGCAACCCTCTGTTTGTTCTCCATATTTAAGAGTCTCTTATGTTTTGTCCTCCTCCCTGTTTTTGTATTATTTTTGCTTCCCTTCCCTTATGGAATGTTTCTGTCCTTAAGTGCGCATGGGTTAGGGCAAAGAAACTCAAGTGGTAAAGCACAGTGATTAAGAGCACGAGTTTAGGAGTTCAACTGCCTGGTTTGGAATTGTGTCTCCTACTTACTAGCTGCGGCCTTGGGCAAGTTACTCTACCTCTTTGAGCTTTAGTTCTCTTAACATAATGGGGTTCATCATAGCACCTGCTGTCAAAGGTTGGTGTAAGGATTATACAAGGTCAGCATATACAGCATTTAGTCCAGAACCTTGCAGGTTGTGGCTCTTCATTACTAGTGAGCAGTTTCTGTTGCTATCACATTATGATGGGACAAGACTCAAATAGGGGCATGTAAAAGGATGTTTTAGGTATAGGGCCCTGCCAGTGAAAACCAGGAGAGGGGACACAGCCCTTCTGGAGAAATCTAGGTAGTGTGGCTGGGATGTAAGGTGAGGGATTTAAAGAGGAGAATGAGCTTGGGGTGCCTGTGTGGCTCAGTTGGTTTAGTGTCCGACTTGGACCCAGGTCATGATCTTACACTTCATGGGTTTGAGCCCTGGGTCAGGCTCTGTGCTGACAGCTCAGAGCCTGGATCCTGCTTCAGATTCTGTGTCTCCCTCCCTCTCTGCCCTTCCCCTGCTTGTCCTCTGTCTCTCAAAAATAAATAAACATTAAACATTTTTAAAAAGAGAATGAGCTTGATAAGTGGGCTCTATCACCCTTACCTTTCTTTTTTGTCTCTTTCATCCATTTATGCATGCATTCATAAATCTGTCCATGCCCAGCATTTCTCCTCTCTAAACAACGTATTAAATGAACACCACAATCCTCTTTCCCATCAACGTTACACACCACATTCCATTACCAGCCAATAATCAAATACTGGATTGTTTTCAGAAGATTTTTTCTCTTTTATTCTTGTCAAGTTTCATCCTGTTTCTACTTGGGCTGAAAGAGCCTGGGCTGATTTCAGAGACTGCTGTTCTCTCTCTCTTACTATGCTTTTATTTTATAATGGAGAAATTTCAGGAACTACTTTTGGTGCTTTTAGGACATTTGTTCATGGCATTGTTTAACGGAAAGTTAACTTTTTAGGGAAGACAGGATTTCTAAAAAAATGCTTTTTGATTTTTGAGTTATAATTAAATACATGTTCAGAGTTTTAAAGGTCAAGCTGCGTAAATTGTGCCAGAGCATGGAAAGACTTCATAGAGGATTTACGCTTTTTAACAACCGTTGGAAGCAGATGATGCCGAGATTAAGCGGCAGGCAAACGTATTGTGGCAAGTGACGATGGTCAGCCTAGAGAGTTTCTCATAACTCGCACAAAGCAAGAGGAGAAAAAGCCAGAGTGTCAGATCTTTAGAATGGAACTACAGCAGGGGCAAAGAGAGGTTGGTTCAATTATTGTAAAAGCAGCTCTAAGACTAAAAGCTGTTTTTAACATTCCTAGCACATAAAAATCGTTGGCCTCAATGTTTTGATGTGCTGAGCAATTGGGGAAATGAGTATTTCCACTGTGGCCAAAAGCCTGCACATTTTTCTTATGACTCATCTTGTGTCTGAGTTCTAAAAGCTTGGTTTGCGGAAGAAGCGGGGGCTCCACACTCTCATTTCCAGTTAATCCCTGTCTATATAAAGTCAGGCTGTGCTTTAGGATGAGTTGTGTGTGACAGTTTCCCTCAGGGTGTATTTTCTAGGGTCCTTGATATTTGGGGTAAGAAGTGATTTTTCATCTCTAAAAATTTTTTTATTGTTTTTAATGCTTATTTAGTTTTGAGAGACAGAGCGTCAGCAGGGGAGGAGCAGAAAGGGAGGGAGACACAGAATCCAAAGCAGGTTCCAGCCTCCGAGCTGTCAGCACAGAGCCCGACATGGGGCTCGAACTCACAAACCACAAGATCACAACCTGAGCTGAAGTCCAACGCTTAACCGGCTGAACCACCCAGGTGCCCCTCCTCTTTAATTTTTTTAAGAATGTAGACACAATATTGTATGTAAACAACAAGAACAACAACCACAACACTATGCTCCTTCTTGCTGTCTATACTGTGAATTGGTATAAATATCAACACCCTGATCTTGGGAAATAATATTTCTGAGCTTCATTTTCTTCATTTGTAAATTGGGAAAAATATTGTCTTCCTGGTTTGTTGCAGGAATTAAATGAGTGAATATATGTAAATAGCTTATCACAACGTCTAACACATACTCATTGTTCAATAAACAGTAGCTGCTATTATGACTGTTGATTCTGTCCATATTATTAGTGATTTAATAGAAAGAACATTGGCCTGGAATCAGAGAAACTAAGTATTGGGGCACCTGGGTGGTTCAGTCAGTTAAGTGTTGGACTTTGGCTCAGGTCATGATCTCACGGTTCATGAGTTCAAGCCCCACGTCAGGCTTTGCATGGAGCCTGCTTTGGATTCTCTGTCTCCCTCTCTCTCTGCCCTTCCCCCATTCCCCGCCCCCTCCTTTTCTCTCAAAAATAAACAAACTTTAAAGAAATTTTTTAAGAAAAACTAAGTTTGCAAAAAATAGCTATTTAATGTATTACTAAGTCTATTTTGCTTTCTTAACCAATTTTGAGCCGTAATCTTCTCGTCTTAAAATAAACACTTTGGCCCAGATAACTTACCCACATTAGTACTTAGGACTCTACGAATACATTGGTCAGTATTCTGAAGTTCTTCGTCTCCATCACCTGGTGTCCCTGCGTGTTACCTGACATAGTCTTCAACCACAAGCAAGACTCGTGTCCAGCGTTCCATGGAGCTCTTATGTCTGACTCCACACTGACCGGTTCTGTGTGCAGGTGCTGGCTGGCTCTGAAGAATTTCAGAGGAAAAGACCCTCTAGGGTAACAATTTTTAAAGACAAGGACATAATGTCTAGAAACATGTCCTAATACGAGTGGGTACACAAATCACATTCAGACCTGTCTCCAAGAGATACTGTTCCATCATCCAGCAAGAGCAGAAGACTAATGACTTTGTCCCATAGTCCTTGGTGGAATTTAACCGTTTTAACTCAGAAACCAAGAAGGTATCCCCTGAGGAAATAAAATTCTCCAGGCTGACTCCAGTGAAGGGCAGGCAGCCATAACAGTACAACAATTACCCCTGTTGCCGCTACAAAGCCCTTTGTCATATAGCATGCCACGACAACCCACACAACCATACAAGGCAGGTAGGGGCAGCAGTGTGTATTCCCATTGCGGAAAGGAAGCTGGCCCGCCTGCAATTACAGTTTATAAGGCATGTGTTACGCCAGAGAGAGCCATGGCTTGCTGGCTACGTGAGGCATCTAGACACTTTCTTACACCACGTCCGTGCAGCAGCTACTCTGTCTTCCCCACTGGTTTCCTTGGAAGCTGACAAAAAATCCAGCATCTCTGTCAGATACAACTAAGCAAAGAAAAGTTTTCAAAGAAGGATCTACCAGGCCAGCTTCCCAAGCAGGCCTGCTGGATACATGTATGGGGTAATGTAAGGGGAGGCGCTGTCCTCATTCTCCATTGACAGATACCCTTATAATCCTTATTAATAAACATTTTTTTAAAAGCTGTCAAACTAGGGGCGGCTGGGTGGCTCAGTCGGTTAGGCGTCCGACTTCGGCTCAGGTCATGATCTCACGGTTTGTGGGTTCGAGCCCCACGTCGGGCTCCGTGCTGACAGCTCAGAGCCTGGAGCCTGTTTCAAGATTCTGTGTCTCCCTCTCTCTCTGCCCCTCCCCTGTTCACGCTCTGTCTCTGTCTCAAGAATAAATAAACATTAAAAAAAATAAATTAAAAAAATTTTTTTTAAAAGCTGTCAAACTATTCATATTCCAAGATGCACAAAAATCACCCACAGAGGGTCGTACTCAGTTCAAAAGCACAGTCATTTGGGACATTTTATGGAGAAATTTTGCTGCTTACAATTGAGGAAAAGCAGAGCATGTAAGCACTTTATTAACTGAATCAATCAAATACAAAAACAAATTCAGGCTCATGAATCAGGAGATAGAACAGTCTTGGCCTGTTCACAATTTTGCTTAGTCAGTTCTGCAGATGGAAGACAATGAAAGACGACTTGCCTCTCTCTGATTTTCCTTGCTTTGGTTTGAAAGAGAAAGAATCCTCTTACGGCTTCTCCCCGGACACACCCTGTTTACCTAGGACTTCGTAGCGGAGTAGCCCTCGCTGAGAGGTCCTCAGGGTGTCGGGCAGGTTTGCTTATCACCGACTCTGACAGGGGATTACAGACAAGCATTGTTGGCTCTGGAGCCTTTGAGAGGCTCCACCAAATAAACCCCAGAGGGCTCTTCCAGCTGGAAGGCCAGAGATGTCCCTTTCCCCCTCCTGGGAATCAGCCAGCTGAGAGTGCCCAGAAATGACAGGCACTGAAAAAGTCCCCCAGATAAAGGAGGAGGAAAATGAAACTCTCAGAGGGCCTCCCTCTGTCTCGTCCTCACCTTGTGATGGGCAGGCCCACAGCCCCGACATGTAGGCCACGTTGGGTTGGAATTGTGCTCTCAAGCCTTAGAAGGCATGGCCAGTAGTGAGGTTTGGGAATGACAGAATCACTACAGAGCTTCGTCTCCCAAGGTCCCCAGGTGTGAGCACCCTCCTGATGGTGCCAGGCCAAGACGGGTCCCAGAGGTGCACAAAAATATGGCTCTAAAGCCTAGTATATCCCTGAGCCCATTTAGCCAACTTTCCAAAGATTGGGATCGCTTTATTCCAGTTCTAGAAGAAAGTCCTCAAACTGGCTTTTTTGTTTTGTTCTGTTTTTCACTGTGGGTTTCAGTCTGTTAATCTTTGCAAAGCCTGGCATATCAAAATCCGAAGTCATCTGAATAAAGACTACAGACGGATTGTGAATGCATTACACTGTTAACCTCTGGGGGTATTTCAAGAGAACATTGATGTCCACTTACCAAGGACTGCCAACACAAGGGCAGTCCCTTTGCATTTAACCTTCCCTGCAGCCCCATGAGGTAGGTGTTATTACTACTTGCACTTCACAGATGAGAAAATAGACTCACAAATGGTGGAATAATTAAGTGTATGTAGTAAAAGGTGGAGCCAAATGTAAACTCAGGCTCCTGCCTTTAACACGAAGCAACGTTGCCTCCGGATGGTCTAAAAAGAGCAGAGATTTCAGCTAAAAACAGATCTTCCAGAACCTGGCACGAACTCATCATTGTGGCTGCGGACTATTTTATTCAGCTACTTACTCCCTGCCTCCCTATCTACCCTGAACTGTACCCGGTGTCCTATCGATGCAATAGGCCCACAACTTCTCTCAGAAGCATTAGGAAATATACAGGCAAAACCCGGAATGGAAGAAAGTTGAAAAATTTCACAGGGTATGATGGGGCTCAGTATCCGTGTGTGTGTGTGTGTGTGTGTGTGAGAGAGAGAGACAGAGAGAGATAAGGCTCAGTGTGTGGTGTGTGTATAATGGGGCTCAGTATCAGTGTGTGCACGCGTGGCTGTGTGTGAGTGCACACACACGCACACACGCGCGTGCACACGCACACTGAGTCTGTGACACGGACTCGCTCCTGTAAACACGAAGACAAGAGTAGGCCTCTCTGTACTTTGACACCTCCGCTGAGTGCTGCCCAGAATAGCGCTGGCCCAGCTGTTGCCTCATCCCATTACAGAGCAACACCTCCGTGACTGTCCATCAGCCCTCCTGGCATTTTCCACCTTCCCCGCTGTCCTTTCTCTGCTGACCGTCCCAGCCTAGCGTGCTGGATTGGCTCCCTGGGGCTGGTTTGATGTGCACTTCCCCAGACCGAATCCCAGTTCCTCCCTCCTGCTCTGCACCAGCTCCTTTGGACATCTGCTCTGGTTTCCTCCGCTGGCCTGTGCAGTACCTCTGTGCCTCCTCTCTTCCAAGTTGTTAAGAACAGAAGTTCACGGAGGGCAGCCGAGACTAGGTCTTCTGTGTGATGCCTCCCGGGAGCCAGCTACCATCTCGCCCCTGAGATGGGCACCAAAATGCCAATGCTTAGCCTCTACAACATGCTCTGAATCCCAGCCCCACCATCTGGCTACTGCTTTACTTTCTGAGTCTCGGTTTTGTTATCTGTATGATGGGTACAGTGGTCCCTTCCTCCAAGAGTTGGGAGATAATGCTGTGAAACACTCAGTTTGTGACAGCTATTGAAAAAGTTCTAGTCCTTATTAATATTGTCATAATTACTTGACATGTTCCTTACCCCGGTGGCAGGGCTACAGAGCCCCTGGTTTTCCCATCACCTCAGAGCTAAATATAACATAAGCCAGACTGCGTCCTGGAAGAGAGAAAGAGAATTCTGACCTGGGAGAGAGGGAGCAACGGAGCGGAGTATATGCTAAAGCCCAGTATATACTGTACGATATAAGTAAGTAGATCTTGTAAGAGTAGGTAGTTTTATTAGAGCCAGGTTTCAGAGGAAGGAATGAACGAAGACAGGGACCTGAAGGACAGAGGATTCATGGTGGGGGAACAATAAGAGTGAGGCTAGATCATGAGGAGCCGAAAGCGTCCAGCTGAGGAGCTTATTTTAAAATCAAAAGGGAGTCACCTAAGCGGTGGGTCAACACCACAGCTATTCTGGGCGACAGCGTGTGTGTAGAGGCTGGACGGGAGACAGGAAAGTTCTAGGCAGGAAGATCAAGAAGGTCTATCATTTTGAACAGGTTTGTCTCGGTTACTATGATAGAGATGGTGGCGGTGGCATAAAAATATCAGGACTCAGATTAGAACTGAGAAAGGAAGGCGGGGTGTCAGTTAGAGCTCTGTTGCTTTGACCAATCAAGCCAACGCTCTGCAAAGGAGGGCAGTAAATCAGTCAACTTCAACACAAAGTATTTCCTAGACTCAAAACAGGAAGAGAAAGAACATAACTCTAGGTATTATGCTGTCAAAAGCAGGACCGAGTTAAGGAAAGAGGAACTGCCATTCTAGAAACAATTAAAAAGAAAAAAAACCCACAAGCACAGAGAGGCAGAAGTTGGCAAGTATCCAGAGGAAGGGATTCCATGACCCTCCATATTTAATTCTCCATTGCTGTACTGGGTATCTTTTGACCCTACGGTGGGTCTTGATGCCATTAGCCTTTCAATTTGTCACCAACTCTCTTGCTCTGACTCAATACTCACCCAGACAACCCCTAGTTATAATTCTGCTTTGCATATAAATCCTCCTACAGAGAGACAAACCGCTGAGGGGCCAACACAAACGTCCGGGACATTTGGCAACAGGCAATGGAGTGTACTGGTTAAAGAGCTTGGTTTCTGAATTTAAAACTTCCCAGCTGTGTGACTTTGGGCTAACTACTTCAAAGCTCTACATCTCAATTTCCGTATCTGTAAACTGGAGATGATCATCGTACTATCTCAGAGGATCACTGTAAGGGCAAAATGACATATTGCATGTAGAGTTCTAGAACAATGCCTGTATAGATAGGTGCTCAAGAAGTCATGACTGTTATATTCCAGATCTCCTTAAAAACTGATAAATGATGGTTCTGTGATTTATGTGAGGATGGTAACTCTGAGCCAGTGTTCCAGCATGCCTTTTCCTATGGAACTGATAAGATTTTCTAGATATATGAAGCTGAGAACCAAATTCTCCACCATGATGGATTTGTTTGCTTGTCTGTTTCCCACAAAATATTTGTAACTCTTTGAGAGGAGAGCTTGTGCCTCATTGTCTCAGTATCCCTAGTGCCTAGAATAGCACCTGGCACATCGTATGTGCTCAATACATTTTTGTAGCACTTATAGCTATGATCCCAGTATTGCCACTGGCATACTTCAGTGTTGTCCAATAGAAAAGTAATCTAAGTCACGTCACTTTTAAAAGTAACTTTAAACTTTCTGGTAGCCACATTTTAAAAAGCAAGAAAGGTTAAGTGAAATTAACCATGAAGATATCTTTTCTATTGGACCTCTACGTCACACCAAATACAACAATGAACTCGAAAGAGGTCATAGACCTAAATGTAAGAGGTGAAAGTGTAAAATGCTTAGGAGGAAGCGGGAGTGTGAATTTTCATGATCTCAAATTAGGTGACGGTTTCTTGCCAACAAAAGCAAGCAACAAAAGAAAAAACTAGAGGATGCAAAATCGACATACAAAAATCAGTTATGTTTCTACCCACTAATAATGAACTCTCCGAGAAAGATGTTAGGACAACAATCCCATTTACAGTAGCATCCCATGTGGCTTTGGTGGGGATACAACTGGTCCGTCCAGCTTTGGAGTGTGTGCCAATGTCATCTGCCTATGTCCTGCACTGCCTCCTCATGCCAAACCTGGGTCCCTTTGGCCCACTCAAACCTCCGTCTTCCCCTAGTGGGACACACGGGAGATCGAATCACCCGGCCGCCATGTGCAGGCCCTCTCACTGCCTCACCGTGCCTCATCGCCATTTCTGCTCCTCTGCGGCCTCCCCTGGTGAAGTGGGCTCCCCTCAGAATTCCAAACTGGAAGTGAGGCAGAAGCCCCCTCTGCCTTTGGCTTTCTTTTCAATCTGGCTGGGGCCTCCACTGTTTCCACATTCTCCTTTTCCAAGATTTCTAAGCAGGGACTCAACTGAATCAAACCTCTCAGCTCTTGCTGTTGCTCATTCCCTTAAAAAAAAAAAAAAAGTTTATTTATTTTTGAGAGAGAGAGAGAGAAGGGGAGGGGCAGAGAGAGAGGGGGGACAGAGGATCCTAAGCGGGCTCTGCACTGACAACAGAGAGCCCAATGTGGGGCTCTAACTCGCCAGCCAACCGTGAGATCATGAACTGAGCCAAAGTCTGAGGCTCAACGACTGAACCACCCAGGTGCCCCACTCATACCTTTTTAAAAAAAAAAAGGGGGGCGCCTTTTCTTCCCCAGGGCACCTTGGTGGCTCAGTCAGATGGGCATCCAACTTTGGCTCAGGTCATGATCTTGGCTCAGGTCGTGATCTCAGCTCAGGTTAAGATCTTGGCTCAGGTTGTGATCCCAGCATTGGGCTCTGTGCTGACCGCTCCGAGCCCGGAGCCTGCTTCGGATTCTGTGTCTCCCTCTCTCCCCTGTTCACGCTCTGTCTGTCTGTCTCTCTCCTTCTCAGAAGTAAATAATCATTAAGAATTAAAAAAGAAACTTTTCCTCCCAGTTTTATTGAGAGATAATTGACATACGTCACTGTGTAAGCTTAAGGCATTCAACATGATGATTTGGTTTACATATATTCTGAAGTGATTACCACAGTAAGGTTTAGTTAATATCCATCTTCTCATACAAATACAATACAAAGGAAAGAAAAAAAAATGTCCTTGTGATGGGAGCTCTTAAGATTACTCTCTTAACAGCTTCCCTATTTCCCATAAAGCATCATGAGCTCTAGTCACCTCGCTACCTGTTCTGTCCCTGGTACTTACCTTTAACTGGAAGTTCATACCTTCTGACCACCTCCTTCCAGTTCCTCCCATTTTAGTTATTTGGTCACTCTTATTTGATTCCCTAACAACCCACAGAGCAAGGTAAGTACCAGAGCTTCTAATTAGGGTCAGAGAGGTGAAGGGACTTTTGCAAGGTCACCATACAAGTTTTAGGCTTCCTGGCTGCAGACTTCCCATTAAGTATGATGTGATGAGTAAAATAGTCTGAGGATGACCCTGGAAACTCATTCTGGTGACCAGGACAATGAGCTAGCAGGGGACCTGAGACTCTTTGTTATGGCAGAAGGGCTGCGTTTAAGCTCAGCTTCCCAAGGGTCAGCTAGCATCCTCTCCCCTGCAGGAAGACTGCAACATCCCATGAACCCCAAATTCCTCAGGTGCTAGGCAGCTGGCTTTCCCAGCAACTGCTGTAAACCACCTGGGCCCCCAAATCCAGACTGCCTGGACCAGGTACCTGAGTGCTCCCCCCAGTGACAAAGCAGCTTTCTTATACCTGCTTTCTAGGAAAAATGGAGTGTGGGGGGGGGGGTATTGTTCTTCTCTTGGAACATCAACCCTGACCACATGTCTTGTAGGGGACCCTCGCCTGTGGGCCCATGGGAGGCAGTGAATCCATATCTTTTCTTTCTGTGTGATCTGTCTTAGAGGTTTTCCCTTTCCTCAATAAAGCATATTCCTTAACCTAAACTGGGTGTGATTGTAGAATTCATTCCAAACCTGACTCACAACAGGTGGTGACCCAGAAGGGATCCAACTTGCACAACAGTGAGACTGCTTTTTGAAGGTAGGTTGAAGGATACAAGTGCCATTCAATTGTCCCCACAAGTGCAAAGCTATTAATACAGTGATGCAGGAAAAAAGCTCATGCAAAAATTATTTCACCCTTATTTTAAATTTATGCCTTCAAGTTATATGTATCCATTCAAGTTATCCTAGCTTTCTTCTGCAACAAAATAGAGTGTGTATAAATAAATACAGAACAATAAATGTGTTATACATCATTTATTGTTTTATCTAAGACTTGTATATTCTTTCTGCTTCCTCTTGCTTCCATTTTAGATGCACTCACACACACACACACGCACGCACACATATCACTCATTTACTCTCTGGCAATAGTTCACCAATGACATTGCCAAAGAAACTTACTTTCTGTATTGATTCTGAATATTGAGAGTCTAGGGGCATATCGGAGCATTCTTCCTCCCTAATTCCTCTGATCCTACAATTTCTTTCATGTCTCTACCACAGTGATCAAAGACAAAGTATCTTTTAATAGAGAAGAATACTTCTCAGGAAAGTATTCATCAACCCTCATGAGTATTTTTTTGATTACTCTTTGGAATATTCTCCATCTTAACCCTCACTTGATCCTCCCATATTTGCTGATTCACCTTCAGTCTTATCCCTTCCCTGAAGTCCCTCCACAGTTGTGGGCTCCCAGATCCCCTTCCCTAGCACTTGTTGCTTATATATCGGGTATTACTTATATACCATCATGGAGAAATACATACATGTTTACATAGTAGCTTAAGAATTGGAACTGTGACTGATATTTGAGTATATTCGGCCACCTAAAACAATAAGAATTGATTGGCTTTGATGTTAAATAACAGTTAAAGAAAGAAGAACAAATAAATTTCTAGAAGCAATATTTTTTGGTTTTTTTATGCTTTAGAACCCAATAGCTTATCTTTCTGGAAATATGAGTTTCCAATTAACTATTCTAAATTCATTCTTGGTTTGTCTTTTAGAAACAACAGCTGCCAATAATTATGTTACTTCTCTTGTCTTCACGACAATGTTATATGAAAAAATGAAAACCTTCACATAGTTTTTCATTGGCTAAAAGTTTCAATTAGCTACTCTACCTCCAATATTTTTAACTTTTACAATATCCAGAATATACCCTGAGATTAAATACAAAACTATAAAAATCATAATCATTTATTTCATTGCCCTATCAGGTTTTTTAACCTCACTTTTTAAAGTATTCATTAATTTCTTTCATTACTTCCTGACCAGAATGGCTAAAATTAAGCAAGAATGACAATATAAAATGTTGATGAGGACATAGAGCGACCAATTCTTGATAGGGTTGTAAAATGACTTTGGAAAAAAGTCAGTGTTTTTTTTTTTTTTTTTTTTTTTAATAAAACTGAACATATATCTACCTTATGATCCAGCAATTTGACTCCTAGGTATTTACCCAAGAAAAATGAAAACACATTTTCAAGAGTGTTCATGGCAGCTTTATTCTAGGTATTCATCTTGGACAATGGACACACGAACCATGGTAAATTTAACAAGTGGAATGCTGCTCAACAACAAAAAGGAACAAACTAGTGATTCAAGCAACAACATGGATGAATCTCTAAAACGTGCTGCATGAAAGGAGTCTCGGATAATGGAGTATGCACTGTATGATTCCACTAACCTGTGGTGGAAAAATCAGAGCAGTAGTTGTCTCTGGGGGTGGAGCATGAGGCATTTTGGAGTAATAGTAATGTTATTTTGATAGGGGTCGCCATTAAACAATTGTGCACATTTGTGAAAACTCAGAGAACGTTCGCTTGAAATGTACCTAGATCATTGTGCATACCTGAAAAAAAGCTATAAACAAAATGAAACTCGGGATAATGAAATGCATGCTGCAGCATTTAGGGGAAAGTGGTGCCTGCGACTTTGAAACGTATCCAAAAAATTGATGGATTAAAGGATAGGGATGGACAGATGGGTGCAGGTGTGATAAAGTAAGTATTTTAACATTATGATAAAATCTGGGCAGTGAGTACATGGATGTTGAGTACAAATTCCTCCAAATGTTCTGTATGTTTGAGAATTTGCATAATACAATGTTGACTAAAAGCTCTTTAGCTTCTCTCATCTTCCAAAATCAGTACATTGTCCTTTTCATGTTTCCTTTGGTCCTCAGAGTCCCTGGAGGCACAGACACAGCCTTGAAACAAAAGCTACCCATGTGATGTGATTTGAGAGGCTCCAGGAAGCCTTCTTTGCTCAACATCTCCCCCCCCACCCACAATTGAATTTTTTATTAAAGAATTTTTTCCTTTAGATCTTGATAAATGTACTTATTAGAGCTAATAATCTTTTTGCAGATTCCTTTGGAATTTCTATGAGAAAATATCTTAGAATAACACCAGTTTTTCTTCTTTAAAAACAGAATTATTCCTTTAGATCCAGAGTCTGGGGTCATGAGAAATCTCCTATGAAGATGCAAAGATCCCCAGGCTGGGGAAGTAATTTAAGCCTGGGGAAAATTACTTGTCAAATAAGAGAAAGCTTCTTTGTTATGGTGAATAAACTATAGAGGAGTTGAGGACAAGAAAGGAGAAAGAGACTTTGCACGGGAGGTTAAGACATATCAAGAACAAAGGACAATGTAGTTTTGCCTGGGCCATGGTGAAAGAGCAGGGCTCATCAGTAGGGGACAGCTCTCATTCCTGTTCCTCAGGCCACAACAGCCAGATGCCAGAAATAGGGTCAAGATAAAGGGTCACCAAAAAAGGTTTCTCTGACTCCAGCCTTGCTTGCTCCATGGGGCACTCAGTTCCCTCAATGTCTTCCAGTTTGTCTGGAAGTCCTAAGAGGGTGTCTCATCTGTGTTTGAGAAGGAGTCCTCCCTCCTACCCTGACCTGGTGAGGCTGTGATTCTTCCTGGACATTCCATTGAAGCCTGGATGCCTGACCCAGGTGATTTCTTTTCCCATCTCAATTCTGTTCCAGAAGCAGGCTGGGTTCAGCAACCCAATTCCTGTCCATCCCAAACCACATACTCCCTTCACCCTCTAAATCCCCATGTCTTCCCTAGAGTTTTCACTGAAACCCTGTTTTGTTCTTTTTGTTATAGCCACTTCTCCTCAGGTCTTGGGTATAGATCATGGGTATAGGGCTGGGGCCATCTGAGGGATAGACAGGGACAGTGCTGAAGTGTCTCCACCTCTATCACTGACTCAATGTCCTTGGACAATCATGTCACTCTCCTCTCTCTCTTATTATGAATTCTCACTTCCCTCAGAGGCCCATAACTGTGGGAGATAGAGTCTTATCCACCAAGAGATAGAGTCTTTTTAAGGTTCTGTTTGTGTTACATTTGTGAATGCGTCACTGGCCAAAGCAAATCATATGGCCAAGCTCGTGATTTGCTTTGGCCAATGATGCATTCACAAATGTAACACAAACAGAACCTTGAAAAGTGTTTGTGTGGCCACATGGGTGAGCCTAGTTGGGATGAGCAGAAGAACCACCTAGCTGAGCTCAGTTCAAATTGCCAATACCCAAAATTGTGAGTCACTCAGTGATTGTTTTTTAAGTCACTAAGTTTGAGAGTTGTTTGTTACACAGCAATAGATAACTGATACGTTGTTGGAAAAGAGGAAGAAGGAATGTGGAATTGATGGAATAAGTATCCATAATTGGTGAGTGAGATAAAATCTAAGGTTTTCTGCAGATACTGAAATTCTATGATTTGATAGGAAGATCCCAATGTCCATAGCAAGTATAATACTTGTAACTTAAACTTATAATTTAAGGCCCTATGTTCTTTTCTCCTGTTTTATATTACAAACCCTAGAGATACACAATGTGTGACCGATTACCACCACATCCATCTCCTTACTTCTTGACCATACCTTGTTATGTCGCTGCCAGGACAATACACTTCTTGAATTGTGTACTGTTCGTAAATGTTTATCTCACACGATTTACACCATGATCTTGAATAAGAGCAATATGCATATAAAAAAGGAGTTGAGATTTATGTAGGAATTAATTTTTTAATAAAAAGAAATTGAAATCGCTTGCAAAGTCACACACATCCGTGAAAGAATGCAGCTGCTATAACACTAAAGGAAATTATCTCTAGGCTCCCATCCAATACATGCACTTTTCAGCAACTAAGACAGAGCCTTAAAAATAAGGAGTAATAATGGAAATGCTGACAAACCCATAACTCCCAGTGCTGAAGAAATGGCAGGGAAAGACCAGAATAATAACCACAAGGTGTGAATCTCCAGTGTTTTTACTTAGCATTGGCTGCAAATGACACAATAGGCTTTCCTAACAACAACATTATAATTAAATTACCAAGTGTTTACCTAAATGATTTCTGAAATCAGGAAAAATGAACGCTATTCAATCTTGGATAAGATCTCATTTCCCTAAGGTTTTTGCTTCCCGCCCCAAGTTGGAGATTGCTCAGATGGGACACCGCCCTGTCCTGGTTTACAGACACCTGGTGTCCACATCAGGTCACATGGAGGAAGATAGCGGACGCATGCAGTTGCATCTTTGTACACAACGTGTCACACTGAGAACTGTGAGCCTGGAGTTCTGGGAACATGTCCTCTTTCAACTCGGTGTTCAGTGCTTTCCCCTCCCCGGCTTTGACACACTTTTCTCTTTGAAGCACGGGGACATCAGGAAAGAGCCCGGACAGTTCTCATCTCCATTTATGCTGCCCCCTGCCTCCTCTGCTTGCAAAGGGAGAGCCAAGGGCCTCAAAGGGTCTCCTCCTCTAGATGCCTAGAGCTGGCCCAGCAGGAGGGGCTGAGCCCATGTGGAGGTGAAGTTGCCCTTACTCATTACAGAATGTCCTCTCTTCTTATCTTGCCTTTTTTCAGCCTGAAGGACAAAGACAGAGAGAGGAGTCTCGATTCTCCTCATTAATCTGCTCCATTCGGTGGCCTAGCCAACATCTGAAATCACTTGCAATGTGACAATTATTTATATATTTTTTAACACTAGCATCTCATTTTATGTAATTTTATGGGTAACAAGAGGAGAATTCGACTTGGAAAACTTTGGGCCAACAACCACTGAGACAAATAAAAATGAAGACAAAGAGGATGCCCGTGACAGCAAACTAAAGCGGCCTGCTATGCCAAGAATGTGCAAGAATCGTATTTTCCAAAGGCCGCGTTTCTTCTATGTTCGGTAATGACCTGGAGCCTCCTCCTCACCAAGTCTCTCTTGGGCTCCTTTGTTTCCCAGCGCCGACTAATGTCACCACTTAGGACAGGTGGACACACAGAGCCTCATGCTCTGGGATCAGAAGGGACCTCAGATGTCATTTTGGTTCACTGGTCCCCCCACCTTCCCATGCCTGTTCGGGGGTTGAAGAAATAAGAATGGAGAGTCTTGGAGGTTATTTGCGTCTCCCCCACCTCACCCCCCACAAGCTGTGTCAAAGCCGTAACCCCCAGTACCTGGGAATGCAACCTTATTCGGGTGTAGGGTCTTTGCAGATGTAATAAAGCTTAAGATGAGGTCATTAGTGTCATTAGAGCCCTAATTCAATATAACGGCTGTCCTTAGGAGAGGAGTTACTGGGACAGACACACGAGGGGAGAACACCATGTACTGCACAGGAAGAGATGAATGTGTGGTGGCTGCCAGGCAAGGAGTGCCAAGGATTACTGGCAAGCCACCAGAAGCGAGGAAGAGGCAAGGGAGGATTCTCCCCTGTAGGTTTCAGAGGGTTCATGGCCTTGCTGACTCCTTGATTCCAGATTTCTGGCCTCCAGAACTGCGAGACAATACATTTCTGTTGTTTTAAGGCGCATAGTTTGAGGTACTTGGTTACGGCAGCCCTAGGAAATGAGTACAGAGAGTTTAGGCAAACTGCCTCCGATCACACGGCTGGCGATGGCAGAGGACACACAGGGCATGAGCCCTGTGCTTCCCACCGCAGAGTTCCGCCCATTGTCCTGGGCTTCATGCCGAAGCTGTATGCATGTGTGCTTTCATACATCTTCTGGTTTTATTCCAGATTTCTATAATAATTTCTCTCAAATAGACTTTCCTTATCTCCCCACTCTCCTTTTTATTTAAAAAAATTCAAAACCTACAGGTAAGTCAAAAGAAAAATACAATGAACACACATATTCCCTTCACCTAGATCCACCAATGACCATTTTGCCATGTTTGTTTCTCTCTTATTTTTGTCTTAAATCATTTGAAAGTTGCAGATCTTACGACATTTCACACTAAAAGTTTCCAGCATGTATCTCCAAAGAGTGAAAACATTCCCCTTCGTAACAATCAGAGTCAAGCAATTTAACACCAATACAAAAGAATTGCATAATAGAAAGACGATATTCCACTTTCTCCGATTTTGTCCCAAATAATCTTTACAGATATTTTCCTCCTTCCCCCTACTCCCATCCCCTCTTCTCTGCTCTCTGTTTTTGGATCCAGCACCCTATCACTCAGCCGTCATGTCTACTTAGTGTCTTTTAATTTGGAGCGTTCCTTCACTTTGCTGTTGGTGTCGTTGTACTGGCACAGCGTGTTTGAAGCATCCAAGCCGGATGCCTTGCAGAATGCCCCACAGTCTAGATTTGTCTGCTTGTTTCCTCATGGTCAAGTTACACATTGTTTGGTGAGAATACTTACTAGCTAGGTGATGCATCTCATCAGGGAGAACATGTTAGCCCATAATCACAATCATTGATGACGTTAGATTCATTGATGATGGTAGTATCTGACAGATCTCCCCATTATAAAGGCACCACTTCCCCATGGTAATTAATGAATAATCTGTGGGGGATATTTGAGAGACTTGTTCTTAACTACTTAATACAGTACCTCCAAAGTTAAAAATAAATATTGACTTGGTATTAGGTATCACTTCATAGCTGAAATATAACATCTACCATGTGCTGCTTGACTTACCACATGTTTTTTGCTAGGGTTGTAATGGGGTTAAGGTTAGAACAAACTGTCCTCCTTTACAAACCACTAGCCTACAGAAATCTGAAGGTCGTTCTCATGGCTTTACCAGCACATATAATATGATCCAGCCTTTGGCCTCAGCCAAGATTTCTGACTCTTATTAAAATTTACATTGAAACTTAAGAAAATATATACAAAAAGTTAAGTATATCAAAGAGTAAAACCCTAGGTAGGTAAGCCCGATACTTAAAGCACAAAATTGCATTTGAGAAAATCAAAGGTTTGCTTCTCAGCATGTCAATATCACGGGTAACATAGAGCTTATTCTATTACACTTGTGGCTGGGTGGCATTTTCCTTGTTGGATCCCACAAAGAGCATGAACTTGAGAAAGCAGAACAAAAATAGATCTATCTGCAAAGCCATGTCAGTGATTTTTGAGAGGTCAAAAATACTCACTGCTTTAATTGGAAGTGAGTGCTTTGATAATTAGTATAACAACATGAAAACGCATACCTAAGTTTCTGAGTGAATATTAAACACGGACATCACGGTACTTAAGCCACCAGGCCCACACTCGAGACACTCCTATGCCACAGGAGGGTGCATTCTGTGGAATTCCTGTGTTCTTTCTGAATTATTTTCCCCACTAGACTTCAGGTTCCATGAGAACAGGGACTTGGTCCTGTTTGATCTCCAGCGTCCAGAACAGTGTCTGACACACATCAGGTGACATTAACTATTGATTGAATGAACCAGTGACTCAAAATAGCACTTTTTAAGTTTAGGTCAATTCAACGTTTCTAGGCAAGAGATACAACCTCATGATCCCTCCACCCCCTTTTATTTTTTTTTTAATTTTTTTTTTAACATTTATTTATTTTTGAGACAGAGAGAGACAGAGCATGAACAGGGGAGGGGCAGAGAGAGAGGGAGACACAATCCGAAACAGGCTCCAGGCTCTGAGCTGTCAGCACAAAGCCCGATGCGGGGCTCGAACTCACAGACTGTGAGATCATGACCTGAGCCGAAGTCGGCCGCTTAACCGACTGAGCCACCCTGGCGCCCCCCTCCACCCCCTTTTAATTTAATTACAAAATCTGTTTCTTGGGAGTGTGTGAGAGGGGCTTCTTAGCTTCTCTATCTCAACCCCCAACAGCTTAGCCAGTCATTTCAGGGCAGACAGGCTTCCAGGAGCTCCTCTGTGCATCAGATCAGGTCATGATTCAACCCCCTCAAGACCAGAGATAGAATCTCTATATTTCTCTCTGTCTCTGTCTCTCTCTCTTTTTCAAAGCAGGAACCAGGAAGGACATGTAATATTCCATTATCCCATCATCACTGGTATGTTTATCTCCTTCCAATATTCCCATTGCTGGGTTGGTAAAGGTCATGGAGAGAGAAATGCCTGAGGCTTGTTAATAGAAAATATAATTTGCTTAGGGGCACTTGGGTGGTTCAGTTGCTTATGTGTCTGACTCTAAGTTTTGGCTAAGGTCATGATCTCACCGTCTGTGAGATTGAGCACTGCCTCGGGTTCCACAATGACAGCACAGAGCCTGCTTGGGATTCACTCTCTCCCTCTCTCTCTGCTCCTCCTCCACTTGTGTAACCTCTCTAAATAAATAAATAAACTTAAAAAAAAGAAAATATAATTTGCTTAAATGTTTAGCATTTTTTTCTCTACATGATTTTGTTTAGAAATATTGTGATAGAAATTTTTGATTCGTTTGCTTAAGTATATGACAGTTCACCAAAATAAATGATCTGTCCGATCAGCATGAGAGTAGCTTTTTGGTTCATGCGCAGGTGTTCTAGGCTCAAGGAAGCTGAAAGAATCAACTAGTATGCATGCGCACTTGAATCAGGACCCTCCGGATTCAAAGATGGAAGACAGTGCACAGTAGAGAAGGAGGGGGTGCAGGAGAGACGGTCCCCCCCTCAGAAGGAAACAGCAATAATAAAAATAGGAACAGTGGTAATTTGTGCTTATTGCATGCTATTACTTCTGTGCACAACAACCTTATGCAGTAAGAACTATTATTCCCATTGTAGAGAGGAGGAAACTGGGGTTTGGCAATGTTACAACCTCGCAGTACCAGGAGGATGAAACGAGGAGCATGTCTGACCTCAGAGCGCTCTTACTTTACAGGGATTGCTTCCAAGTGGATAGGACAATGGGAGCCTGTTATGTACAAGTGTTGTCTGGCAAGTTTTCAAGGAAATCTTTGATCATGTCTTAGAGCACTTTTGCTGGGAGTCACTCAGGGTAGATAAACTCTTACAAGACCTGCCCCAGAGTTCAGACAGGGGAATCCCTATACTTTTCTTAAACATCTTTTGATATTATTCAGTCCTTTTATCATCTTTGTCATTCTCCTTGAATCCCTCTTCAAAGATGACACATTCCTTAAAATTATGGCTAAGCTCAATTCCTGCCAAGCATCTATTTGCAAAGAGATGGAAAGCTTTTGCTACCAAAGGTGAGACGAGCGAGAGGCTTTGGGCAAAGCGGGTCTTCAGCCTGGCTGCGGTGAAGCTTCTGTTACTGCTGACCTGCTCAGACAGAGCCAATGGCTCACTCTTTCTGCTCTTGTTGCCAACAAGTTGGGGGGGGGGGAAGGCCCATATATATAAAAGTTCTTATTTTTTTAACCTGATACCCAGAAAGAAGTAGAAGGTTTACAATCATCAAACCTAATTTTAGCTAAACTTCAGAAGACTTTATGGGGGGAGGGGGAAATCCTTCTAAAACCAGTATTCATGTTGGTAGCAGCAGCTTTTCAAAGCTATAATTCAAATTCTATACCCCTATGGGCACAGGTTTTCTCTCTATCTTCCCCCCACACTCCCCCAGACACATTCAAGAAAAACATTAAAAACCAGTCTTAAAAAAGCAAGAATATATATATTTTTATTTCCCATAAATTTATTTACCCTTAATGCAGAGGTAGTTAAACCACTTGCAGGCAAACAGCAGAAATTTCCTTTACACAGGAGTGTACCTCCTTTCCAACTCCAGCTCAGTTGTAACCATCCATATTAAGGGCTCCTATCCTTTTGGATTTCACGGACCAATAAATGACTAAATGCATGAAAATGCAGATTGATGTGAGGCTGCCAAGTTTCATTTTGCAGTTAAAGAAAACAAATAATAGGTACTATCATCATGACTTCATTAAGGATAATACAACAGAAAAGAAACGTAAATCCTTCACTTTAGGCTGAAGAATTTTTAAAAATCATAAAGTTAACTTATATAATTTAGTTTATTTACATTAAATCATGGCCTCATTTTTTTTTTTTTTTTTTTTTTTTTTTTGGTCACTCTGCCACAAATCAGTAAAAATTCTATTAGAAACTAGCACTGGTCCTGTGACCAAATTTTGGGGACCACCAATCTAAGAAGAGTCTTTCCTGGTAACTCCTTCCTCTACCAGGCAGAACTAAACTCCTTCCCCCTTCTCTTTAAGCATTTTGTGAATACTTCTGCTATAACACATGGTCTCATGATTATTCCTGTTAATGTTCACCTAGCAGCGAGACTACAAGTTCTTAAAGGCACAAAGATTGTGTCTTACCTTTTTATCCATTTATAGAACACCACAAAGCTTACAAATGTAAAGAGAAAGTTCTCTCCCTAGACAAAACTGATTATCTTACTCATAAACTAGCCTATCACACCAGGTCTTGAAGGTAGATCCCAGAGGTAAAGAAAGTTATAAGAACACCGAAATACCCCTAGCACATAGCAATGGCTTACAAATTTAAATAGGAATAATTTAAAGATGAAATAATTAATCAACACCATTGTTCTGAAAAAATAATCTTGGCTAAGAAATTGGTCTGGGGTTGTGTTTACACACTGATAGTGACATCAATTTATACATACTTCAAATGAAAATGGAATTTCCAGATGCAGAATAGAGGAAGGAACATCAAAACGGAGGGTAATAGCCAGCAACAAATGAAATCCTCTGTGTTCATTTATCCGGGTTGTTTGTTGGTTTATTGGTAACTCATGGATCTGTGGTCTGAATACTGAACACTGAGCCAGCAGTGCCCTGGTTCCAGGAGAACAACATGTCCTTATTTCTTTCTCTGATAAAATTTGGCTACAGTTCAACAATGCAGTAAAAATACGTTCCATAAAACTATCTTCATGGATTTTCTCATTACACTGACAAATGAGGGGTGGAGTCATCTTATGAGGGGCGGGATCACTAAAGCCTTTTATCTTCTACACACATATACCTCCCATGAAGCAAAGAACGTAAAAAGTGAAAGGAGTTAAAATCATAATCGTTTCTTGCATAACCAAATGCACAGCATGTAAGTATATATAGTGTTATTTTAGCTCCTGAGCATCCCAAAATTAAGTCATTTAGGGTTATCTTAAGGAGAAGGATCAGATCTGGATTCATCTTTAGCAGTGATTAAATAGAGTTACGAGGCTACACAAAGATTTACGGATGACAATGTGGCAGCGCTGACGATCGATCGTAAGCAGGGTCAGAGGAAGAAAACTGGAAACCCAGAACAGCACTGCTTGTGGGTGCTCATTCACCTAATGTTCAAGATGCAAGGAGTGGGAACAGCTTTGGGGGCCAAACCTGAGCGTGAATCCAGTGGTTTTGTAAAAGCAGCATCATGTGGGCTCAGCTACATTATTTACTCAGTGTGGTTGGCACGATGGCCCCCAGTGATCCCCAGCCCTGGAATTCATCCCCGTGTAGAGTTCCCTCCCCAACGGCACCAGGGTTTGTTTGTGCGACCAACAGAATATAAGCAAGTGACCGTCTATCGTTTCTGAGGTTAATTACAAAACATATCGCAGCTTCATCTCGGTGTCTCCCTCGGATTACTGGCTCCCGGGAAAGCCAGCCCCTGTGTTGTGAACAGCCTCACAGAGAGGCCCATGAGGCAAGAAACGGAAACGTTCTGCCAACAGCCATGGGAGTGAGCTGGAAGCGGATCCTTCAGCCCCTGTCAAGCCTTCAAGTGACTACTAACATCTGAGGCTTGGCTGCAACCTCATCAGACTCTGAGCTAGAACCACTCAGCTACGCTGCTCCCAGATTCCTGACCCTCAGAAATCAAGTGAGAAACTCTGTGTTCGTTCTGTTTTAGTTGCTCATTTCAAGGGTGATTTGTTACCTAGCAACAGACAACTAATATACCCACTGTAGTCTTGGGTAAGTTAGATAAATTAATTGAGCCTCTGCTTTCTTGTGAATAAATTGGGGACTAATGTACATAGAAATATATATATGTGTGTGTATATATATGTGTGTGTGTGTGTAAGTATATATATATATATATATATATATATATATGTATGTATATATTTAAGTTTATTTATTTTTTGAAAAAGAGAGAGAGAGTGTGTCCATATGCACGTGAGCAGGGGAGGGGCACGGGGAGAGAGAATCCCAAGCAGGCTCTGAGCTGTCAGCACAGAGCCCAACTCGGGGCTCAGTCTCACGAATCAGGATCATGACCTGAGCCGAGATCAAGAGTCAAATGCTTAACCAACTGAGCCCCAGGCGCCCCCGTAGAAGTATATTTATACTTATTCTCCTTTGTTCTAGAAGGAATTTAGGACTACTTTCAGGGATGCATAAAATATAAGACAGCATAAATTAAAAGAGAGAGGATAGAAAAACAAGGGTGGGGATATAAAAAGAAATGGAAAGGAGGCTAGAAAAATAATATATGACACATATGCTATAACTGGGCCACAGTTCTGGCTCTGAACCACTGAATACCTCCTCCATCCTGCTCCCTCGCCCTGTCACATACACACAGACACAGGCAGGTATTTATTCAATTTAGAGTCCAAAAATTAAAAAAAAAAGAAAATCCAGTTACTTAAGAAACATGTCAGTATCCTTAGTACTAACATGGCTGAGAATTCTCCCTGGCTGCTGCCCTAACGCAGACACTGGGCAGGACCAGCTGAGGCCTTCGTATTCACCGGCCATTCAATGACATGAGGTGATTCCTATGGAGTGCCTGCTGTTGCACGGGCCCAGGGCAGTCTCCCCTCCAGCAGTGCCTGCTATTATTATGGCCATTCAGGGCAAAGTCTTACCTCATACTGCGGCTCACCTATGAAACTTTGGCCCTTCATAGACTAATATTCTTGACTTTTTCATCCTCACAAATATTAAAAAAAAAAACAAAAAAAACCACAGCCCATTTTCAGCCAGAACTTCACAGAAACAGCTGTGGGAAATCCTGAATATTCTGAATATCTTCCCACATTCCTTCCATCTGAATAAGAAAGAAACTCAGTGGGCATAAATGTCCAACCTCTTGGTCACCCAGACACAAAGCTTTGGGCCTCTGATACCATTTCCTTTCCTCCCTTTCTTATTTACCTTGCCATCAGGTCCTGATGTTTTTAGTAAAAACATCCCATTTTTTCCCTCCCTTATATTTTTGCTGCCGTTATCTAGCCCAGCGTTTTAACTCTTTACTCTCATATTTAGGCAATAGCCTGTCTTAGACTGGATTTTTTTCTCTGGTGAGGGTGCTTTTCCTGGCTTCCAGATGGCACGCTTCTCTACATGTACTCCCATGGGAGGGACAGCGGGGAAAGCAAACTTCCTGCTGCCTCTTCTTTTTTTTTTTAATTTTTAAAAAATTTTTAATGTTTAGTTTTCAGAGAGAGAGAGAGGGAGAGGGAGAGACAGAGTGTGAGCTGGGGAGAAGCAGAGAGAGAGGGAGACACAGAATCCAAAATAGGCTCTGGGCTCTGAGCTATCAGCACAGAGCCCAGAGTGGGTCTCAAACTTACAAGCCATGAGATCATGACCTGAGCTGAAGTCAGACCAACCAACTGACTCAACCAACTGAGCCATCCAGGCATCCCTCTGCTGCCTCTTCTTAAAAGAGCACTAATCCCACCCATCATGAGGGTCCTCATGACCTCGTCTAAACCTAGTCACTTCCCAAAGACCCCACCTCCCAATACTACCACATTGGGGTTTGGAGCTTTAACATATAAATTAGGGAGGGACATAATTAAGTCCATAACAAGCTCCTAGTCATCCCCATCCAGCCATGATGCATATGATTGTCTGAGTACTTTCCTTTCAGAACAAAGTAGTCAAGTGTCAACCTGGGTCCACACTGCAGGAAATCTAGACCTAGTGTTCTGTGCCAACTCTAACTCCTGTTCTTCACCCAACACAGCACCTCCACTCAGATTTGTTCCATCCCCTCTCTGGGCCTTTCCATACTGTGAAATCTAGAATGTACTACCACGACCTCTTTTCTGGATTCCAGTTCTGCTCTTTAAATTTAGTTTATACCCTAGCTCAGAGAACTAACAGTCTCAGCGTAGGAAAGACTCCAAAGGTCACTCTGTGTAATCTCAACCTCATCCATGCAATATCCATTCCCCCATCCAACATTCTTTGGGTATCTTCTAAACCAAGTAAAAATGAATATGATAGGTTCACCCTAGAAAAAGGTAACAACAATTAATACAGGGAGACTGGAATGTAAATGATTACAATGTAAGTACAATGTTTGAGACATGAACAAAATGCTTTGGGAGCACATTCTTTGACACTATTGTCTGGGTTTTATTTGAATACCTTCAGAAAACTCATTACTTTGAGGGGTAGCTCATTCCATTTTCAGAAAACCATAACGCACAAAGTGATAATACCGAGTTTAAATCTAACGTATACATATTTATTCTAGTGTTTTCAAACTCCAGAACTTTCAAAGATAAATCTTGCTTTCTTTTCATACGACTGTCATTTAAGTATTTGAAGATCACACCATCAATATCCCTAAACTTGTCCTATGTTCTGATTCTAGGCTCTTCACCCTGCTGGTTGCCTTCCTCTGGTTCCACTAAAGATTTTTTATACCCCTCAAAGTTTGGTGGAGAGTCACCAAGGCAGAATGGAAGGAGGCTATCACCTCCTTTGTTCTTACCTTAATGCAAACTAAGATCACATTTTAAACAATGCAAACTAAGATCTCTTTTGGGGAGGGAAGGGGACACCCTTATTACATTACTTCTTGAAGACAATAAAAATTTCCAGCGATTCTTTTTTTCCCTCTCATACACCAAACTGACTCTTTCCTCCAAAAGTCTGTAGCACAACCTTGAGTGGCTCATATCAGGGCCTGTTGCATATTGTCTGGTCAGTTAATTTTTTAATGACATTTTTAATAAAGTGTCAGTTGTATATAATTGTCAGTACATTTTTTAATTTTTTTTAATCTAAGCTCTCCAACTAAACAGATCTCTCTGGAGGGTAAGAGATACTTTTTTTTAATTTTATTTTTTATTTTTTAAAATTTGCATCCAAATTAGTTAGCATATAGTGAAATAATGATTTCAGGAGTAGATTCCTTAATGGCCCTTATCCATTTAGCCCATCCCCCCTCCCACAACCCCTCCAGCAACCCTCAGTTTGTTCTCCCTATTTATGAGTCTCTTCTGTTTTGTCCCCCTCTCTGTTTTTATATTATTTTTGTTTCCCTTCCCTTATGTTCATCTGTTTTGTCTGTTAAAGTCCTCATATGAGTGAAATCATATGATTTTTGTCTTTCTCTGACTAATTTCACTTAGCATAATACCCTCCAGTTCCATCCACGTAGTTGCAAATGGCAAGATTTCATTCTTTTTGATTGCCGAGTAATACTCTATGTGTGTGTGTGTGTGTGTGTGTGTGTGTGTGTGTGTGTGTGTATATTCTTTGTCCATTCATCCATCGATGGACCTTTTGGCTCTTTCCATACTTTGGCTATTGTTGATAGTGCTGCTGTAAACATTGGAGTGCATGTGTCCCTTCAAAACAGCACACCTGTATCCTTTGGATAAATGCCTAGTAGTGCAATTACTGGGTTGTAGGGTAGTTCCATTTTTAGTTTTTTGAGGAACCTCCATACTGTTTTCCGGAGTGGCTGCACCAGCTTGCATTGCCACCAACAACGCAAAGAGATCCTCTTTCTCTGCATCCTCACCAACATCTGTTGTTGCCTGAGTTGTTAATGTTAGCCATTCTGACAGATGTAATGTGGTTTCTCATTGTGGTTTTGATTTGTATTTCCCTAAAAGACACTTTCTTTAAAGTTTATTTTTTGATTTTGAGAGAGAGAGAGAGAGTGCAAGCAGGGGAGGGGCAGAAACAGAGAATTCCAAGCAGAGTCTGCACTGGCAGCTCAGAACCCGATGTGGGACTCGAACTCACGAACCTTGAGATGATGACCTAAGTGGAAACCAAGAGTTGGATGTGTAACCAACTGAGCCACCCAGGCACCCCAAAAGATACTTTTATTATTCGTATTTTCCTTTAATAAGTGCATAAATGAATGAACAAATATTAAGGAAGAAAGGCGCTGTGGTGTGCAGAATAATACCCCTCCCTAGGTCCACATCATAATCCCCAGAACTTGTGAATATGCTGCTTTACATTGCAAGAGGAAACGAGGTTGCAGATGGAATTATGATTGCTAATCAGCTGATTTTAAAATAAAGAGATCGTCCTGGATTATCATGTTGGGCCTGATGTAATTGCAAGTGTCCATTAGAAAGGAAGGCAGTGGAGGAGATCAGAGTTAGTGATCGTAAGATCTCCGCTTGCCTTGAAGATGGACAAAGGGGCCATTAGCCTGGGAATGCAGGTAGCTTCTCAATGCTGGGTAAGGTAAGAAAACAGCTTCTCGGCTAAAGACTCCAGAAGGGGATGCAGATCTGCAGACACCTTGATGTCAGCCCACCGAGACCCATTTCGGACTTCTGATCTCCCCAAGTGTAAGATATGTGCGCTGTTCCCACTAAATTTGTGGTCATCTCTTACAGCAGCAATAGAGAACTCATTTGGGTACAACCTCTTGGTACTACTTGCCAGCCATCATTTGGAACTTTCATTGACATCATCATTAATCTTTACAACACACCTTAGAGGTTTTTAAAATTGAAGCCGTTGGGCAAATTTTGAAAAAATACCCAGTTGTTAAGAAGCAAAGCTAGGATTTGAATTCAAGACTCTCTGACTCCAGTCTATACTCATTTCACAAAGCCATGAAGCCTTAAGAACCCAGATGTTGTACTAGGTAATATCTAAATATTCTGATGAGCATTCCAGAGCCCATTGTTCCTGGCAGAAACTGGATACCTAATTCAATAGCTATACATATACATTCAATAGCTAACATTCCACTTTCTCTGTCTTCTTTCTCTCCTCGAACTTTTCTCTCTCCAGCTGATACTGCTTCAAAATAAAAGCAATGCTTTCAGATGAACATAATTTATAGCTTTCAACAGATTAAACTGCTGATATCATATCTAGGATATGAATCGAATACATTAGGTATCATCTACAAATATTAATATCTGGTTTCCAAGGAAAATATGCTTTTATAGCCACAGCTGGTTCTCTTGAAAAACTATAGCCAAACCCTGCAGCAATCTGACAATAGAGGACTGTTGGTGTCCTCTAGCTGTACCAAGGTTATTGCTGGTCACAGACACAATAAGCATGGGTGAAAATCCTGCAAATATATAGTTTGCCCTCAAATCCGAATGAAAATGGGAAAGTTTCTTTAGGCCTTCATCAGAATGCATTCATCTATTGCAACGTGCTGCCTTTTTCATTTGAAAGGAGTCCATTCATTATCGAGCATCTATTTTTTTTTAAAGTGTATTTATTTTGAGAGAGACAGAGACAGCATGAGTGGGGGAGGAGCAGAGAGAGAGGGAGACAGAGAATCCCAAGCAGGCTCCCCTCTGTCAGCAAGGAGCCTGACGCGGTGCTCATACTCAAGAAACCGTGAGATCATGGCTTGAGCTGAAACCAGGAGTCAGATACGTAACCAACTGAGCCACCCAGGTGCCCCATTGAGCACCTATTATATGTAGTGGACCTTATAGCATAGTGCCTTAGAGTACAAGCTCTGAAGTAGATGGTTCTACTATTTCCTACTTATGTAACCCCGGGCAAATTACCCTTGTTGAGACTCAGTTTCCTCTCCTGTGAAATAGATATACTGATAGCACCTACCTCCTATGAGTGTTATGAGAATATACTGAGCCAATGCAGTTAGAACAGAGAATAATATAAAGTTAAGCACTCACTACCTGTTAGTTCTCACTATATGCCAAGCCGTGGGTTTGTATCGGTTCATAAAAGAGACATGATCCCTGCCCTTAAGAGGCTTACATTCTAGTAGTTAAGGTGTACAGATAAGTGAAGAATTATAGCTTTTAAGAAGTATGCAAATCAGCAGCGACTATTTTTGGGTGTATAGACTGGAGGCTTCTGCTGAAGTCTGCACATTGGCCTGACCTGCTTCAAAGGCACAAGTCAGCACCTGTTGTACAAAGTGCTCTAGACTCGCCCCAATGTCTCTGTTTCCCTGAAGCCCTTCCTTTACCTTTTCCCTCTGTACTTTATTCTGGGGAATCCATCTATAGAATTACACTGAGTGGGAAGTTAATTTGCCAGATTGTCTGATGACCAGACAATCCCAGATCCCCCCAACATGCCATCCTTAGTATTCTAAGACACCCCCATTAACAGGGATTGTTGAAATATGTGGCAGTCAGGTCCACAGACCTGCAGTCTTCTTACCAAAGCACCCTAATTAAGCAACCCCAGATACACAGCTGTCATATTCTTTGTCATGTTAAATTAATGCACAGAAACTTCCTGCCTACCAGTCAGCAGACTTTCCTCCCTAGTTTTGCAAGAGAATGAAGCTTTTTTTCCCCCCTCAAATATACCATTGCTTCATGAATTCTTATGACAATGGAATACTTTAAAAATATTAAATGAGATAAATGTGAAAACACCTTTAACAGCCTCTAAGTCCACAAGAGATGAGCTACAATACACATTCTGTTTCTTATAGATGGTTTGCTGATCTTACTGCATAACTCCAAATAATTTCCAAAAAGCAATTCTCAACCCTGGGATGGTAATAACTAACAGAGGTACCTGTTGCTTACACACTTAGTAAATACTTGCTGATTTCCTGCCCCTTCCTGTAGGGAAGTAGGACTTAGAGAGGAGTGTGTTAGACCCAGCCTCTCTTCCAATTGTTGATTTTGGCAAAGGCAAAGGGAAGTCACTAACTACCAGACCAATACCTCAGACCCACATGCTGGTCTATTTTAAGCTTCTTGGATGGTACCAAGACTCTGCTGGGCCATCTCATGTTGTCACAGCTAACCTCCAATACCCCCAGAGGTTTCATCATCCATCCATAAGAACAACAGGCCAATCTGGTTCGGCACTTGCTCATTTCTAGCTTTGTTCTAGGGTAAGAAAATGACCGTCAAGGGTCTCATTCATGAGCTGTCTTTGCATTACTGGTATCACGGAAAGCATGTGAGTAGACAAAATAGGTATTTTTGCACAGCTCCTTTGTACCAGTTTTTGGTACTATTTTTGTACTATTTTTGAAATCCTTTCCTCTCTCTTTGCTGGCCCTTCTTTCCAACAATCCTAGGTTGTTCCAGAGCTTCTTTTCTACACCTTCCAATGTCCAAGTGTCAACAGGTGTTCTGGTGGCTCAAGCAGTCTGTGGGGTCAGCGCAGCACACCCAAGGACTTGCCCTTGCCTGGCCAGATGACCATGTGGTAACAAACGGCACTTCATAAGCAAGCCTGTTGAGTGGCTAAACAGAGCTGTGTATAGAGACAGGGAGAAAGCCAAGGCAGAGAGGAGATAAGGTTGAGATACTAAAGAATCTCTCTCAATGGTACAAGCGGTTGGTTCCTCTGCAAAACTATGACTCGATGTGTAATACACACATCACTGAAACCTACAACTCTGCAGCTGGAAAACAAACTTGCACCTCTACATAAGTTCACTTCATAGACATTACTTTGGGGGGCCTTCATTCTGATTCTAGAAACACCTTGACATTGCCTCCAACACTCATGACAAATGCTTTTGACTATATTTAGTGGTGGCAAATACTAGTTTTTTGAGAATGGGTTTTCAGAAATAGCCAGGTCATTTAGGGCTAAGAATAGTAAGATGGGGGAAATCAATGCTATTTTAGGTATAAAAAACAAGGTGCTAGTTATAGTAAAACATATAGTAAAACAAGTTGGAGTTTCCTGTGCAGACAAAAACAATTTGAAAAGGTAATTTAAAAAGTGCTCTGCATAATGGCAACGTTGGTGTGGAATAAAGGTGTACATTCCCAAAGTGACAGTTTGAAGAGGTCATTCATATGGATGTATACATTCCTGAGTCTTATCCCTCTACCTTTCAGAATCAATGGGAAAATATTATAGACAACAGACAAGCCTAGTATAGACTTCATTTCTGAAACCTTATGAGGCAGAAACTCATAAAAATCTACCCTTAGCTTCAGTTTACTCATCACCATGTCTGCAAAGTAGGGGCTAAGAGGCAGTGACACTCCTCACGTAAATTAAACTGATATCCTAAAGTTCTAAGACTTTCCAGTATGTTAAGAACTTCTTTTTTTTAATGTTTACTTATTTATTTTGAGAGGGGAGGAGGAGCACTACTCAGGGAGGGGCAGAGAGAGGGGGAGAGAGAATCCGGAGCAGGCCATGTGCTGTCAGCGCAGAGCCCGATGCAGGGCTGAATCTCCCAAACTATAGTGACTTGAACGAAAATCGAGTCGGATACTTAACCAACTGAGCCACCCAGGCACCCCTATCAATAACTTCTTAGTGTCTAACTAGAGAATTAAGAATATATTGCACTTAGGGATCTGGAACCACTACTCTTTAGGAGTCTTAAATCTAAAAGAGGCATACTTACCTGGACATGTGTCTATAATATTAATAATAGCTAATGTTTTTTTTTAAGATTTTATTTTTAAGTAATCTCTACACTCAATGTAGGGCTCAAACTCACAGCCCCAAGATCAAGAGTCATATGCTCTACCAACTGAGCCAGCCAGGTGCCCCAATAATAACGAATACTTATAAAGCTCTTACTCCCTGCTATGTACTTACTTAGCACAATATATATTTATATTGGCCTATTTAGTACAGTCCTGTGAGTTATTGCTATTTTTATTCCTACCTCACATATGAGAGACCTGAGCCAGAAAGAGGTTGCCTAAGACCACATAGTAATTTACAGAGCTGGGATTGGAACCCAGGCAGCCTGCCTCCAACTATGCTCTTACTCACTATGCTAAGTCACCCTATACTGCTTCTATGAAACAAGAGAAAACTAGACAAATAAATCTATACCAATTGGGAAAAGGACAATGAAAAATATAGAATTTGAGAGGTAAAAAGGGGGGAAGTGAGGCAGATGAACTAAATGGGAGATCAAGGCCACTTAGAGAGCCACAAGAGTTTCATGGGCCACTTGGAGCTGGACAAAAAAGCTCTCCTCTAATTTAAAGAATAGAGGCAGCTGAAAAAATCCAGGAATTATGAAGAACCAGTTCTTGGCAGTTTTGTGTATATAAAGTTTTTCCTTTATTACGTAAAAATAAAATAATGCAAGATTAATAAAAACAAAACCCCACAATACCATTAACATGACAGTTTTTATATCCAGCCCATATCACTGTGTGAACTTTATTGGCTAGTAAGCAGATATGCTTAATAAATCAAAGTAAACAGTTTCACACTAGGCAGGCTGAGTGCAATGATCTACCTAATATCATCCCCAGGGAAGCATTTAGAGGCCACTATAGATAACTCAGTTCCCATAAAGATGGGATATGTGTGGATGGAGGCAAAAGAAGCCTTCAGGATCTCTTGTGTATAATCACAGAATGCCAATGCCACTCCAAGCGTAACCTCATCTCACTGAAACAGACACGGAGTCTTATGGAGCAGAAATGACTTGGATGAAGGTGTTCTGAACAGCTCCAAGTCCAGTACTCTTCCACTCCTACAGGTTTCCTTGTAACCATCCCGGGAAAACGAGACAACACTGGTATCAAAGACCTTCAGAGCACACCTACACTAGAGGGAAAAGAATTCCTTGATCACAATTTCTTCTTGCTGCTGTTCAGTCTCGCTCTTCCTCCCTAGGACCCAAGAGATGTCTAGAAAACGGTGGGAAACATGATCCGAATTACTGTTCCTAAAATTTGCAAAGTATCAAGTGAACGGGGCAACAGATTGTCATGCCTTATATTCTAGGCTGGGGCGAAATGCAGGGAATTCAGTTCCCTGCTGGGCTGGGGAGCCGGCCCCACCGCCTATCCTAGGAAACTTGGGCCCACCAGCAAGGCGCGGGGAAGGCTGAACCGCCAGGCTGCCAGGCCAAGGCGGGTCACCCGCCGAGGCGCCAGGGATTCGCGGAAGCCTGGCCGGCCGGGAGCAGCGAACCACCGGGACCCCAGCGTGTGGGAATGCTGGGGCGGGCCCAGGAGCTTCTTCCCACCCCCGCGGGTCTCCAGCCGTTTCAAAGCCGCCCCGCCCAGCCGGTCGCAGCTCCCTTGCGCCACGAAGCCCCACCTTCCACCCAGCTACCGGGCGCGGTCACGTGAGGCGTGCCAGTGGAACCAATGAGCCGCTCGCTCGGAATGGAAGGGATTGTCTGACCCCCATGACGTCACAAAGCTGGCTGGGAGCGCGCGGCTCTTCCGCCCCCCCTCCTCGACTCAGGCCTGGCCCTCACTTCTCCTCCCCGCCCACTCTCCCGGGCGCAGCCAATCGGGAGGCGGGCAGTGCTTCGGCCCGGACGTTCGGGCGGGGCAGGGTGGCGGCCCGGCGGGGCAGGGAGTGGGCCAGCTGGGGGCCAGGGGCTGCACTCCAGGGAGTTACGCCGGGCGGCTTGGAGGGAGCGCTTGGCGGTGCCGCTACTGCTGCGGCCGCTTCCTCGTCGGGAAGAAGCGACTCCTCCCCTGTGTGCCCGGTTCGTATTCCCTTCCCTGCCCCATGCCCGAGCCGCTCAGTCCGGAATCCTCCTCTACGCGCCCAAAGTTGTGAGGAGGTTGCCCGGCACGCGTGGGGAGCGACGGCCGCGGGCGTGCAGAGGGTTGGCGAGCGGTGGCCCGGGCGGAGGAGGGACGAGCCCCGGAGCGCTAGGTGCGCGCGGGGGCGTCGGGGCTACGGGCGGACGTGGCGGCGCCGAGGGGCCGCCGCGGGCTCTGGGTGGGGGGCGGGCCGGCCGCCGCCGCTGTCAGCGCCGGGGACGCCGTGGAGAACCTAACGCGAGTGCGAGCTCCGAGGAGGTGCGGCGCCAGCTGTGTGGCGTCTCTGCCTGAGGGTCCCCCGTACGCACCCCGGAGTCTGGGGTGATCCCACGGCAGCCTGCCGCGGGCCGACCCCTGCCTTAGGCTTCTGGACCGAAGCCGGCGCTGCGTGGGCCGGGCGGGGTGGGCAGCGGGCGGAGGATGCCGGGGGCCGGTGGGCTCCGCGCCCGGGCTGGATGGAGGGACCGGTCCCGGGGCGCGCCTCTGCTCGCGGCTGAGTCCCCGCCGCCTCGGGCTCCGTTCCTGCCTCTCCAGTGGGATGGGTTTGTTTGGTTTCCTTCTATCTCCCCACCCCTTTCTCCCTGCTCCATCCTTTTCCCCCCTCCCTGCCCCACACACGGGGCTGGAGCGAGAGCTCGCCCCTCCTCCGTGCCCGCCTCCCCCGCCGCCGCCTCCTCTAATGAGCATCTCTGCCTTGCTTTCAATGGGCCGGTGCTGCTGTCGCTGCTGCTGTCCGCGCGGGTTGTGGATGTTGTCGGCTCCGTGTTGTGATGACAGGAGAATGTGTGTGTGTCCCGGGCCCAGACGAATTGGTAGGTATTCACTTAACTACCTGCGTTGGGTACCCAGAAAGGATGGTGACTGATTTTGTGTGTGGATGGTTTTAGCTGGGTCGCCGTGGAATTAGGGGTGAGGTAGATAGAAGAAGGGAACAAAGGCGTCCTGGACCCGGATAGCTTTGATACCTTAGTGCAGCTTTCAGGTAGGGACAAAGGAAACTAATCAAACAAGTGCTGGCTTGGGGCGTCGTGTCTTCGGAGGGAAGCCGGTTTCTTCATTCATGTAGAGATAACAGGAGCTGTGAAATGGCTAGCATTTCCAGAAAATGCTGAAAAATTGTGAAGTCTTTATACAGGGTGTTTAATGCAATTGGATTACATAAACTGAGGTTGTGACACGTTGAATGACGAGTATAGCTTTTTTTTTTTTTCTTCATTTACACCAAAAGCTTTGAAAGCTAAAGAGCTCCGGAGTCGGTGCAGTATAACAGCATTTTCTAATTAATATGGTCCGTGGGTTTATTGAATGAAGTAGAATCGTTTCTTGGCACAGGCTCTGTCGAGCCCATCAGTAAGAATGGATGGGTCTCTCTCCTGTTTCGGGTTGCAGTGCATCTTTTCTTACTAGTCATTGGCAAAATGGGTCAAATTTGCCTAGGACTAAGATACTGCATATAACGTGGATCAGGGATAGGAACTTTTCAGTGAAATTGTGGTCAGAAACCACTTGAAAATATGACAGTCCTCCAGTTTACCAACACTGTACCTTGTTGCTGTTCTTAATTGCCTAATCAAGAGCTTTCTACTTCATTAGTTCAGTGAGTTTGTCAGCAAAAGTTTTGATCTCATGGGGTTTTGTTGTTGTTGAATCACAGGATATTCAGAAAGATACTCAGAGTTTTTGAATGCTCACTTACGGTTTGAAAAAGCATTTGCAAGTACTTTGGTTTGTGAGGATATCTGGTCTGATGGAGAGACTATGTCATGTGTACTGGTGATGATACAACACTCATGAATCACAGAGCAGGGTTTTCATGAATTCCATATTCTCTAAGAATTTGTCTTTTGAAGGTATGCTGGGAGTTGGGGTATTGGGATACATTCTCAGTCCATATGCTAAGCTCCTGAAAAACTGAAAGGTACAATTGATAAAATCCACTCTGCTTTTTTTTTTTTTTTTTAATCTCAAGAACTTTCGCCTTGAAGGAAAAAATGTAGTATGTTATCTGAGTATTTGAGTGCTTGCTCTTTGATTTTATATATTATTCAAAGCATCTGCTGCATGAATCAGTTCTTTTGCCACAATATTTCATTCATTTTGCAATCAACTACAAAAGCAGAAAAATTGTCAAAACGGAGGAATTTAAGGAAAGTGAAGATTTCTTGGACTTGTTATTCCTTGGTTAGACATACAACGTAATCCTGCTGCTCATCTATCAAACCCCCCTTGCAGACACATACACATACACACGCACAAAGTAGTACTTTGATTTGGTCTGCATTCCATACAGAAGCAAACATTTCTTCTTCCTATAAAAGTCTTAAGTTTTAAAGTAAGCACAAATACAAACTTATCTAAAGTTATGGAGAGGGGTGCCTGGCTGGCTCAGTCGGTGCAGCAAGTGACTCTCGATCTCGGGGTTGTGAGTTCAAGCCCCAGGCTGAGTGTAGAGATTACTTAAAAATAAGATCTTAAAAAAATAATAAAATTATGGAGAAAATTTCTCTTAAAATGGTCATCTGTTTATATTTTTAATAATAGAAAATCTTTATACAAAGCATGAAATGAGTTAATGTGCTTTCTGCATGCAAATCTAACAAGGTACGGTTTATGTCTGGAAGCCAGAGTCATGTGGCACAACATTTGAGCACATCTCCTGGCTCAATCATGTACCCTTAACCTTTGGATGACTTTCAGGTATTTAGTTTGAAGTGCAGAGATTTATATGGTTAGTCTTGATAGATTCCTGTTCATCTGGAATTTCTGTTTTTCATTATGGCATTTCAGAATGCTTATTTAGTTATTGATCTTCTTTCCAAAATTCTAATCATTGCCTTCTGTTGTATAATCTTGTCTTTGGTTTTTAAAACAAATCCCTTCTGAAATAGTGCATTTAAAATAATGGTGCTTTCTATCACGTGCAAAAGGGGTTCTGTATGCCCAGCTTATGCAGTGCTCATTACAGAAGCAAACAAGAATAAGTTATTATTCGGTGTTTGGTTTTCTCTGCTCTCACACATCCCACTTATCACTTCTCCAATTACTCTTCAAAAGAGGGTACCTGAAAATAATGTAATATATAGCTAACAATCTGTGATATTTGTAAATTTTTTTTCCTTAATGGGTTCAACCTTAAGAAGGAATTGCTGACATTAAAACCCACATGGTTTTGTTTTCTGTATTATTTTTTTGTTTACTGCATTTGTTTCCTTATTTAATTCTAAAGTCTATTTCTTTATAGGCCAAATGAGTTATTTGAAGCAATACCTCAACAATTCAGGGGAAATAAATGTTAGAAGGAAGAAAGTTTTTTCCCTTGCATAAATTATCTGGATTAATGATGCACATTCAATAAATTTTCTAGATAAATGTCCAGCAAAATATTTTCAGTGTCACATAGTGTCAGTGATTTTTATTTGGATTAATATGTGCACCTTTTCTATACAAACCTTAGACTGTTAGACTATTATTTCACTATTCTTTATTGCTTCCTTAAGGCAAATACATACTTTTATTTTAAATGTAAGAGAAAATATTTTTCTAGGGATTGAATTCTACCTCGATCCATAATGAATGAAAATAGTATTTCTGTAGCTTTCCCTTCTGGCTGATTAGCAGGGGAAAATGCTAGCAAGTAAATTAAATTACAGAACTGAGACCATTTACATTACTAACAAAGCCTTAGAGCTACTAGCGTACTTAAACTTATTTTTATCACAAAGCGTACAGTGATTAAACAACAAATAAATGAAACCTGCATTTGATTTCAAAGCCTCACTGCAACAAACACTCATAAAGGCATAGAGACCCAGAAGAGGCCTTCGATAGCATCTGCTTCTGTGTGTTCACTTACAACCTAGGGAAGTGAGGCCCAAAGAGGTAAGCTCACATTTCTAGGATTATTTGGCAAGTTGGTGGCAGACCTATGTCCCTGAGCTCACCAAATTGGCGCAGTGGTCTAGAGAAGCGTAGTTTGCAGGACCGTCCACTGAGGCGCAGGAAAGGAACACTGGCATTTCTCTTTTTATTCATCATGTAATTTTTTCCCCTATATCTGCTGCATATATATGTTCATACTATATATGAACATAATATTAATTTGGTAGTGTGTGCATATAACTTACTAAAGAATTCATGAGCATACATATGTCGGGGATGTATTCTGACACCATTTTGGTGGTAATCGTGTAATCAAATGTTACCATTGACCACAAATCTGGAAACGGGATTTTCGTCATGGGAGATCCAGGGCCTTTTTAAGGATAGGGAGGGAGAAGAGTGGTTGGCCAGGTAGACTGCCACTGCATAATGTTATATAATCTTCGTCTCCTCAGCTTTTTTCCAGCCAGATCTGTTGTATGTTCTGCACAGTCTGTGCTGCAGAAGGAAATACGAGGAAAAGAGAGAAGTAAAGCTAGACTCTAGTCTTGGCTCCATAAGTGATTAAGAATTGGGCTTAGCAGAATATACCCTGTGGAAGTAGTACAGGAGAGGTGTATAAAATACAGTGCTTTCTGGCGCAGGGCTTAGCGTGTAGATTCACCTGCTAAATATTTGTTCTCAAAGCAGAGACGGATGAAGTGATCTGAAATGTAACTCTTCTCTCTGTGTGTGTCTGTATAATTGCTGTCTAGGAATCCCCGTCAGAAGTGCCAGCCTGCCGCTGTTCTCTGATGCCATGCCAGCACCAACTCAACTGTTTTTCCCTCTGATCCGTAACTGTGAACTGAGCAGAATCTATGGCACCGCGTGTTACTGCCACCACAAACACCTCTGCTGTTCGTCGCCTTACGTTCCTCAGAGTCGCCTGCGATACGCACCCCACCCGGCCTATGCCACCTTTTGCAGGCCGAAGGAGAGCTGGTGGCAGTACAACACCCAGGGAAGGAGATACGCCTCCACGCCGCAGAGATTTTACCTCACACCCCCACAGGTCAATAGCATCCTGAAAGCCAACGAATACAGCTTCAAAGTGCCAGAATTCGATGGCAAAAATGTCAGTTCCGTCCTTGGATTTGACAGCAATCAGCTGCCTGCAAATGCACCCATCGAGGACCGGAGAAGTGCAGCTACTTGCTTGCAGACCAGAGGGATGCTCTTGGGGGTTTTTGACGGCCATGCCGGCTGTGCTTGTTCCCAGGCAGTCAGTGAGAGACTCTTTTATTACATTGCTGTCTCCTTGTTGCCCCATGAGACTTTGCTAGAGATTGAAAATGCAGTCGAGAGTGGCCGGGCACTGCTGCCCATTCTCCAGTGGCACAAGCACCCCAATGATTACTTCAGTAAGGAGGCGTCCAAATTGTATTTCAACAGCTTAAGGACTTACTGGCAAGAACTTATAGACCTCAACACCGGGGAGTCTACTGATATTGATGTGAAGGAGGCTTTAATTAATGCTTTCAAGAGGCTCGACAATGACATCTCTTTGGAGGCTCAAGTCGGTGATCCCAATTCTTTTCTCAATTACTTGGTGCTTCGAGTGGCATTTTCTGGGGCCACTGCTTGTGTGGCCCATGTAGATGGTGTCGACCTTCACGTGGCCAATACCGGCGATAGCAGAGCCATGCTGGGTGTGCAGGAAGAGGACGGCTCTTGGTCAGCAGTCACTCTCTCAAATGACCACAATGCTCAGAATGAAAGAGAACTGGAACGGCTGAAATTGGAGCACCCAAAGAATGAGGCCAAGAGCGTGGTGAAACAGGATCGGCTGCTTGGCTTGCTGATGCCTTTTAGGGCTTTTGGAGACGTAAAGTTCAAATGGAGCATTGACCTTCAAAAGAGAGTGATAGAATCAGGCCCAGACCAGTTGAATGACAATGAATATACCAAGTTTATCCCTCCTAATTATTATACACCTCCTTATCTCACTGCTGAGCCAGAGGTGACTTATCACCGATTAAGGCCACAGGATAAGTTTCTGGTGTTGGCTACTGATGGGTTGTGGGAGACGATGCATAGGCAGGATGTGGTTAGGATTGTGGGTGAGTACCTGACGGGCATGCATCACCAACAGCCAATAGCTGTTGGCGGCTACAAGGTGACTCTAGGACAGATGCATGGCCTTTTAACAGAAAGGAGAGCCAGGATGTCCTCGGTATTCGAGGATCAGAATGCAGCAACCCATCTCATTCGTCACGCGGTGGGCAACAACGAGTTTGGAGCTGTAGACCACGAGCGCCTCTCCAAAATGCTCAGTCTTCCTGAGGAGCTTGCTCGGATGTACAGAGACGACATAACAATCATCGTGGTTCAGTTCAATTCTCATGTTGTAGGGGCATATCAAAACCAGGAATAGTGGGTGGGTCTTAGCCTGGCAGTTTTCAAATGAAATAGATTTAAGGGGCAGATAGATTTGTGAAAGATACTAATATAATAAGGGTTTCCAGTAGGTCACTAAACATTTACCCATTGATACTCTAGCTGGTCAAGTCCTCCAAATTGACTTTGCGGCAGGGTGGCAGGATCACGAGAGTCTCATTCTGCCTAGCTCGGACCTCACGGCACCTGTGATTGAGGCGAGTCCGTTCCTTGTTGCAAATGTCTCATGACATTGGCTTCTTTTATCGATCTGAGAAAATCAAGATGACCTGGCAAGTAGGATCTTGAATAGGCCAAAAGCCAGGATCTTGCTGGGCGTATTCTCTTCGTAAAAGGGAAGAAACATTCTGTTCACACCTGCAGACCCTTCTCGTCACTAAGATTCCAATGTACATGAGAATGTTTATTTATTGCATGATTTCCTAGATATACAATCTATGCATTATTCATATAAATTTATTTTAGCCTGAAGTGGTTTTCAAATCCAGTACTTAAGCCATAAATGACTGAGAACCAAGCAGTCTGAATTTGTAAGTGTTTGTGATTATTTGACTGGAATGCTTCTTAAATGGAAAAACAAACTACTCCCTTCACCACCCCTGGTTACCTAATGTAATTGAAACTTTTTCTGTTTTGCCACATGCTTGAAGACAGTGTTTTTAGTTTGGTCCACTCTTAGATTGATGTTAAATGAAGAAAAAAGAATTATTTTTTTAGTTTGTATTGATGAAATGACTTCATTTAGTTTGAAATAAAAAGATCCAGAAAAAAAAGAAGAGACTGTTCAATTATTGTCATCTGTAGCCACCAAGCACATCATGCTTATCTCCTAATCCCCACAGGCTTAGCATGCTGTGTGTGGTGGGTAGACTGTTCAGGAGATCATCCTTCCAGTTTAGTCATGATAAGAATGTTCCCCACTTTTTGGAATTAAGTTTAAATATCAAATTGGGGAGTAAGATTTAATATTACTTTTGGTTATTGAGACCAGGGAGGGAGTTTTTGTTTTTCTCCATGTAGACATAGGTCAGTTAAAATATTTGGTTTAAAAATCACTAAATGCTTTAAACATGTTGTAGCTTATAAATAGGAATTTAAGATATATACGTGAGAAATTTTCAAAGGTAACTGTTGTGCATGCCTGATGCTTAATAGAACACTTAGTAGCATCAAGTGTTGTTTGCAGCAGTCCCTGTAATTATATGCAGTCCCTTCTAATGCTGTATCAAAATAAATGAAAATAAACATTCAGATTGGCTTTTGGGGAGCTTTTTAATATGCATCAATGGCATTTGTTCCTGTATTTAATGGTGATCTGTGTACAGCTGTGCATATATTTTCATCACTTATTCTAGCATCACTGGTAAAAGAATGGCTATGACTATGTTTGATATTCACATAGATTTTAATACAACTCATGATCAGCTTTCCCTCATGTAATTAGTTGAGGGGTGTTTAGGAGTCCTTCTGATTTCTGTAGAATATGAACTGGTTGTTCAAGGACTCCCTCTGGATTGTGGACACTAAAGCAATGTAGAACTGACTAAAACTTGTTCCAGTTGAAAAACAGACTCAGGAAGATTGTAGTTCAGAGCATCGTATAATGTTTATTTTCTGAGGGTTTTTTTTTCCCCCCATCTTTCCCCCTTAATTCAGCTTGGAACTTTTCTTCCAGGCAGCATCTTGGAAAAGGGAAGGCTCTACCATATATTTATTTCTAAATGTTTTGACAGAGATGTCATCTTTTTAATGAAATATATGTAGACTGCTGTAGCAATGAAAACCCATTTTCAGGGGCACCTGGGTGGCTCAGTCGGTTAAGCGTCTGGCTTCAGCTCAGGTTATGATCTCGCAGTTAATGGGTTCGAGTCCCGCATCGGGCCCTGTGCTGACAGTGTGGAGCCTGCTTTGGACTCTGTGCCTCCCTCTCTCTCTGCCCCTCCCCCCCCCACTCTCTCTCTCTCTCTCTCTCTCTCTCTCTCTCAAAAATAAACATTAAGAAAAAAAATACCATTTTCAGGCTACTATTTGAATTTCTCTTGAACACTGCTACTGAAGAGTTCCATATTATATACTTAATAGTCTCGTCTCTATTTAGTACGGTATGTATAAATTTAGTTTCCAGTGGTCACAATCAAGATAGTAATTCTTATTTCTTGCACAAGAAACTTGGTCTGCAGTCTAAAAGTTGGTCTACTCTTTAGAAATGAAAATGCAGTGTGGAAATGAAAATAACTGGATGTTAGATATCCGAATGTACTATCATCTAAAAGCAGTTGTAATTTTATTGTAATTGGCTGTCACTGTGATGTGATATTTAAAGTAAAAAAAACACGTGAACTTTCATAGTTTAGCCTTTCTTAAACTTTTTTTTTATTATGGAAACTTTCTAACACATATCAACCTCTGTATTTATATTTAATCAGTGGCTCATTATATTTATAATACGCCCTTAACTAAGTGGAATGGTGGTATGTTTCACAGTACTTGGTAAAAAAACCTGTGTCTTATAAAAGATGTATCTGTATGAAGACGTGTAAAGTTTATAATATTGGTCAGAGAAATGCCCACAGTGAATTAAAGCTTCATATCTGCTTTCTGAATGCCTGTGTTGCTTTTTAATCATAGTAAGATTTTTTAGGTGCTTTCTACAGTAGTAGATTATATTTAACTTCAGAGTCCAGTAGATAATTAGTACTTAAAAAACATATAGTTTACATTCAATACACAGTTTTTAAATGTATAGTTTGAGATTTGGTGACCACAACCCCAATAAAGAAACACAACTTTTCCATTACAGAAAATTCCCTCTAGCCCCTTTCCAGTTAATCCTTCCCCATGTAACTGTTGTTCTGACTTCCACCACCATAGGTTAGTGTTGCCTATTCTAGAAATGCATATAAATGGAATCATATAACACATACTCTTTTGTGTCTGTCTTTTCAATTTTTTGAGATTCTTCTATGTTGTTGAATGTGTTCATAGTCTCTTTATTACCAAGTAACATTCCATCATATGAATATATCAATTTATCCATTGTTGATGGACATTATTAGCCCTTCCCTGTCTCCTTCTAAAGCCGACTTTCAGATTAGCAATTGTCAGGAGTACTCATGGTGAAGTGTAGCTGTAACTTTGCAAATACAATTATAGGTGAGTTTTATGTTCTATACCTCAAAGGCAGGACTTTTTTTAAAATGCCCTTGGGCACCTTGGGCAGGACTTTTTAAAAAATGCCCTGGGTGGCTCAGTCAGTTAAGTGTCTGACTCTTGGTTTCTGCTCAGGTGGTGATCTCATAGTTTGTGAGTTCTAGCCCCACAACGGGCTTTGACAGTGCGGAGCCTGCTTGGAATTTTCTCCCTCTCTCTGCCTCTCCCCTGCTCACTCTGTCAGTCTCTCTCTCAAATAAACTTAAAACAAAATTTTTTTAAATGTCCCATAAACAAGAGATGAAAATTTTTCATGGTGAAAAGTTTGAAGGGATTCAGGAGTGGTTCTTTGCTGTTGATCTCTCTGTACCTCTCCCACTGAGAATTTTGTTGAGTTAATTTTAAGTTCATTAAGTGATTGAATTAATGACTGTAAGAAAAAGGCAAATTATGTCCTGGTTTTTGATGGTCTTGGTTTATCAGTCAAAGCACATGACTGAATATGCATTGTTACTCGTTTTGTCCTTGGACCTAGCAAGAGTGTGGAGGTAAATTTATTATCCTTGGTCAGTAGTTAACATACCTTTTTCATAAATAGTAACCTTAAAAGCTGAGTCCTGGACAAGCCTGGTAAATGAAGACATCTTAACAGCATCTAAACTGACTTGTTACAGCAGGCAGGTCTTTTTCCTTTGTCGTTTTCAGAATTTACTTTGAGAGCCAAGCTTAATCCTACTAAATCCTTTCTGCCCAGTTCTTACAACAAAATTTATACCTTAGATGGGATCCTAACAATATACAGCATTGTTTTCTAAATAACTCTCAAGTTACAAGTCTAAGCAAATATATTAAGAATGATAAAATTCATGCATTTCATATGCCATTAATAATGGTTACCCAATGCACATATTTTAAGGGCCACACAATTTAGGCTCGATTATTTAACCAATATTTAGGTTCATAAAATGCGCACATACTTGTTTCTAAATTGTTTTAATAATTTTTGAACTTTAAGATTTTCAGTTTTTTAAGGGCAGGGCCCATCGGTTTTGTTGGCCCGTTGAGCCCAACACAATATGAATATAAAGTGGATGTTCAGCATTCACTTGACATTAGTGATACACAATCAAAACTTTAAGTTGAAGTTCTCTTCTTCAATTCATCAGAAGTTAACTTCTCAGATACAGAGAAAGAATTTTTTCCTGTAGTTATAGTTTCATTTTATACTTAAGATTCAACGATTTCCAAAACTCAATCTAGTTTCTTTTTGCAAAGAACTGAACGAAAGAAAGTGCCAGTAATACAAATTGGCCCCTCACAGGTTTGGTCCCCCAGGGGAAGTGGCTTCTGTATTCATTAGGAGAGAACTCAAAGTCTCAGTTTGTCAAGTGAGTCAGTTGGACCCAAAAAGTTCATTCAGATCCCCGGTTACTTTGCTACATGTTCTCCATCCAACACTTGACCCCTGTTGCTCCATAGGCACAGAATGGGAGAAGGGTTCCTGTGAGGGCCCACCAAGAACTGTAGCTGCTATTTGAAAGTATTGGGCACCAAGCCCCAAAAGGACCAATTATCTCTTCTTAGTTCACCTTACTACCCCCTGGGGTGGTGGGAAGAGAAGGTTTAAGGGTCACACTTCCCTGTTTTTCTAAATCATACCCAATTCACTGCCTTGTCTGCTACATACACTCGATCAAACTGAAAAGCCTAATTTTCCTCCAGTGCAAGGAGTTTAGTGAGCACATTCAGCCTTTCAGAAACTTCAAACCTTGGGCACTGAGCAAAAGCAAGCAGCCAGGGAGAGTCAGAGTAAGTGAGATTTTATCTCACCTGTGAGGATTACTCAGTTTGTCTCCTTGAAGGACAGGAACTGTAATTGGCTGGCAGTGTTGACTAGGAGGCCAGCCTTCTTCAAGGAAGGCTGAGAAGAATGGGAAACCTGACAAGACACCTGAGAGGGAAGGAAAAAAAAAGGGGGGGGGCGGTGGAGAGAATGGCGTCAGCAATCTCAGTAGTGATTAGAGGTGGTAATGGGGGCAGGGAACGTCAGATCCTCTGACACCTTGGACCAGTGACAGGGACAAAAGCAAAACAGAGGAAAGGCAGCAGTGAGCTGAATAGAGGTAAGCTAAAGATTTGAAACATTTTTGAGGCTTTATGAAATTTTTATACTAGGACAGCAGCAGTTGGAATGCAAAACAGTTGCCATTAGCATGGCCATTTTGTCTCAGCTCATCGGAAAAGACAGAAAAAGAAAAGTCTTTGAAACTGACCTTATGCAAAGGGATATGTGCTGCCTAGATGGGCAGTTTTCTCAAAACAACTTTGTTTAGAGGTGTTATTCCTTGCTCTAAACCTGGGCACAGGTTAAACAGCCTAATTTAGCCTGATGAAAAGACTGGATCATTGAGTCCTGGTGGCAGGAGAAACAGAGCTGGGAGACCGAGCAGACCAGAGAGAGCACATTCTTAGAGCACTGCTTGGGATCTTGTGTCAGATCCTCGTGGCTCTTTCTTAGGCTAAGAGGACATCAGGTAAAACCAGAAAGTTCACTGACCTTGCAGCTGTAATAGCAGCTGTAATAGTAACAGTAACCAAAACTACTGTTAATTGAGCACTTATTATGTGTCTATGTGTCAGGTCATGTGGAAAGCACACTATGTACATTTTCTTATTTAATTCTTGTGCCGGCTAGTCTGTTTGGCCTCTTAGCCTCTAAGCTGTCACGCCACCTGGCCTCTCCACATAACCAGAATGATCTCTTCAGAATTGAGAAGACCTGAGGACTATTGAGTGGCCATAAGCAAGTGACCCCTTGAGAATCAGAGGCAAAGATCCTCAGAAAAAGCAAAGACTGATGTATCCCAGCAGTTAGTCTAGCACATAAGGAATGGGGCCACCCACAGACAGACGGAGTATGCCAAGCAAAGGTATAAACAAAATTGTTTTACAGGTTAGAACCAGAGGTGTCTCTCACTTCACAGTGCATTGCAGCGTCCAGGTTGCAGTTCCTTAGTTCCTCAGTTTATTTGTTGAAATATTCACTGAAATCTATTACAGAAATCTAGGCACTGAGGATAGGCATTGAGGGTAAAAGGTAGAATCTGCCTTCGAGGAGCTAGCTCACAGTTTGCTTGGGAAGATGCATGTGTACAAAAATAACTACCCCGAAGTAAGAATGGTTCCAAAACTGAAACAAGTAAAAATTCCAACAACAATCCAGAAAACAGAGTAATTAACTCTGTCCTGCTGTGCCACAGGTACAAGGCAGGCCCTGGAGAGTCAGGGAAATTTCATTAGAAAGGACGATGCTTGAGCAGAGATTTGAAAGGTGAAAAGAAGTTTGCTAGGCAGAAAACGACCTGGAATGACATTCCTGGAAGAAGAAGAGCACACGGCAAGGCAGAGAAACATGAAATCATACTATCTGTCTGATAGTATGATCTCTGAGGACTGTTGGTATGACTAGAACATTCAGTGTGAGGGAGGACCATGGCGGGAGAAGAAGCAGAAAGATAAGAGTGTCAGAAAAAAGCTGTCGGTAGATACACAGTGACTGCAGCATCCTTTCAACCAGTATATGTTTAAAGACAGAACTACTTGGGAAGGCAGATAGTGGCCAAGGGCTGCAAGTGTTGGTGGCAGCAGGAGTAAGAGGAAGGCATGAGCAAGGCTGCAAGGGCAGCAGAGCCATGCCAGGCTGAAATCTGGCTTCTAGCCACTTGTAGGTGGGTGACTTGACTACTTCTAAATCAGGTAAGATGGGTGGTTAAGCAAGAGAACACCTGTGTAATTTCCATGTTGCCGTTAGTCATTCAGTGTCTATAGTGACATTTCGTAACTTGGTATGCAAACTTACTTTACGTTTAGTTTAAACCGTTCTACTTTTATTTCTCTCAGTTTCTTGGTTGACATAGTACAGGGTCACTGAATTCTACTCAGGTTTGGGGCAACTTGACAACTGAATGTGGGTGACCTAAACAGCGTCTCTTCAGAGTCTTGGACCATCATATCTGGATTGAAATGCCAGCCACTCGTTGGTTCTGTCCAATCTAGCAAATGTTTACTGCCTTTCTTCCTTGTGTAGGATACTTGGTATATTTGGTAACCTGCCTCTACGATGGCTCCCAGTGATCCCTGCCTCCAACTATTGGTTTGTGTGACCAACAGAACACAGCACAGATGCAATGTGATGTCCCTCCTGAAATTAGGTTATAAAAAGCACTGAAGCTTCTGTCTTGTCATTCTCACTCTCTTTCTTTTGGATCAGTCACTGCAAGGAGCCATGATGAGAAAACCTTGTAGAGAGAGGGCTGTGTGGAAAGATACTGAAGCCTCTTGCCAACAGTCATATGAGTGAACCTGAGAGCAGATTCTGCCGCCCGCAGTCAAGTCTCCAAAGGCTACAGCCCTGGCTCACAGCACGACTACAACCTCCCGAAAGACCCTGGGTTAGAACTTCTGCTCTCAAATTCCAAACCCTCAGAAACTGCATGAAATAACTGTTCAGGGGCACCTGGTTGGCCCAGTCGGTTAAGCATCTGACTTCGGCTCAGGTCATAATCTCATGGCTTGTGGGTTCGAGCCCCGGGTCTCTGTATTGACAGCTCGGAGCCCGGGGCCTGCTTCGGATTCTGTGTCTCCTTCTCTATCTGCCCCTCCCCCACTCATGCGCACTCTCTCTCTCTCTCTCTCTCAAAAATAAACATTGAAAAAAATTTTTAAAAAAGAAATAACTGTTCATTATTTCAGACACTAAGATTTGAAGTAATTTGTTATACTCTTGAGAATCATACATTTAGTCACACAGACACTGCTCACTCAGCTTTTCCCTGAAAAGGCGATGTCTCCAACTTGGATATTTTCTGGTAAACAAGATGTGCAATGACCAAAGATGTCATATGTTTAAAAGTCACTTGGGCAAATACATACATACATACATACATACATACATAAATACAAAAAAAGGAGCTATATCTACATGCAGTCTTATGAAAAGATTTCTGAGATATAATGAGTGAAAAAATTCAAGTTCTGTAATATGATCCCATTTATGTTTGATTATTTTAAGCCTAATTAAAAATAAATTTAAAACTTTATTTCTATCATAGAGACAACTATCTTTTGATCTTTTGATATGCATCTGTGCATTTAAAATAAAGTCAGATTGTACATTGATTTGTAGCCTGTTTGTCTACTTAATAATATATGACATATCTTTTTAGATATCCCACGTTTGTGAGTTGGAAGGATTGATGTTGTTAAAATGGCCATACCACCCAAAGCAATCTACAGATCAATGTAATCCCTATCAAAATTCCAATGACATTTTGTCTAGAAGTAGAAAAAGAACTATCTCCAAATTGTTATGGAACCACAAAAGACCCACAAAGCCAAAGCAGTCTTGAGCGAGAACAAAGCTGGAGGCATCACGCTTCCTGATTTCAATATGTATTACAAAGCTAGTAAGCAGAACAGTACTGTACTGAACTAAAAATGTAAGCTAATGAAACAGAATAGAGAGGCCAGAAATAAATCCATGCATATACAGCCAACTGATCTTCAACGAGGGTGCCAAGAACACACAATATAGAAAAGATAGTCTCTTCAATAAATGGTGATGGGAAAATCAGATATCTACATGTGGAAAATGAAACTGGAGCCTGTCTCACAACATATGCAAAAATCCACTAAAAATTCATGAAAAACTTAAGCAGAAAACCTGGAACTAGGAAAGTGCTAGAAGAAAACATGGGGAAAAGCTTTTCTTGACATTGGTCTGAGCAATGATTTTTTTTGGATATATGTTGCCAAAAGCACAAGCAACAGAAGCAAAAACAGACATATGGGGTTGCATCAAACTGAAAAGCTCTGCACAGCGAAAGAAACAATCATCAGGGTGAAGACACAATCTACAGAATTGGAGACCGTACTTTCAAACCATGTGTCTGATAAGGGGTAATATCCAAAATTATAAGGAACTCAATAGAAAAAACCAAATAACTTTGTTAAAAATAGGCAAAGGACCTAAATAGACATTTCTCAAAAGAAAACATATAACAGGCCAACAATATATGAAAAGGTGCTCAACATCACTAGTCATCAGGGAAATACAAATCAAAACCACAAGGTATCATCTCACACCTGTTAGAATGGATATTATCAAAAAGACAACTGTTGGCAAGGATGTAGAGAAACGGGAACTCTGTATACTGTTGGTGGGAATGTAAATTGGTGCGGCCAATACGGAAAATAGTATGGAGTTTCCTCAAAGAATTAAAAATGGAACTACCATATGATCCAAGCAATCCCACTTGTAAGTATATATCTAAAGGAAGTAAAATCGGGATCCTAAAGAGAGATCTACACTCCCATAACTGTCATACCATTATTCACAATAGCCAAGATATGGAAACAACCTAAGTGTCCATTGACAGATAAATGGAGAAAGAAAATGTCACACACACACACACACACACACACACACGAAAGGAAATTCTGCCATTTGCAGTAACATGGGAGAACCTGGAGGACGTTAGGCTAAATAAAATAAGCCAGATACAGAAAGGCAAATACTGAATAATTTCATATGTGAAATCTAAAAAATTCAAACTCCTAAGAGCAAAGAGTAGAATTGTGGTTGCCAAGGCTAAGGAGTAGAGAAAATAGGGAGAAGTTGGTCAAAGGGTACAAGGTTTCAGTTCTGCAGAATGAATAAATTCTGATAATCTAATATAGAGCATGGTGACTATAGTTAATAATACTGTACTGTATACTTGAAATGTGTTGAGAGTAGATCTTAAGTGTTCTCACTACAAAAAAAAGCTTAACTATGTGAAGTAAGGGATGTGTTAATTAGCTTGATTGTGATGATCAATTCACAACGTGTGCATATACCAAATCATTATTTTGTAGACCTTAAGTATAAAAGTAAAATAAAACTAACATATGACAAATATCTTTTTTAAATAATCACATAGTAATCTATTTTTTGGACATGCCAAAATATATGTAACTGATGTCTCAATTTTTTTCTATTTTTTTTTCTTTTTCTTTTTAATGTTTATTTATTTGTGAGAGAGACAGTGTGAGTGGGGGAGGGGCAGAGAGAGAGGGAGACACAGAATCGGAAGCAGGCTCCAGGCTCTGAGCGGCCAGCACAGAGCCCAACATGGGGCTCAAACTCATCAACCGTGAGATCATGACCTGAGCCGAAGTCAGACACTTAACCGACTGAGCCACCCAGGTGCCCCTCTATTTTTTTTTCTATCACAAATAACAGACTAATATTTAGTTGTCTGGTTTCTTTTTTACTGCACTAATTTCCATATTTAAAAAAATAGTAATTTAAGTGGTTAGACTTGGACTAGTTTTCGTTCTTTTTACTCCACCTTCGACTTTGTAACAGGGAGAATTTCCATTCCTTAGTGGAAGTTTGTAGAACGTGACTGTGATACTGCTTTACAGAGTCCTTGAAATCGGTAAATATTTTACAAACAAAAACTACCAGCTTGAGATCGTCCCTGATCTTGGCTAGTTCACTTCCCACTTCTCTGCTTCCTGGCCCACTGAGGCCCCAACCCCACCCCACTTTCACCCTATGTCTCTAGTCCACATCCTTTCTGGTCTCTGGTCAGAGGAGCAAGCTGGCCGTCACATCACATGCTTCATAATGGTTCTAGGCTGTCATACATCACTGCCCACAGCTTTGCCAGCACTGGTTCAGCTGAGAAGAGGTCTAACTCCAGAGTTAGCTGTACCACAAAATCCTCGGGAGGTAAGTAACCATGACCAACTGATTCTTTTTGGCTTCCGACTTCTCCGGCTCCCACCCTAACTTGAACTATATTTTCCCTCTGTGCTGAAATATCAAATGCAAGTACCAGATGGGCAATTCCTGCATCGTGCCAGGAGGAGTTTCTCAGACCAGTGAAACAACTGTAACTGGTAAAAAGTATTTAAAAAAAAAGAAAGTCTCTGGAGATTGTCCTGAAGGCAGATAAAAGAAAAACGTTTATCATTTACTTAAGAAAATCTAATAAATCTCAGTGAGAACAGTGAGATTCTATGGCACTTAAGCTATGAACTGCTCCCTGCCTCTCCCTACCCCCAGCTCAGTGTGACGGGCGCTCCACTCCAGTTCGGAGTCGCCAAGACCGTGGGGTTCCCTCCTATTGCCCTGGCCACCAGCCAAGGACTGTGGTATCCCTCCTGGAGCGCAGGCTGTCTGCATTTCCTGTCCTCCTCAGCTCTGTGTTGCAGGGGCTAAATTCCAGGTGAGTACAGCCAAGGGATTGGGGGCTCCCTTCCTTCACCCAGCCCTCACTCCTGAGACATAGGCTCTACCCTAGACTTGGCAGGTCAAGAATATTGGGCCCCGGGACACCTGGGAGGCTCAGTTGGTTGAGTGTCTGACTCTTGCTTTAGGCTCAGGACATGATCTGGGGGCGTAGGATCGAGCCCCAGTCCGGCTCTACGCTGAGTGTGGAGCCAGCTTAAGATTCTCTCTCTCTCTCTCTCTCTCTCTCTCTCTCTCTCTCTCTCTCTCTTTCTCTCCCTCCCCTCCCTCTGCCTCTCTCCCCTGCTCGCACTTGCTGTCTCTCTAAAATAAAATATTTAAAAATATTAAAAAATAAAACAATATTGGACCCCCATTGCCCTTGCTCTAGCTTCCTAATAGGGCAAAGTCTCTAGAAGACCAGAAGCTACGGCTCTTGGCCATCGCTGATTTTCAGCAAGGGTTCCCAGACAATTCAGTGTCTTTTCAACAAATGGTGCTTGTACAACTGTAGAGCCACATGCAATGCAATTGGATGCCTTCCTTACACACTGTACACCCAAATTAACTCAACACAGAACATAAATCTTAATGTAAGAAAATATTTGCAAAGCCTACATCTGATAAGTGACTTGTATCCAGAGTATATAAAGAATCCCACGCCTGGGGCGCCTGGGTGGCTCAGTCGGTTAGGCGGCCGACTGCGGCTCAGGTCATGATCTCACGGTCCGTGAGTTCGAGCCCCGCGTCGGGCTCTGTGCCGACAGCTCAGAGCCTGGAGCCTGTTTCAGATTCTGTGTCTCCCTCTCTCTCTGCCCCTCCCCTGTTCATGCTCGGTCTCTCCCTGTTTCAAAAATAAATAAACGTTAAAAAAAAAAAGAATCCCACACCTAAGTATATACCCAAGATAAATGAAAATATATGTCACAAAAAAACTTGTACATAAATGTTCACAGCATTTATAATAACCAAAAAGTAGAAATGACAGAAATGTCTATCAACTGATGAACGGATAAATTAAATGTGGCATACCCATACAGTAGAATATCATTTGACAGGGTGCCTGGGTGGCTCAGTCAGTTAGGTGTCCAACTTCGGCTCAGGTCATGATCTTGCGGCTTGTGAGTTCGAGCCCCGCGTCGGGCTCTGTGCTGACAGCTCAGAGCCTGGAGCCTGCTTCGGATTCTGTGTCTCCTTCTCTCTCTGCCTCTCCCCCACTTGTGCACGCTCTCTCTCTCTCTCAAAAATAAATAAATAAACACTAAAAACCAATTTAAAAAAAAGGATATCATTTGACAATAAAAAAAAGAATGAAGTGTGTGTGTGTGTGTGTGTGTGTGTGTGTGTATGAAACTTGAAAACGTTACACTAAGTTAAAGAAGCCAGTTACAAAAGGCCATATGTTGTATGGTTCTCTTTCTATGAAGTGTCCAGAATAAGGAAACCTATAGAGACAGTGGATTAATGATTGGCTAGGTGTGGGGAGAGGGTTAGGGGGAACCGAAGTGTGACTGCCAACGGGTAAGGGTTACTTGGGGGTGGGGTGGGTGAAGAAGATGGTCTTAAATTGATGGTTGCACAGTGCTGAATATACTACAAGACACTGAATTGTGTATTTTAAGTGGGTGAATTGTATGTTATTATGAATCATATCTTAATAAATGTGTTATATTAAAAAAGTACTAGTCTTCTAGAAAGAGGATAGCTAAAAGACACTCTGAAATTGAAAAAGCACAGAAGTGAAAATGTGTCCTTGTCCCCCCATCTCTGCCTTCAAACAGAAGGTTTTCTTTGAGTCAAAAGCACATACTGAAATACTTAGAAAATGGAATATTCATTTCTTTTACATGGCTGATTTCTTCCTCTCATTACCCACCTTGGGAATGGTATCTTTTCTTCTTTGCTGCTGATATGACAGGGTCAACAGGCTGATTAGTTTCTTTGTGTTCCCCTCTATGAACACTTGAAAATCATCTATTTCCATGAAGCCCTTTCAACAAACTCTATGCTACATTAGAACAGCTTCCGGCAGACAGGTGATATGATCTTGTTTTGTTGTTTGAAACTTTTTACATATTGAATTTGAGGCTATTCACATCTTCGTTTCAACAGCAGCATTTTCGAGAGATGGTATAGACATGCACATCTGGTTTATTTGCTATGCAGTTTCTACGTCTTTTGACTGTCACTTTTTAAACTCTTGGAATTCATCTCTTACAGTAGAGTTTTATATTCACTGTGATTATAGTCTTGGAAAGCCGCCTCACATAAAAATTCTTAATTTCAATTGAATAATAAAAAAGTGGGATGTATTCTTCTGCTATAATTTGTTGATTATGAAGAAGTTGGTGCATGATTGGTCTGGAGTGGCAAAGACAGTACTTGAAACAGTCGAAGAGAATGAGTCCATTTTCCTCAATTTAACCTGCTCACAAAAGGGCATTACCTTAAAGAGAGCCTCATTACCTTGTCTGGAGGATACTTGTAGTCACAAGGCACTCAGTGTAGTCTCAGAGTGGATTCATTTTCTGAGATATTTCTGTCTGACTCACATCTCTAAAAATTTCACATAATCTAGGTCATAACACATGGTTAACCTTTAAATCCTCTGCCCTCAACTCTTGTCTAACACCCAGTAAATCCTAGGACCTTGCTCTCTCCTCCCCTGCTCACCATGGTCCCTCCCTTTTGCCTCTCTTTGAGTGAGTCTGATCCAACACCTTACAACCCTCTCTCCCCTGTCTTGCCCCCGTTATGCAGCTGGCAGCAAAGGAAGAGGCTAACAGAATGGAATCCCCAAAGGATTTTGTCCAGTTGCCTTTCAGCCACATCAAGCTTCTGAGGTTTGGGGTTTTATCTCAGTGTGTGTGTGTGTGTGTGTGTGTGTGTGTGTGTGTATGTGTGTGTGTGTTTAATTAGGGCTTATAAAAAGTCTTTACAAAGTATGTTATTGTCCCTTGGCAAATTATCTTCTTTCTATGGACAGTGGCTGGGTTTTCCTTGCCAATGCTCCCTTGCTCGGTTCCTCATTTGCATGTGAGACAGCGCATCGTTGCATTACCCTTTCCTCCTTTACATTCATTTGTATCGCTTCCCTTTCTGAGGAAGAGGACTGCCCCCCACCTCCCATTTCAAGCTCTCTGACCCGGGGGACCATAGCCAGCCATGCCCACTTGGAGGGGGGGACCAGGGGGCAGCTGCTTCCTGACTTTGCTCCCGCTGTTCCAGGACTTGAGCCTGAGTGGAGGTTATTAACTCAGAAAGATGGTGCTTGCCTTCGCTTGCCGGCCTCTAGGTCGGGCACACAGTAGGAGCTCTGGAGAGATGATCTGGGTCTATATGTAACTCATCTGGGGTCTGCTGTGTGAGCAGCCCTTACAACAGCAGGGAGGGTAACATAGGGACAGGCTGGCTACCATCACAAAAGTTGGGTACAAAGTTTATATTTGGTCGCTTTACAAGGCAGTTAGAACTAAGTTCACTGGGTCTGACATCGCTGTCCTAAATCCAGTGTGTTCTCCATTTAGGGTCACCTTTGTCCGTGTCCTAAAGAGGAAGTCTTTCCCTGTCCTGGCTCACTTAAATTCCTTCAGGTACTCAAGAAACTTACTTGCTGCTGAAAGAAATGATTTCCCTCCTCTCATGGCAAACTGAGCTTAACCTTCCTTAGTGACCAAGAAATTGAGCTCCCTGTTCAGGAGAAGAGGCGGCCAAGGCTGGGAGGCTGCTGCCAGAATCTACCTCCTGCTTCTTTTGTATTTGATCATTGTCTAAAACCCAGAGGGAGACAAAGGGTACTTCCCACTGTCTCTCCACAAAAGATGCCGCATTGCCTCATTAGTATTTGTGAACACCAAACACACAACCGTGGTCAACCACCCTGATGATATCAGAAAGTCCCAGGGTAGCCTGGACAGTGGAGAGAAAGTCAGCACAGCGTGCAGTTTAAAAATATGGTGCTCTCAAAAATAAATATAGACACTAAAGGAAAATGGTATTAGGTTTAAGTTGTGGTATAAAAATACAAGTTACGTAAGATGCTAACATTCATGCTCAATCCTTTTCTGTCAGGACACCGTTCCCTGGTTCTTTCTGACTCAAAAAGAGGTATTGTTTAAGAAAGTGGAAGGTATAGCCTCCGAAGAGAGGAAACAGGAGCAAGGGACACGCAGCCTCTGGAGGGCTTCTCAAGTGCGGTACATGTGAACTCCTTGCCATTAAAGGGGCTCTTTTCTTGACCGGTTTTTCTTCTGGACAGCAGCTTCTGCAGCATTCAGAAAGTTACAAAACAAGTCCTTGGACTCAGCCGATCGTTCAACATGCATTAAGTGCCTACTGTGCACCTAAATTTTAGAATTCTAAATTTTAGAATTTAATCTAAAATAAGTTTAAAATAAGTGACTAAGGCTTTAGGCTCTTAGCCAAATGTAATCACATTGCACAACTTGGCTAAATGTTATCTTACTTATGGATTGGACTGTATTTACTCTGAGTCCAGGCTCAATGCATAACTGCTCGATCTTTCTCCTCCCTGTCTCCTCCCCACCGCCCCCACCCCCGCTCCACCCCACCCCGGCCCCCCGACTGGGTGGGGGAAACAGAGGAAGAGGGAGAGGATGCCAAGCTGAAGCCAAGTCCCGTGTGAGGTTTAGGCATATCTCTTTGCTTATGGTCTCACAAGTCCTCACTCAATTCCCAAACCCATCTAGAAGAGCTTGCTTCGTTTCCCACTTCCTAAACAACAAATTTATCTGTGTCTACATTTCCCTCCTTCTCTCCAGTTTTAAAGCTTGTCTCTCCACCAATCTTGATCAGAGCCCCTTTCAGCTTCTCTAGGGTGGAATCACATCTTAAGGTGGAGTTTAGATTCTGGCGTCAGCACACAGGCAAGCGTCACACAGAGTCAAAATTATCCTAGTAGGCTTCTCAAATCACGCATCACAGTATGTCAGATAGGGCTGTGGGAATGCGGTTCTGTAGGGTAATATAGAAGTATGAGTGTATCAAGCAAAAGTAATATATAGGTGTAAAGCATGTTTCCTGCACAAGGAATATGGTAATAAAGCATGAAAGTCCAAAGGGGGGGTTGTACTGAGTAATGCAGTAAGCTTTTTGGGACATTTGAGCACATTTGTGAATATTCTGACTTCTCCTTTGGTGTCACCATCCAAGTTTTTGTGGATAAATTTATTAGTGCCTCTCTAGTCCCGAGTTAGATCTTCAGTTTCTTCTTCAAGGTTATAGGAAAGCCATCACTGCCCACTGGGATGAACAATACATTTCATTATTTGTGTGCGCTTTGGAACCCCCTAAATCACCCAGACCTTTTTTGGTACGTTTTACCAAGAGGCTTCCTGCCTGTAGACAACCTCAGAGCGCAGTGGTCCACGGGATTGCCAGCATTATTTAAATAATTATTTCTGTCTCTAGACGTCTGCCTCCCGCCCCATGAGAAGATGGAGCTTGGCCACAAATAAGAGAAGCGATGGCTTAAATGAGAGAGAAGCTTATCACCCCTCCCCCCCAAAAAGAAGTCAGGAGTAGGTGGTGCAGGGTTGTTTCAGTGACTGCACAGTCATCAGGGACCCAGGCTCCTTTTCCCTTTCTGCCCTGCCATTGTACTTCCTGGCTTCCTCCTCGTGGCTGCTGTAACTGCACCCGTATTTCAGACAGCAGGCAGAAAGAAGGTGGTGTTCAGGAAAAGTGTCCAGAACTTGGAAATAAAGCAAAAGGGTGACTGTGGGTCCTGTCACTGTCATCCTAGAGCATTGTCACGTTCCCCCTAGGGTCTTCTCACTTGGTGAATGGCTTACTCTTTCATTGCTGCTGATTAAGGTTCAGAGTCTAAAATTAGACGTTAATTTGTTAAAAATGGGCAAGATGCAAATGAGGTTTTCTCAGGAGAGATGGTTTTATTACCTTGAAGAACATTTGCCACTTTCTGTCTAACTTAGCATTCTTATTTCAGGATTTCTTTTTTCCCTACTGAGCCAGCTTTGTCACCTTGCTGGCTCCCCTCATTAATGAATCAATTACACTTTGGCATGTGCTCAGATAATGGGTGAGAAGTATGTGTTTCACATTTATATGTTTCAACTGTAAGAAGGACAAGAGGGCTTTCTCCTGGCGGAATCAGCAATCTCCCTAAGTGTCCCACCTGAAATTTCTACTTCTGTCTCATTGGCCAGACCTTATCAATAAGGCCACATCTGGCTGCAAGGGGTGATGGAAAATAGTCTTTTAGCTAAGTGCATTGGTTTCCTGACTAAAATCAAGGTGCTCTTGGGGCGCCTGTGTGGCTCAGTGGGTTAAGTAGCTGACTCTTAATTTTGGCTCAGGTCATGATCTCACGGTTTGTGAGTTTGAGTCGTGCATCGGGCTCTGCGCTGACATCTCAGAGTCTGCTTGGGATTCTCTCTCCCTCTTTCTCTGCCCCTTCCCCACTTCTCTCTCTCTCTCTCTCTCTCTCTGTCAAAATCAATAAATAAACATTAAAAAAAATCAAGGTACTCTTACTAGGATAGGCAAAGATTGATTAGCAGAGAGCAACTAATAATGCTTGCCACAAGAACATAGATAGGTCCATCAATTCTGCCCCCTTTGGCTTGTATTTTCGCCTCTCCCTCTGTCTTCCTTGGTCCTGCACTCTTTCCCTCTTATCACGACAGCATTCTCCCTTTCCCCCATCAAGGTCTTCGAAGGAACAAACTCACTTGGTTCTACTTTCTCTCTTCCTTTTCCTCTTCACCCACTTTCATGGGGCTTTTGTCCCTCCCTCCCCGCTAAACCTGCTAGTGCTGATCTTCCAAACAACAAATTCAGATCACCTGCATCTTGCACAAAGCAAATATTTAATAAGTGAGGCTGAATGGTTCACCTTGTTTGCTGTGTTCTTAGTTATTCTTTCTCAGGACGTGTTATTTTCTATTCTTCTTAATTGTAAAAATAATATTTTAGTTTCATTCTGGGTCAAATAGTTTCTCTTGACCTGTTTATGGAAACTTAATCCTTAGATATCACTTGGTTTCTGTGCAAAAAAAATGCATCCTAACTTCCAAAATAGTCACCCAACAGCACACTTTTGGAATCATCCTTTTGTGGCTCGAGTCTATTGATTCGGTTCTCCCCTCTCGTGAATAGAAAAAAAGACACTGGATGTTTGTTGCTGATAAAAGCAGATTTAACTTAGATTGTTTCTAAAGCACAGCAGCGTCAGTGACCAGATGTTTACCTGGCTAACTCATAAAGGAAAACTACCCATGTTGAAATCCCCAAGGGAAAAACACCAATAAGATCCTTGATAATACATTTTCCTCTTTTGTTGAACTTCCCTCTTGATCTTTTCTCAAAATATGGATCTAGCTATTTTCAAGTTCAATTTATGTCCTAAACCAGAGATCATAGTGTCCCAAATGTATTCTCTGCCTTCTATAACCTCTCCCTCTCTGCCTGCATTGCATAAGACTCCTCTTCAAGGATCTGGGGCTGGGATTTGGGAAGCCCAGGTGGTTAGGGATTGTAGGCAGGATGGAATTATACTGCCCCATTGTGGCAGATTCCATTCTATTTCAAGTGCTGTCTCATTTTTTTTTCTGTCATGCTTCCTTGAGAAACCAAACCACGAATGAGCAGCAGTTTCTGAGCGAGGACATTATAGAACATTACAGGATGGTGGTGGTCTTTAGAGGGACCCAAAACTTCTCTTTCACCCCTTTCTCCCACATTTTATGGGGGGGGGGGGGCGGGGCATATGTGGAAATAACAATGAAAGCTTGGCACTTTAGTAAGTGACCCTTTTCTGCCATATCTGAACAGCATCTCCAGCAGGAAGAAAAGCAAATCCCCCAGAGGAGCTGATCAGCTTTTAATCAGCTGGGGTTTAAACGCCTGACCCTGCCAAATTCTAAACAGAGGCTGCAAGTTTGGGCTCCATAAGCTAAGTCTGGCCCTCAGACATGCTGTGTTTGGCTGATACAGTGTTTTTTGTTTGTGTTTGGTTTTAATTTTTAAAAAGAAATATTTAAAGGGGAGATATCATGTAAAAATCCAGACTTCTGCCTTCTTCATATTATATTCCTGAGCTGCAGCAATTAGTTGGAAATTTTACCTTTTACCTTTCGATGGAAGTTCACCCCCTGCCCTCCGCAATGGTCCTCACTTCCCTCTATTGTGCAGATTCTAACAAACTGAACCCATCCACGTAACAGCATCAGAAACAGATCAAGAAACAGAAGATAGCAGCACTCCAGGGGTCCACCTCCTGTTCCTGTTCAGTCATGACTACCGCTTCTGACACCATAGATGACACATGTACCTGCATTTGTACTTTATATAAATGGGACTGTAGAGTAGATTTGATTTTTGCCCGGTTGCTTCTATTCAACATTATATTTATGAGATTCACCCATATTGTTCCGCGCAGTAGCAGAATAAGTCACTCATTTTCATGGCCATATAACATTCCATTGTGTGAATCCCCCACCATTTAATTATCCATTCCCAATTAATGGACATTTAGGAAATTTTCTTTTGTAGATCTTAAGAACAGTATGGTTTATGAAAACTCTAGTACATATAAGAAATAGACCAATATATGTCAAAATGGCATTTGATAATGTTCGAAACCTAATGCTGGCTTTAAAAAAATGTCTTTTTTTAAAGTTTATTTATTTAAGTAATCTCTGCATCCAACCTGGGGCTTGACCTCACGACCCAAAGATCAAAAGTCACATATTCCTCTAACTGAGCTAGCCAGGTGCCCCCACAAAAATGTCTTAGTAAGATAGAAAAAGAAGACTATTTACCAAATATGGTATAGAAAGGTAGATAGAAGGTATATATAGTATAGAAGATATATACAGTATACAAAGGTATATAACAGAATTATTGCCTTTGAAATGAAGAATAAAATGGAGCTATTCATTGTCACTCCTCTCACATAACATTAACTTGAGGGTTAAGCGTAATACGAAAGGAAAGGCCAGTGCCATAAGAAAGGAAGGGAAGAGTTATTGGAACAGAGATAAGTGTATCACCATTTTCAGATTACATCATTTCTATCTGCAAAACTCAAGAGGATTAATTCAAGCTATTATAATTAATAACAGAATTTGGCAAAGAATCAATAGAAAAAGAAAGACGAAGGGAGATGGACAAGGAAGGGAGAAAGCAGAGGAGATTGCAAAGGAAGGAAAAAAACAAGGAGAGAAGCCAGAGGCTCCGTCTTGTCATAACCACCAGACTCGGAAAGCTATTGGCACTGTTGGAGGTCTAACTCGGTAATAGAAGATGCTCTGAAAGGATCATTTATTGGTGCATTTTATGAGTCAAGAATTGCTCTTTGTGCTTGTGGTAAGTGTTGGGCATTTTTGACTTGCTGAGCTGGGACTGAGACACCGTGAACAAGGCAAACATCTCCATCCCCGGGGCCCAGAATCTCTTTGTGCACCCACTCACATACCTGCAGTTTATTTGTGTAATTGGTGGTGGAAAGAGGAATTTGGGTTGAAGGTGAAGGTTGAGCAGGAGTTCTTTTCGTTTTGGTTTTTGTTCGGTGTATTTGGGTTTGTTTTGTTTTGCTTTGTTTTGGCTCCTCACACAGGGTTTAAGGCCAGAAACTTAACTATATTTCTTGAGACACTTGGTGGGCTCATGGACAAGGGTTATGCCCAGAGATGGAGAAATTGAGTGAATCTTTTGAGGCTTTTGGTACAGTCTGAGCTATTTCAGGACAAGAGTTAGGGAGGAGGCTATTGTCTTCTCCTCCGTGGAACACTGCACTGCTCTGGGGATAGCCTTGATAGGAACACTGGTATTCTTGTGAGCAGGAGAGGCATTCACCCAGGTGACCTTGGGGGCTGCGGACTTGATAACTGGGAACCTGGGAGGACACTGAATTGTTGCCCCTGGAGACAATCTGATTTGGGAAACCATACAAGCCCTCCCCTTTTGGACTCTCAGATATCGAAGTGGGATTGTCCACAAGGCTGCTCCCCTTTGAAAGACATGACTGTTGCAGCCTGACCTTGGGACATAGGGGCCAGCTGCACGGGACAGACAGAGGAAGACCCAGGCTGGCAAAAGTGCTTTGTGAAGCAAGGAACAGCTCAGCAGTAGACTTAAAGATGCTAGGATTCTTCTCTGCTTGGGAATAAACACCTGCCAGTATCCTGCTTTGAGCTGCCTATAATGAACTTCTTGGATGATTGCAGGGGACCTAGGGTGGACAAGGCCAAGGCCATGACTTTCCACCAGTCTGGAAGATAGGGACTCAAACTGGTGCTGAATAATTTGAGAAATAAATAAAATATGGTATTACTTGCATTCCCCCTGGGTAGAGTCATTCATACATATGATACTACTTTCAATTTTTATTATGTAGAGGCCAAAGCATATGCCTTGCATAATTTCTATTTTTGGAACTTACTCCTTGTGTTCTTTAGAAACATTCCTTGTCACATTTTCATAAACTCTAAACGTTTTTCATTGATTTGTTCTTCATTACAAAAATGATCCATGTTAATTATAGAACAAAATTAAAAGATAAAAGTGTCAAGAGGAAAATGAATCTTTTACAATATGATTTTTAATTCTATAAATATTATTTGTGTACATATATTTGATTGATCCCCAATGTTGGACATTTAGGTTGTTTTCCTCATAATTAATATTGAAATAAACTGTACATTTTAAATTATTTAGGATAAACCCTACACGTGGAATTACTGGGTCAAACATTACATTCATTTTTAAGCCTTTATTGCATATTCCTAAATTGTATTCCCTAAAGTTGCATCCATTAACTATCTCAACAGTAGCATTTGAGAATGCCTGTTTCCTGCACCCTTACCAATATCAGGTATTGTTGTCTTCTACCTTTTTTCTTTTTTCTTTTCTTTTCTTTTCTTTTTTTTTTTTTTTGAAAGAGAGAGAGAGAGAGAGAGAGAGCTAGCACATGAGTGGGGGAAAGGGACAGAGAGAATCCTAAGCAGGCTCCACACCCAGCACAGAGTCGGTTGTGCATGACCTGAGCTGACATCAAGAGTCCCATGTTTAACCCACTGAGCCACCCGAGTGCCCCAGCTATTGCCACGTCTTAAATGTCATTACCTAAGCAGGTCACCCTCAGCTCTCATCTGGATGACTTAGGACAGCCATCACTCTCCCAGCTCTGGTCAATTCTGCATACTCTGCCCAGCATGCTTCTCCTAACACGAGTCTGATCAGGCCACTTCCCTTCTTAGAAGGCTCTTCCCTCCCATTCCACCTATCCGTTTGGGGTCTTCTCTGTCATCTGGTCATGTGCCTCTATACCCCAGAAGAGGAACTCATTCATAATTTTAGGAGTCATTCCTATCCTCCTCCCGCCCCTCCTTAGTCCCGTCCCTTCCCTTCTCTTCACCTTCCAGTCTCTGCATATGCGACTCTCTCAGGTTGGAACACTCTTTACTTGTCAGCCAAGGGAGATAACTGCCTATTCTCCCACCAGTGTTGAGCATTTGGGCTTTTACATGTCTGAAACGCTCAGACCTGTTTGACACTAGACAACACCGCCCCCTAGAGGATCTCCTTGCACTCTGGGCTCACGGGGTCCCTAACTTGGGAGTGTGCTGGGAACCTAGCTGATGGGATGTTCAGGGATCCTGCTGCCAGCCTTATCGCAATCATTTCTTCAAATAGTGCCTCTGCCCTGTTCTTTTCCCTCTCCTCCTGTGGAACTTCAAAAACAAAACAAAACAAAACAAAACCTGTTAGACCTCCATTGGATCCTCAGTCTCTTAATTCTCTTTTCTGTTTTCCACCTTTGTTTCTCTGTGCTGCATTCCAACAGTTTCTTCCACTCTGTGGATTTTCTCTTCAGCCATGTATAACTTACTACTGAATCTTTCCACTGAGCTGTTCGTGCTGCTTACCGCAGTTTTTAACTCTAGAAATTGTATCTGGTTCTTTTTCAATTCTGCCCCATCACTTTTTTTTTTTTTTTAATCTTTATTTATTTTTGAGAGAGAGACAGCGTGTGAGCAAGGGAGGAGCAGAGAGAGAGAGACACACAGAATCCGAAGCAGGCTCCAGGCTCTGTCAGCACAGAGCCGGACGCGGGGCTCGAACTCATGAACCATGAGATCATGACCTGAGCCAAAGTCGGATGCTTAACTGACTGAGCCACCCAGGCGCCCCTGCCCCATCACTTTTTAAATGTAATTTCTAGGTCCCTGCTAAATTTTTTTTCTGCCTGTGTTTTATTTCTATAAATATGTAATAAGAAGAGTTGTTTTATAGTTTGCATATAATAATTCAATTGTTAGGTCTTTGTGTGTCTGTTTATGTTGTCTGGTCTTTCCACTCTTTTTAACTTACAGTTTCCAGGCTCTGAGGGTGTCTGGTTATCTTTCACTACGTGCTGATCATTGTATTTGGAAAACTGTAGTAATAATGAGGACCCCTAGGATGAAGACATATCCATCCTGGGAGAATTTTCATTTATTTTTGCTGGGTGCCTAGGGGTATTACTAAGTCCAGGGCTCCCTTCATCTAAATTTAAGTCTTGAGTTTTCCTCAACCACCTGGGCATGGTAAAACGAGGCTGTGGGTCACTGAAAGGTTTTCTTCCAGTTCACGTTAGTCTGAGTCTATGGCCCTGTTAGGATCCCAGCTTAAAGAAAGGATGTTTTAACACAGGACATATTTTTTTCTGGGTTCTAGGTTTTGACTTTTGTCTTCTTGAACCGGGAATCCATCAGCTTGGTTTTCAGCTGTTTCTTCTGGATCAGCAAATACTCTTGGGACAAAGGCAGCTTTGAGTTCTGGGCTTACCTCTCTGGGTTCTTATCCTCTCCTAGATTTGAACGAAGCAATTGCTCCCCACCCTGTTTGTTCTTTGATGCTTTAAAAACAAACAAACAAACAAACAAACAAACAAACTTATCCAGCTCTTTGACTTGTCCTCAGTGGATAGAGTGGTCTAATTACCTTAGCTTCCATACCAGAAGTGGTAATCCTTATTCCTTGTTTTTCTTGGACCTAACAATGCCAAAGGATAGAACTTGAATTTAGCTCTCAGTTGCGGCTCAGATGTGAAAAGATCCCTCTGCACGGTATATGTGAACTCCTAGACCAAGGAAGGAGAGACGAAAGCCCTTTCCAGCTCCTTGGATGGCAGGGGGTGTGCAGAGTTCTCTGACAAGCTGTCATTAATCCCAAGTGGTTCTCCTTGCCAGAGGCAGGCAGCATCAGCCTGCCTCCACTTCTCCACTACTCAGCTCTTAGCTACTCTGACAGAACCAGAATATGCCAGTCTACACCTCCCACAACGCACTTCTACCAGGGCTCTCTTGTTACCAGCCCCGCCCATAGCACTTCACTTGTAGGAAACACATTTCCCAGCATGGGGTATGCCTCTGCCAGCCCCCCAGTGCCAACCCCCCTTTTTTTCTAATTGTGTTCTGACAGTCTCTGAGCAAG